>NC_090816.1:11155775-11477334 GCF_000390325.3 Nicotiana tomentosiformis | reverse complement strand
CTCCATTATGTCATTTATGACTTGTGTGCCAAATTTGAAGTCATTCCGGATTCATTTAATATGTTTTGGCATGATATTTGCAAATTGAAAAGTTTAAAACTCAAAGTTTGAATCGGGGTGCGAATTGTAATTTCAGTGTTGTTTGACGTGATACGAGACCCCGAGTAAGTCCGTATTATGTTATTGGACTTGTTGGTATATTCGTACGGGGTCCCGAGTACCCCGAGAGTGATACGGATTGAAATCGGATCAAGAATTAGGCTTAAGCAAAATCTGAATTTTTGCCTTCTGTTGTAATCGCGCCTGTGGATTTTTGACCGCTGGTGCGAGCTCGCAGAAGCGAGCCTTCAATCGCATATGCGCCCGGGCATGGCTGGGCAAAAGTTCGCAGGTGGGGAAATCTGCACGCACCCGCACGTTCGCAGAAGCGGACATCTTCTCGCAGAAGCGCGTCCGCAGATGCGCACCAATTATGCAGATGCGGACATATGCTGGCGGTGTCTGAATTGTCAGCAAGTTAAGTACGAGCATCAGAGACCTGGTGGTTTGCTTTAGAAGTTAGAAATTCCTGAGAAGTGGGAGCGTATCACTATGGATTTTGTTGTTGGGCTCCCACGGACTCAGAGAAAATTTGACGCAGTTTGGGTCATTGTGGACAGGTTGACCAAGTCAGCACATTTCATTCTAGTAGCAGTTACATATTCTTCAGAGAGGTTAGCTAAAATTTACATTCGTGAAATTGGCTCGATTGTTGGGTACCGATTTGGTACAGGATGCCTTGGATAAGGTCAAGATTATTCAGGATCGACTTCGCACAGCTCAGTCTAGGCAAAAGAGTTATGCCGACCGTAAAGTTTGTGATATTGCATTCATGGTTGGAGAAAGAATATTGCTCCGGGTTTCACCTAAGAAAGGTGTAATGAGTTTCGGAAAGAAGGGCAAGTTGAGCCCTAGGTATATCAGACCCTTTGAAATTCTTGAAAGGGTGGGTGAAGTAGCCTATAGGGTTGCATCCATCTAGTTTATCAGCGGTTCATCCGGTGTTCCATGTGTCTATGCTCCGAAAATATCATGGTGATCCGTCCCATGTGTTAGATTTCAGCTCAATCCAATTGGACAAAGATTTGACTTACGAGGAGGAGCCGATGGCTATTCTAGCCCTGCAGGTCCGACAAATGAGGTCTAAGAGTTATCCTTCAGTTCGGGTGCAATGGAGAGGTCAGACGGTTGAGGCATCTACCTGGGAGTCCGAGTCGGACATGCGGAGTAAATATACACACCTTTTCTCTAGCTCAGGTACTTTTTTTCTAACTCCGTTCGAGGGCGAACGTTTGTTTTAGAGGTGGAGAATGTGATGACCCAAAATATCATCTTTAAATTTAATAAGTAATTCTATATTCTAAGACCTCGAAAAGCACCATTTATCATTCCTCGACTTGCATGCGCAGTCCGTAAAATTTTTCGGAAAGTTTTCATGTGAAAAATGGATTAAAATATGAAATAGAGTTTTAAAACTCAACTGAGTTGACTTTAGTCAACATTTTTAGCAAACGGACCTGGATCAGTATTTTGACAGTTTCGGTAGCACCGTATCATGATTTGAGACTTGGGCGTATGCCCGGAATTTAATTTGGAGGTTCTTAGCTCAAGTTATGACCATTTAACGGAACTAGCAATTTAAAGGCTAAAGATTTCCAAGTTTGACCACGGGGTTGACTTTTTGATATCGGAGCTGGAATCCAATTCTGAAAATTTGAATAGCTCTGTTATGTCATTTATGACTTGTGTGCCAAATTTGAAGTCATTCCGGATTCATTTAATATGTTTTGGCACGAGATTTGCAAATTGAAAAGTTTAAAACTCAAAGTTTGAATCGGGGTGTGAATTATAATTTCAGTGTTGTTTGATGTGATACGAGACCCCGAGTAAGTCCGTATTATGTTATTGGACTTGTTGGTATATTCGTACGGGGTCCCAGGTACCCCGAGAGTGATACGGATTGAAATCGGATCAAGAATTAAGCTTAAGCAAAATCTGAATTTTTGCCTTCTGTTGTAATCGCGCCTGTGGATTTTTGACCGCTGGTGCGAGCTCGCAGAAGCGAGCCTTCGATCGCATATGCGCCCAGGCGTGGCTGGACAAAAGTCCGCAGGTGCGGAAATCTGCACGCACCCGCGCGTTCGCAGAAGCGGACATCTTCTCACAGAAGCGCGTCCGCAGATGCGCACCAATTACACAGATGCGGACATAGGCTGGCAGCCCCTTTTCCGCAGATGCAAGATTTTTCTCGCATGTGCGAGCCCAGGCACCGCAGGTGCGGAAATGCCTGGGCAGTGTATATATCGAAGAGTCCGACATTTTTACTCATTTTGGTCATTTTGAGCTCGGTTAAAGCGAATATATGGGCGATTTTCACGGGAAACATTGGGGTAAGTGTTCCTTATCCTATATTGATTATATTTCATGATTCCATACTCGTTTATATCATGAATCCGTAAATTTATGGAAGAAAAATCAGATTTTTCTAAAATCTTCCAAAAACGAGAAATTTAGATTTGAAGGTCCATTTGATATCGGAATTGGATAATTTTTGTACGGTTGAACTCGTATCGGAACGGGTGTTCGGATTTCGCCAGTTTTTCTGGGATTTGAGATGTGGGTCCCACTGTCGAATATTTAAATGAATTTCGGATTTTTATCCAAAAAAATTATAAATTCATATGGAATTAATTCCTATGATTAGTATTGAATATATCGAATTGTTTGTGAATAGATTTGAAGCTTTCAGAGACAAATTTAAAAGGAAAAGCTATGGTTGAATAATAGATTGAAATTTGCAAAGCGAGGTAAGTATCGTGGTTAACCTTGACTTGAGGGAATAGAACCCTTAAATTATTTGTTATGTGAATTGCATGTGAACGACGTATAGGCGAGGTGACGAGTGTCTATACGTCGTCAAATTAATTGTTTGCCTGCTTACTTGAAAAATTATAAATTATTTTAAATCATAAATTAATTATTATAATAATTTTTTCTCTCATATTCTTTGTCAAATATTAATTCTTGAATTCCTGCATTAATTGTTACAGGCTATTTGAATTATGTGTTTTAATTGTTATTTGACATTTAGCATATTAAATATTAAACTGCCTATTTTCTCCCTGATTTCTATAATAATTTGCTATTTGTCATTGTTTGTTTCATAATTAAATCATAATTGTTGTATGTTTGTTGTCTTATAATTTTATATTAATTGTTGCATTTATTGGGGAAATTTCTTCTATAAGAATCGATTGAAATGGATATATTGGAAGATCGGGTTGCACGCCGCAACAGACTTATTAAAAGTCAATATTGGAGGATCGGGTTACACGCCGCAACAGACTTATTAAAAAGTCCATATTGGAGGATCGGGTTGCACGCCGCAATAGACTTATTAAAAGTCAATATTGGGGGATCGGATTGCACGCCGCAATAGACTTATTAAAAAGTCAATATTGGGGGATCAGATTGCACGCCACAACAGACTTATTTAAAAGCATATATATATATATATATATATATATATATATATATATATATATATATATATATATATATATACACACACACACACACACACACACTTGATTGAAATAAATAAATGACAAACTTGATTAAAAGGAAAATATTGGGAGAGCGGGTTGCGCGCTGCAACAGAATTGAATGTGAATATATTGTGAGAGCGGGTTGCACGCTGCAACAGAATTGGTTGAAATAATAATGGATTATGACTTCTGGGTTGGCTTCAATTATTATAAATGAGTTACCTGATTTATTTCTATTATTTGTTGTTGCTATTACTATTGCGTACATGTTAATGTAAGTGAACCGCCTTAGCCTTGTCACTACTTCGTCGAGGTTAGGCTCAGAACTTATCAGTACATGGGGTCGGTTGTACTGATACTACACTCTGCACTTCTTGTGCAGATTTTGGAGTTAGTCCCAGCGGCGTACCATAGACTTGCTCGGATTTCAGCTACCAGAGGAGACTTGAGGTATAACTGCATGGTGTCCGCAGTTCTGAAGTCCCCGTCTATATTACTTTAGCTGTGTGTTTATTTTCAGACAGCTTTATTTTATTCAGACCTTTATTTGTATTTATTCTAGAAGCTCGTGTACTTGTGACACCAATTCTGGGATGGTATTTAGACACTGTTATTTTTATGAATTATTTCACTATGTTTCAAACTTTGCTTCCGCTTTTGCTTCCTTGATTATTAATAATATAAAAATTGTTTTAAAAATAGATGATATTATTCTAACGTTGGCTTGCCTAGCAAGTAAAATGTTAGGTGCCATCACGGTCCGAAGGTAGGAATTTCGGGTCGTGACAATATCCCTTTTCATTCTCCTCCACCAATAATGTTACCGCAAATCTTGATACATTTTAGCGGTATCTGGATGAATAGAATACCTGGAACTGTGTGCTTCTTCAAGAATTAATTCACGAAGCCCATCCATATTAGGCACACAAATACGACTCTGCATTCGCAGAACCCCATTTTCCCCCACGGCAACCTGTTTGGCATCACCGTGCCGCACCGTGTCCTTAAGGACAAGTAAATGAGGATCATCATACTGCCTCTCTCTGATGCGCTCATATAAAGAAGACTAAGCTACTGTGCAAGCTAGAACCCGAATGGGTTCTGTAACATCTAACCTCAAGAACTGATTAGCCAAAGTCTGAACATCTGCAGCTAATGGCCTCTCACCAACCGGAATATACGCAAGACTTCCCATACTCACAGCCTTTCTACTCAAAGCATCGGCCACCACATTGGCCTTTCCGGGGTGATACAAAATGGTGATATCATATTCTTTTAACAACTCCAACCATCTTCTCTGCATCAAATTAAGATCTTTTTGTTTGAACAGATACTGAAGGCTACGATGATCAGTAAATACCTCACACGAGACACCGTAGAGGTAATGCCTCCAAATCTTCAGCGCATGAACAATGGCTGCCAATTCTAAGTCATGAACAGGATAATTCTTCTCGTGAACTTTCAACTACCGCGATGCATATGCAATTACCTTGCCATCTTGCATTAATACTGCACCAAGCCCAATGTGAGATGCGTCACAATATACCATATACGATCCTGAACCTGTGGGTAATACCAACACTGGCACCGTAGTCAAAGCGGTCTTGAACTTCTAAAAGTTCAACTCACACTCGTCTAACCATCTGAATAGGACACCCTTCTGGGTTAGTCTGGTCAATGTGCTTGCTATAGATGAAAACCTTTCCATGAACCGATGATAATAACCTGCCAAACCCAGGAAACTCCGGTCTCTGTAACTGAAGTAGGTATAGGCCAATTCTGAACAGCCTCTATCTTCTTAGGATCCACCTTTATGCCTTCTGTCGATACCACATGCCCCCAAAAGGCAACTAAGTCTAACCAAAACTCATATTTTGAAAACTTGGCATATAACTGATTATTCTTCAAAGTGTGAAGCACACTTCGAAGATGCTGCTCATGCTCCTCTCGACTGCTGGAGTAAATTAAGATATCATCAATGAATACAACCACAAAAGAGTCCAAATAAGGCTTGAACACCCGATTCATCAAATCCATAAATGTTGCTGGGGCATTTGTCAACCCAAATGACATCACTAGGAATTCGTAATGCCCATACCGAGTTCAAAAAGCTATTTTAGGGACATCAAAGGCCCTGATCTTCAACTGATGGTAACCAGACCTCAAATCGATCTTCGAAAATACCTTGGCACCCTGAAGCTGATCAAATAAGTCATCAATTCTTGGCAGCGGATATTTGTTTTTGATAGTGGCCTTGTTCAACTGCCGATAGTCTATACACATCCGCATAGAGCCATCTTTCTTCTTTACAAATAATAATGGTGCACCCCAGGGCGAGACACTGGGTCTAATGAATCCCTGGTCAAGCAAGCCTTGTAACTGCTCTTTCAATTCTTTCAACTCTGTCGGGGCCATACGGTATGGTGGAATAGAAATGGGCTGAGTGCCCGGAGCCAGATCAATACATAAGTTAATATCTCTGTCGGGTGGCATCCCCGGCAGATCTGCAGGAAATACTTCTGGAAATTCACGAACAACTGGTACTGAGTCCATAGAAGGGACATCCGCACTGGGATCGCGAATATATGCCAAATAGGCTAGACACCGTTTCTCTACCATACGTCGAGCTTTCATATAAGAAATAACCCTGCTAGCAGAATGGCCAGGAGTTCCTTTCCACTCTAATCGAGGTAACCCCAACATAGCTAGGGTCACTTTCTTGGCATGACAATCCAATATAGCATGATAAGGGGACAACCAATCCATACCCAAGATGACATCAAAATCTACCATATCAAGAAGTAGAAGATCCACACTAGTCTCAAGATCACCAATAGTAACCACACACGAACGATAGACATGATCTACTACAACAGAGTCTCCCACCAGTGTAGATACACATACATAAGCACTCAGAGAATCATAAGGCACAACCAAATATGAAGCAAAGTAGGAGGACACATAGGAATAAGTAGATCCTGGATCAAATAGAACTGAAGCATCTCTATGGCAAACTGAAATAATACCTATGATCATAGCATCAGATGACTCGGCCTTAGGCCTAGCTTGAAAAGAATAAAATCGGGGTTGGGCCCCACCATTCTGAACTGCGTCTCTTAGATGGCCTCTAACTGGCTGGCCTCTACCTCTAACGGTTTGACCTCTACCTCTAATGGCCTGACCTCCACCTCTAATAGCCTGACACTCACCTCTAGCTGCCTGACCCCTACCTCTAGCTGGCTGAGCAGGCGGTGAAGCAACCGGTGCCGGTATGATGGCACGTGAATCTTTCCGAGATCTGTTACTCGCCAATCTAGGGCAATACCTCCTGACGTGACCAATGTTCCCACAGTCATAACACCCATCCTGATGCTGTGGCTGCTGAAGCTGAAGCTGACCCAAATAGGCCGGATAACCGCTGTAGTAACTCTGGAGTGGTGATGCACTGATAGGAGCTGAATGTGCATTGAATGCTGGCTGCCCAGAGTAAGGCATAATAGGACCGTGACTCCCTGAAACACCGGGAGATGCATGAAGTGCTGTATGAAACGGTCTGGGAGGATGACCCCTACCAAAATTACCCCTGCCTACAGACGAGGCACCACTGAAACCACCGAGCTGACGAGGCCTCTTATCAGACCTCTTCCCTCTCTCCTGTGCAAGAACCATCTCGATCCTCCTCGCGACATTAGCAGCCGCCTGAAAAGAAATCTCACTTCCGGTCTCCTTGGCCCTCTGAAGTCTGATAGGGTGAGTGAGTCCCTCAATAAACCTCTTCACTCTCTCTCCCTCCGTAGGTAGTAAAAGGAGAGCATGATGGGCCAAATCCACAAAACGGGACTCATACTGAGTAACAATCATACTGACCTGTTATAGACGCTCAAATTGCTTGCGAAATTCCTCTCTCAGTGTGATAGGGAGGAACTTTTCAAGAAATAGCTGAGAGAACTACTCCCATGTAAGTGCAGGCGATCCAACTGGTCTGGTTAATGTATAATCTCTCCACCATCTCTTGGCAGAACCCGTCATCTGAAATACAGCAAAATCAACCCCATTGATCTCAACTATACCCATGTTCCGCAGCACCTCATGGCAGCGTTCAAGATAATCATGTGGGTCCTCAGAAGGTGTACCACTGAAGTGAACTGGAAAGATCTTAGTAAACTTATCCAGTCTCAATAAGGCCTCAAAAGACATGGCGAGCCTATCACGGATCTGTGCCGTAACAACTGGCTGAACTACCCCAACTGGCAGGGCTGCTGGAGCCTGATTCTGGGGATCCATATGCTCCGGAGCGGGAGTAGTGGGAGTTTGTGCTCCTCCCCCAGCCTGTGAGACAGCTGGTGCCACTGGAAATGTACCATTCTGGGCCATGCCCTCCATAAGACTTACCAAACGGACTAGAGCGTCCTGAAGTACTAGGGTGGCTATGAATCCTTCTGGGACCTGAACTGGTCCAGCTGGTACATTCTGAACTGGAATCTCCTCCTGAAGGTCCAATTGAGGTTCTACAACAGGTGCAGCTGCTCGAGCTCTAGACTGAGCTCTACCTCGGCCTCTAGCACGACCTCGACCTCGACCTCTACCCCTGGCCATAGTTGCCACCGGGGGTTCTGGTCCTTGTCCATCGGTAGAGGTATTACGTATTCTCACCATCTGAGAGAGAATAAGAGTAGAATGGTTCAATCATCGATGATAGAATAAAATCGCACGACAGAATAAGAAAAAAGTGATATTGTTCCTAAACTTCATAGCCTCTGAGAGATTAGTACAGACGTCTCCGTACCGATCCTTCAGACTCTACTAAGCTTGCTCGTGACTCGTGAGACCTATGTAACCTAGTGCTCTGATACCAACTGTCACGACCCGAAATTCCCTCCTTCGGACTGTGATGGTGCCTAACATTTCACTTGCTAGGCAAGCCAGCGTTAGAATAATAATAACCAATTATTAAATAATTTTTAAATTATTAACAATCAAAGAAACAAATACGGAAGCAAAGTTTGAAATATAGTGAATAATCCATAAAAACAACGGTGTCTAAATACAATCCCAGAATTGGTGTCACAAGTGCACGAGCTTCTAGAATAATACAAATAAAGATCTGAATAAAATAAAGCTATCGGGAAATAAACACACAGCTAAAGTAAAATAAACGGGGACTTCAGAACTGCGGACGCCATGCAGTTATACCTCAAGTCTCCTCTGAGTAGCTGAAATCCGAGCAAGTCTATGGCACGCCGCTGGGACCAACTCCGAAATCTGTACAAGAAGTGCAGAGTGTAGTATCAGTACAACCGACCCCATGTACTGGTAAGTGCTGAGCCTAACCTCGACGAAGTAGTGACGAGGCTAAGGCGGTTCACTTACATTAACATGTACACAATATTAATAACAACAACAAATAATAGAAATAAATCAGGTAACTCATTTATAATAATTGAAGCCAACTCAGCAGTCATAATCCAATATTATTTCAACCAATTCTGTTGCAGCGTGCAACCCGCTCTCACAATATATTCACATTCAATTCTGTTGCAGCGTGCAACCCGCTCTCCCAATATTTTCCTTTTAATCAAGTCTGTCATATATTTATTTCAATCAAGTATATATATAGATTTTTAAATAAGTCTGTTGCGGCGTGCAATCCGATCCCCCAGTATTGACTTTTCAATAAGTCTATTGCGGCGTGCAATCCGATCCCCCAATATTGACTTTTAATAAGTCTGTTGCGGCGTGCAACCCGATCCTCTAATATGGACTTTTTAATAAGTTTGTTGCGGCGTGCAACCCGATCCTCCAATATATCCATTTCAATCAATTCTTATAGAAGAAATTTCTCCAATAAATGCAATAATTAATATAAAATTATAAGACAACAAGCATACAACAATTATGATTTAATTATGAAACAAACAATGACAACTAGCAAATTATTATAGAAATCAAGGATAAAATAGGCAGTTTAATATTTAATATGCTAAATATCAAATAACAATTAAAACACATAATTCAAATAGCATGTAACAATTAATGCAGGAATTCAAGAATTAATATTTGACAAAGAATAGGAGAGAAACAATTATTATAATAATTAATTTATGATTTAAAATAATTTATGATTTTTCAAGTAAGCAGGCAAATAATTAATTTGATGACGTATAGACACTCGTCACCTCGCCTATATGTCATTCACATGCAATTTACATAACAAATAATTTAAAAGTTCTATTCCCTCAAGGCAAGGTTAACCACGACACTTACCTTGCTTTGCAAATTCCAATCAATTATTCAACCACAGCTTTTCCTTTTAAATTTGCCTCCGAAAGCTACAAATCTATTCACTAACAATTCGCTATATTCAATACTAATCATAGGAATTAATTCCATATGAATTTATAATTTTTCCGGATAAAAATCCAAAATTTATTTAAATATTCTACAGTGGGACCCACATCTCAAATCATGGAAAAACTTATGAAATCCGAACACTCGTTCCGATACATGTTCAACCAAACAAAAATTATCCAATTCTGATATCAAATGGACCTTCAAATCTAAATTTCTCATTTTTGGAAGATTTTAGAAACAATCTGATTTTTCTTCCATAAATTCACGGATTCATGATATAAACGAGTATGGAATCATGAAATATAATCAATATAGGATAAGGAACACTTATCCCAATATTTTCCGTGAAAATCGCCTAAAAATTCGCCTTAACCGAGCTCAAAATGACCAAAATGAGTAAAAATGTCGGACTCTTCGATATATATACTGCCCAGGCATTTCCGCACCTGCGGTGCCTGGGCTCGCACATGCGAGCTCGCATCTACGAAATGGGGCTGCCAGGCGAGGCCTCGCACCTGCGCTGCCTTCGCTTCTGCGATCATTTGGTCCGCTTCTGCGGATGCGCGGGTGCGTGCATGTTTTTGCACCTACAGACTTTTGCCTAGCCACGCCCGGGCGCATCTGCGATCGAAGGCTCGGTTCTGCGAGCTCGCACCTGCGAGAAACATCTGCAGGTCCGATTACAACAGAAGGAAAAATACAGATTTTGCTTAAGTCCAATTCTTGATCCGATTTCAATCCGTATCACTCTCGGGGTACTCGGGACCCCGTAAGAATATACCAACAAGTCCAATAACATAATACGGACTTACTCGGGGTCTCGTATCACGTCAAACAATGCTGAAATTACAATTCACACCTCGATTCAAACTTTGAGTTTTAAACTTTTCAATTTGTAAATCTCGTGCCAAAACATATTAAATGAATCCGGAATGACTTCAAATTTGGCACACAAGTCATAAATGACATAACGGGGCTGTTCCAATTTCCAGAATCGGATTACAGCTCCGATATCAAAAAGTCAACCCCGTGGTCAAACTTGAAAATCTTTAGCCTTTAAATTACTAGTTCCGTTAAATGGTCATAACTTGAGCTAGGAACCTCCAAATTAAATTTTGGGCATACGCCCAAGTCCCAAATCACGATACGGAGCTACTGGAACTGTTAAAACACTGATCCGGGTCTGTTTGCTAAAAATGTTGACCAAAAATTACTGACGGTGCACGCAAGTCGAGGAATGATAAATGGTGCTTTTCAAGGTCTTAGAACACAATATTACTTATTAAATTTAAAGATGATATTTTGGGCCATCACATATACAAAACTCTAACTACTGTCTGAAATAACATAGATAGAAAATAAGTACAAAAGAAAGGCTCTAGGTGCTGCAGAACGACTCAGGATGCAGCTCACCACTAGGCCTCCGGATAACGGGGGTGTGCACCGGTATGTCCACCAAATGCACCCGCCTCAGATCATGCACGGTTAGTGCAGAAGTGTAGCGTGAGTACATAAACAACATGTGCCTAGTAAGTATCAAGTCTAACCTCGAAGAAGTAGTGACGAGGGGTCGATATCGACACTTACTATGGGCTACCAACAAAGTACATAAGTTCTAAATAAGCATGGGTTATGTAATCAAAATAATCACTAAATAACAAGCAGGAAGTAAATAATTCTTTCACACATGGCAAGTCCCAATTTAATTTCATCAAGTATACTTTTAACCTCTCAAGACATGAAATGATATAGATTATATAATTAAACTCTGAGTATTAACACGCACGATTATGCCGAGGTCATACGGCCCGATCCAGAATAATGTGTACACTGCCGAGGGTCGAGCGACACGAACTATAGATGCATCTATCTATTTCCGAGGCATTCGGCCTGCTCCACAAGAAGAGAGGATACTTTATAAGTATTTGACTTAAACGTTATTAAAGGCTAATACACAATGTAATACAAATTCCATTAACGATCTTTCACAATTCCTCCGACAAGTTCTAATATAGTTTAGGCACTTTAATTTAACAAGTAGGGTGCAAACATTTCAAATAATTCATGATTTGGGTCCTAAACTACCCGAACATAAGCATAATTAGTAGATACGCACGGACTCTCGTCACCTCGTACGTATGTAGCCCCCACAATTAGAAGCAAACATTAATTTAAATCACCTATGGGTAAATTCCTTCTTACAAGGTTAAACAAGAGACTTACTTCGTCTCAAAGCTCACTTTCCGGCCTCAAATTCACTCTAAAGCCTCAACTCGGTGCCGAACAATCTGAAACTAGTCAAATGTTGTATAAATAAATCAATATATGTTCAAAAGTTCATATTCTAACTATTAGAGTGATTACCCAACCCTAATTGAAGGATTCCTAAAATTCATCCCCTAGCCCACGTGCCCGAATTCTGAAAATTTTCGAATAGAGTTGTTACTCATAAACTTACGAACTCAAATATATAATTTTCACTCAATCCCATAACCATTTTTGTGGTTAAACCCCATTTTTATCAAAACCTAGGTTTTTCATCTAAACTCATAATATTCACAAATTCACATGTTAAAATCTACCCATAATCTATGTATTAACTTACATTAGATAGAATTTACTTACCTCCAAGTTGCTAGGTAAATACCCATCTCAAGATATCACGACCCAAAATCCATTAAAGGTCGTGGTGGCGCCTAACACCACTGTTAGGCAAGCCAACAATAAAAGTTTAACTTAATTATTCATTTTAGTATTTGAAATCGATATTTTTCCTTCAATTAAATGGTAAGAGATAAAATTTACAAAGTAAATGGCAATATTTTTTCACAACCTTAATACAGAACAACCCAAAATCATTCCCAAAACCCGGTGTCACAGGTGCATGAGCATCAACTAGGAAGTAAAATAAAATACAGCATCTGTCCGGAATATAAATTAGACAGAAAAAATACAAATAACCCTGGAGGAGACTCTGCTGGCTGCGGGTCGTAACCTGAAATGTAGCTTGTGGCAAGTCCCCGCATCATCCGTGCCTCCGTGCCCAAAGGATCACCGAACATAAAAGTACCAGCACAAAAATGTGCAGCAAGTGTAGTATGAGTACGTAAATCCATGTGTACCCAGTAAGTATATAGCCTAACCCCGGAGGAGCAGTGACGAAGGATCGACATCGACACTCACTAGTAGTCCAATAATATCAGGTACAATAAGGAGGTAAATAAAAATGAGACAGAGTAAATAAATGAAATAAACAAGCATAAAATATGTGGTACAAATTCGCCTCTTTACAATGAACTTAAGCTCTCCATTAGAACTCCATTAGAAATTCCTTCCTTAACCGTAGCATATATATAGATGTAGTGGGACTCATCAAATAGATTGTCATAATTCAAATCAGGAAAACTCACAGATACACTGGCTTCTTGCCAAATATTACGCATGATTCCATGAGGATATGTTATAGGAAATGTCGAGGCATACGACCCGATCCAACATAAATATTTAAATTGTGCACTGCCGAGGGTCGAACTGCATGAACTATAGATGCATCTATTAACCTGCTGAGGCGGACGACCCGCTCCCATGAGAGTATGGTACACAAATCCTGCCGAGGCGAACGACCCGATCCCATTAGAGTGTGGTACATAAATCCTGCAGAGGCGAACGACCCTATCCCATTAGAATAAGTTGTTTAAACGGGTCCTTGACCCCCACTCATGAATGAACATGTGAGTCATAATTTTTTAAGGAAAATTATTCGATAACAACGCATAACGAGCGAGAAATCCGTAAGAGGAACACTATTATTCTGTGGCAAGTCATGAAACTCGTGAAAACTTTATAATAGTAAGTCTAGTCTCAAGTAGTAATGCAAAACAGAGGAATTAAATAGGCGAGAGACTGCTCAAATAGTACAGCTATAGCATGATGTGAACCTAAGCCTACTCGGACAATAACATGAATGTAGCTACGTACGGACTCTCGTCACCTCACGCGTACGTAGCCCCCACAACAAGTAGCACACATCAATATACAAGACCTAGGGGTACTTTCCCCCTCACAGAGTTAGACAGGAGACTTACCTCGCTCCGAATTTTTGTAACCGGCTCCAACGCCGCTCTAACACCTCAAACCGGTACCTGTCGCTCCAAAACTAGTCAAACAATGTTCAAAATCATAAAAATACACTCTAATACTCATAACAAATCAATTTAAACAAGTTCCCAACTTCGCTCGAAAAGTCGATAAAGCAACCCTCCGGCCCACGTGTCCGGATTCCAAAACTTTTTGAAAATAAACTTTACCCATAATACCCCGAACTCAAATATATAATTTATTCCAAATTCCATGTCCAATTTCGTAATCAAAATCCAAAAATACCAATTTCTAGGTTTTTCTTCAAAACCCCAAATTTCTATAAAATTTTCATGCTTAATTCCAAATATAAACCAAGTATTTAACTTGCAATAGGCGGAAATCACTTGCCTTGACATAGACGATGAAAACCTCCTCTTGAAGCTCTCCAAAAATTGCCCAACCAAGTGAAAAATGGGAGAAAAATAGGCCAAATCCAGTTTTTATATATAAAAAAAAAACCTTCTGCCCAGACGACCTTCCGCTTCTGCGTCCTTCTAGCCGCTCCTGAGGCTCCGCATCTGCGGAAGTCCCATCGCAGATGCGGCTCCAGCTCAAACCAACATCCCTCGCTTCTGCGCCCAAGGTAGCGCACTTGCACTCCCGCTTCTGCGGGCCACATTTTTTATGAGCCCACAAAATTTTCGAAGACTCGGTCAGGCCGTCCGAATTTATGCAGATGGCGTGGACTATATTACACGAAAATCAGGGAATCGTCCTGAATTCTTATTTTATGATCCTACAATGCCAAAAAATGAGGTGCGGTCATGGCGAAGCGATAACTATTGTTCATTAGGTCATTTTTTCCGCAAAACTTTAGGAGATTCAGGCTGGTCATTTGAATTCTTGCAGATAGCGTGGACTATAGCACACGAAAATCTATAAATCATCCTGAATTCCTGTTTCATGCCCTAAAATGCTAAAAATGAGGGCCGGTCATGGTGAAGCAATGACTATTGTTCATTAGGTCATTTTAGATGGGCCCGTAAAATTTTAGGAGATTCAGGGTCGGTCGCCCGAATTCATGCAGATGACATAGACTATAGCACATAAAAATCTAGGAATCGTCCTGAATTCCTGTTTTATGGTCATAAAACGCGAAAAAACGAGGAGTGGTCATGGAGCAATGACTATTATTCATTAGGCCGCTTTTATGGGCCCGCTAAATTTTACGAGATTCGAGGTCGGTCACCAAAATTCATGCAGATGGCATGGACTATAGCACAAAGAAATCTGGGAATCATCCCGAATTTCTGTTTTATGGCCCTAAACGCTAAAAACAAGCAACAGTCATGGATAAAAGATGGTTATTGTTCATTAGGTCATCTTTTGTGGGTGTAACGACCCGACTTGTCATTTTGAGAATTAACGTTCTGTTCAGCGACTTAAGGTCCCAATCAACTTTGTAATATGTATTATGACTTGCGTGTGCGGTCGAGTTTGGTTTTGGAAGGTTCGAAATTAAATTGGAAGAACAATACTTATTTAAGAAGCTTAAAATAAAAGTGTTGACCGGGAGTTGACCTTGATGTATCGGGCTTGGACTTCGATTCCAGAAATTTGAATAGCTTCGTTATATCATTTACGACTTGTGTGCAAATTTTGAGGTCATTCCGGATCGATTTGTTTTGTTTCGGCACAAGACCTAACTTAGAATGAGAGTATCTACATATATATATATATATATATATATATATATATATATATATATATATATATATATATATATATATATATATGTAAGGAGTTAGGTGATGGACATCCTATCAAATTCGAGTCTAGTTTCCAACGCTTCAAACCGTTCGTCATTTGGACATTTCTACAAGAAGTTATGACCAAATTACCAAAGGCTGGCAGAGGAGTGAATTGCGGATGCGAAGCATCCGGGGCCGCATCCGAAATAAGGACTGGCAGTGAAGTGCTGCCATAGCATCTGAGGCAGCATCCGAAACCCAAAAATCCGGGCCTATAGATACAATTTTGGGTTCATTTTCCCCACTTCACTTGGGCGGATTTTGGAGCTCTTCTCCACTCACTCAAGATCACCAACTCCTCTCTTCTTCAAGGTAAGCAATCCCCATTATCTTGGTATGAAATTCCATCATTTCTACACTGGTATTGATGAAATCTACACATAAAACACTTAGATCTTCAAGAAATTTCTTCAAGAACTCAAAGGAGGGTTTTGCAAGATTTCTTCCAAAAAAGTAATCCTACACCCTTAGACTTACATGTACAGATTTATTATAGGAATATGAGTATGAATTAAATATTGAAACTCATGGTATGGTGATTAGAAGCCATAAATTCCCAATTTAAATACATAACCATGGTAGAGATTGAAAGGTGATTAATTGATGTAATTTTGTTGGTTGGGTATAGATGAATGGTCACGCATGTGATGATTGGAAGTTATAAATTGTTGGTAAATATTGGTAGTTGGATGAACTAATTCCATGGTTAAGAGATGTAGAGATTTATGCACTCTAGGTGTTTGATAAAATACCTAAATGGCCTAAAACCTGGAAATTTTACTAATATTGGTCCAATCAAATTATGTTGATGTAGATCGAAGTTGTAAGAGTAATTGGAGGTTTTAATATCACTAAAGAGTTAAATCAAGAAAGCTCGGTTTGTAGCGATTTTGCCGAAGGATTTACAAGGAAATATTCATCTGGATTCGAGCCATTCGAAGTTGGATAATCGCGGAAAAGGGCTTACCGGTGGATTGAGTTGCTTGAGGTAAGTATCTTGCCTAACCTTGAGTGAGGGAATTACCCCTTAGGCATTGAGTGTTATGTAGAAATTGTGCAATTGAAAACCATGTACGCGAGGTGACGAGTACGTACTTGGTTTATATGTGCAAATTATATTGGTTGAAATTCGTAGACACCTTTATGTATCAAATTGAAAAATTGTTGGAACTTAGTAAATTGTTGATTTGTCATGCCTCATTCCTTGTTCCTCGAGTTTGTATTTTATATGATAATTTGGTGTGATTACCACTTGGATTTTTATGTGAATTCTGTGTGTTTGTTGATTTGATATTTTTTAAAAATAATCACATTATGGATTTTTCATCTACAAATAATTAATTAAATAAGTTTAAATTGAGGCGCTTATATATTTATCTAAAATTTATATTAAAGAAGGTGTTATCCTATGATGAGTTATTTTTCCATCCTTGTGGTTGTTTTTGAGATTTTATATACATTGTGTTGAGCCGTGGACTATCTGTTATGAAATTAATTGACTTTGTTGTACCTTTGGAATGGTTGTGGCCTACGGGCAATATGTAAATACGAGTTGATGATGTTGTGCTGTTGTGATAATATTCTGTGTGAATTGTTGTTTTATTTGGGTTACTATTATGCGGCGTATAAGGGTGGCATTCTATTGTTGATATTATGCGGGCATAAGGGTGGCATTTCACTGTTGTTATGTGTATTGGGATATTATCTTGGTGGAGTGATAAGAGAGTCTATTAAACGGAGCGATAAGAGAGGCTATTATAGGAGAGATAAGGGTGATTATTGTTAGGGATGATATGTGATGATGTGGGGTTATTGTGTTGGTAATTTTTATATGATGATGTGGGGTTATTGCGTTGGTAATTTTCATGTGATGTTGTGATTTTCCTTGTGTTTATTTTTATATCTTGTGCAACTTGTCTTGTTGTTTCGGTAAACTTGATAATAGTCTGATCTATGTTGAAATTGTGAGCATGTGGCTAGTGCCGAGCGGATTATGTTATATGGGATCGAGTTGCACACCGCAACATGTATGATTAAGGTTATATGGGATCGGGTTGCACGCCACAACAGATATAAAATGTGGGCATGAGGTATCGGGGAAAATATGATGATTTTTATTATTGGCACGTGAGTTGGTCGTGCGGTTTTGATAGAAATATAGGCACGAGGTGCCGTGGAAACATGAAAGTGGGTTGAGAACCGTGTTACAAAAATATAAAAGAGGACTGAGACCTGTATTTTATGATTATGAAATGAGGTGTCACAAAGTGACTTTTATTTAAAAGAATTCATATTCGAAAGATATTTATTTGAAAGAAGTATATTCGAAAGATATCTATTTGAAAGAATTTTATATTCGAAAGATATTTATTTAAAAGAAGTATATTCGGAAGATATTTATTTGAAATAATTATATGTGAAAGATTTATATTTGAAAGACTTGATTAATTGGTTATACTTGTGTTCCTTATTTGTTTGAGTAATAATTATGGTATTCTTGTTGCCTTGTTGTTTATATCACTGGTTGATTTTTGTTGCTATCACTGCTATTTATTTTTCAGTACTATTGTATACTGCTATATTGCACAGGTTATTTGACTAGTGAGTGTCTTGACTGTACCTCGTCACTACTCCACCTAGGTTAGTCTTGGTAGTTACTGGGTACCGATTGTGGTTGTGACGATCCGACTTGTCGTTTTAAGAATTAACACCCCGTTCAGTGACTTAAGGTCTCGAGCAACTTCGCAATATGTATTATGACCCGCGGATATGGTCAAATTTGAATTACTGAAGATTCGAAATTAAATTAAAAGAACAATCCTTATTTAGAAGCTTAAATAAAAAGAGTTGACCGGAGAGTTGACTTTTGAGCAAACGACTCCGGAATAGAAGTTTGATGATGTCAATAGCTCCGTATGGTGATTATGGACTTAGGGGAGTGTCCGAAAAATTATTTGGAGGTCTGTAGAGGAATTAGGCTTGAAATGGCAAAAGATGAATTTTTGGGAAGTTTGACCGGGGGGTTGACTTTTTGATATCGGGGTCGGAATTCAGTTCTGAAAATTTTCATAGCTCCATTATATCATTTATGACTTGTGTGAAAATATTTGAGGTCAATCGGAATTGATTTGATACGTTTCGGCGCAAAATATAAAAGTTGGAAGATTTGAAAACTCATAATTCTATTCGATGCGCGATTCGTCATTTCGGCGTTGTTTGGCGTAGTTTGAAGCTTCAACTAAGTTTGTATTGTATTTTGGGACATGTTGGTATATTTGGTTAAGGTCCCGAGGGCCTCAGGTGGATTTTGGAAGGTGAACGGAATGGATTTCGGACAAAGAGGGTTGCTGAAAATTTCTGTTGCAGAGCTGCTCGCCAGAAATTTCTGGTGCATGGAGCCAACTTTGGAAGCTTATATCTCGCAATCTATAACTAATCTGAAAATATTTAAAACATCAAAGTTGTAGCTCTTTGATTCTAGTTTCCATAATGTTAAACCATTCATCATTTGGACAGTTGAACAGAACGTTATAATGGATTGAATGAAGGCTGGTAGGGCAGTTTTGCCAAAAATTTCGCCAGAAATTTCTGATGCGTGGAGCCGACTTTGGAAGCTTATATCTAGCAATTCATAAGGAATCAGAAAAGTATCAAAACATAAAAGTTGTAGTCCTTTGATTCTAGTTTCCAGAACGTTAAATCATTCATCATTTGGACATTTGTACATAAAGTTATGATCGATTGAATGAAGGCTGGTGCAAGCAAATTCTGGTGTGGACTTTTAGTGACGGAAAATGGACTTTTAGTGACGGAAAATGGACTTTTAGTGACGGATGGGCAGAAACCTAAGGACCAAAAATGGTCATTTCGTTTTGAATTTTTGGAGCACGGTTCTTGGATGATTTTCACGGGAAAATATTGGGGTAAGCGTTTCTTATCCTATATTGATTTTATTTCATAATTCCATACTCATTTACATCATGAATCTGTGAATTTATGGAAGAAAAATCAAGATTTTTGCAAAATCTTCCAAAAACGAAAATTTAAGATTGGAGGTCGAGTTGTTATCGGAATTTGATAAAATTGGTATGGTTGGACTCGTAATTGAATGGGTTGTTGGATTTTGTAACTTTTGCCGGATTTTGAGGCATGGGCCCCACGGGCGAATCTTTGAGTTAATTTTGGACTTTTTATTGAAAAATATAGTATTTTCTTATGGAATTGATTCTATAATTTTTGTTGACTGTATCGAATAATTATGACTAGATTCGAGCAGTCCGGAGGTCAATTCAAGCAAGAAGGCAATTTTGGAATATCGACATAACTTCAAAAAGGTAAGTGTCTAGCCTAACATCGAGTGGGGGAATTACCCCTTAGGCATCGAGTCTTATGTGCCATTTGTGAAATGTGAAAAATTATGTACACGAGGTGACGAGTACGTACTCAGGCTTATATGTGCAAATCTTATTGGATTAAAGTCTTAGGCATTATTGTGTAGTAAATTGGATAATTGTTGGCATGTATTAAATCATCTAATTGCCATGCCTAAATCCTTGTTGTTGAATTTGTTTTTATATGACAATTTGATGTGATTGTTACTTGAAAATGTATGTAATTTCGTGAGAATTGCTGGTTTGATACTTCTTGGAATTTAATTTCATTATAAATTTTCCCTATGCAAATATTTAATTAAGCAAGTTTAAAAAGAAGTGTTAATATAATTATCTAAATTTGGACTAATGAAGGTGTTGCCCTATGCTGATTATTTTCTATCTCTGTTGATTATTTTTGAGGTTTTATATACATTGTGTGGAGCCTTTGGCTATTTGTTGTGAAATTAATTGATTTGGTTGTATCTTTGGAATTGTTTGTGGCCATTGGGCAAATTGTGATATGAATTGATTTTGTTATGTTGCCGTGATAATCTCCCGTGTAAATTATTGTGTTGTGTGAGTTATTTTTTTGAGGATATAAGAGTGGTATTTCACCATTGATATTATGTGGGTATAAGGGTGGCATTTCACTGTTGTTGTGTTTGTTGGAATATTGTCTGGGCGGAGCGATAAGGGTGGCTATAGGAGGGATAAGGGTGGCAATAGGAGCTATAAGGGTAGCTATTGATATTGTCAGAGCGGAGGGATAAGGGAGGCTATTGTAGGAGTGATAAGGGTGGCTATAGGAGATATAAGGGTGGCTATTGTCAGGGACGATATGTGATGATGTGGTGTTGATGATTTTCATGTGATTTTCTTGTGTTTATTTTTATACCTTGTGCAATTTGTCTTGTTGTTGGTAAATTGATAACAATCTGATTTATGTTGAAATTGGGAGCATGTGGCTATTGCCAGGAAGATTATAAAATAAAATGTGGGAACGAGGTGCCGTGAGTAAATAATGAGGATATAGGCACGTGAATTGTCCGTGCAGTTGTGGTATGAAATGAGGGCACGAGGTGCTGTGATTAAATGATAATGATACTTGGCACGTGAATTGTCCGTGCAGTTGTGATATGAAATGAGGGCACGAGGTGCCGGAAAAATATGATGATTTAATTATAGGCACGGAGTGCCATGGAGATATGAAAAATGGGTTGAGACCCGTGTTTACGAAAAATATAAAAATGGGCTGAGACCCGTATTTTTATGATTATGAAATGAGGTGTCACATGGTGACTTTTTAATTGAAGAATTACATTCAAAATATTTATTTGGATGAATTTTTATTTAGAAAGTATTATATGAAAGAATTGTATTTAAAATATATTTATTTGAGGAAATTATATTTGAAGAGATTTATTGAAAGATAATTATTTGAGAAAATTATATTTGAAAGAGAGTTATTTGGAAGAATTATATGTGGAAGACATTTATTTGAAGAATTTTCTAAGTTATAATTATCTGGATAAGATTTTAACTTGGTCAAGGATGAACCTTAAGGTTTATTTAAAGTAGAGACACCACCAACTTATAGATCCTATATAGAAGGAGATATGACTAAGAGATATTTCTACTAAAAAGGAAAAAAGAGTCGGTGATAAGAAAGAACTAATTCATTTTGATTGTGTTGTCTAATAAACAAATAGTCAATAGGTGATTTTGAGATTTAATTGGGTGTACTTGTATTTATGATTTGTTGAGCGATATTAATGGTGTTTTGTTGTCTTGTTGTGCATATCAATGGTTGTTGTATGTTGCCCTTATTGTTATTTGTTTCTATTATTTTGTATATTATATTGCACAGGTTATTAGACTAGTGAGTGTCTTGACTACACCTCATTTCTACTCCACTGAGGTTAGTCTTAATACTTACTGGGTACCGACCGTGGTGTACTCATACTACACTTCTGCACATTTTTGTGCAGAGCCAGGTATTGGAGATATCGAACTCGGTCAGAGTTAGAGTGGGATCACAAGGATTCAAGGTAGAGCTGTTTGGTCGTCGCAGTTCCTTGGAATCTTTCCATTTTATTGTACTGTTATTTATTATTCAAATAGTATTGAGTATTCGAACCTTAAGATCATTTCATGTATTCAGTTAGAGTTCGTGACTCAGTACTACCAGTCTTGGGAGATTGTTATATTTGTAATTAATTCCGTTGTTAGTTTCTATTTTTTTTTTTAAATGGCTTGAATTGTAATTAAAATTGGCTTACTTAGTCTTAGAGACTAAGTGCCATCACGACGTCTGTGGTGGGATTTTGGGTCGTGACAGTGGTGTACTCATACTACACTTCTGTATATTTTTGTGTAACGCCAGGTATTGGAGATATCGGACTCCGGCAGAGTTAGTGTGTTGATCGCAAGGATTCAAGGTAGAGCTGCTTGGTCATCGCACTCCCTTGGAGTCTTTTCATTTTATTGTACTATCAACTCTTATTCGAATAGTATTGTATATTTGATTCTTGAGATCATTGCATGTATTTAGTTAGAGTTCGTGACTCAGTTTTACCAGTCTTGGGAGGTAGTTATATTTGTTTCCACTTTTGGTTTCGACATTTGTATTAAATTATATGTTTAAAAAAATAGCTCAAAATGTAATTATAATCGACTTACCTAGTCTTAGAGACTAAGTACCATCACGACGCCTATAGTGGGATTTTGGGTCGTGACAATGGGCCCGTAAAATTTTCGGAGATTCAGGGTCGATTGCCCAAATTCATGTCTATTGTTCATTATGTCATTTTTATGGGCCTGCAAAATTTTAGGAGATTCGGGGTCGATAACCCGAAGTCATGATTAAGGCGTGGACTATAGTACATGAAAATCTAGGAATCGTAGTGAATTCCTTTTTTATGGCCCTAAAATGCCAAAAAATGAGGAACGGTCATGGTAAAGATATAACTATTGTTCATTAGGTCGTATTTTATGATCCCACAAAATTTTAGGAGATTAAGGGTCGGTCGCCCGAGTTCATGTAGATGTCATGGATTATGGCACACAAAAATTTGGGAATCGTCTTGAATTCCTATTTTATGGCCCTAAAACGCCAAAAAATGAGGATCGGTCATGGCGAAGCGATGACTATTTTTCATCAGGTCATTTTTTATGGGCTCGCAATATCATAGGAGATTTGGGGTCGGTCGCCCGAATTCATATAGATGCCATGGACTATATCACATAAAAATCTAGGTATCGTCATGAATTCCTATTTTATGGCTCTAAAATGCCAAAAAATGAGGAATTGTCATGCCTAAGCGATGACTATTATTCGTTAGGCTCTTTTTTATGGGCCCACTAAATCTTAGGAGATTCGGGGTCGGTCGCCAAAATTCATGCAGATGGCGTGGACTATAACACACGAAAATGTAGGAATCGTCCTGAATTCCTTTTTTATGGCCCTAAAATGCATAAAAGAAGAAACGGTCATGGAGAAATGATGATTATTGTTCATTAGCTCATTTTTTATGGGCCCGTAAAATTTTAGAAAATTCAGGGTCGATCGTCCGAATTCATTTAGATGACAGAGACTATATCACAGGAAAATCTTGGAATTGACCTAAATTTCTGCTTTATGGCTCCAAAATGCCAAAATATGAGGAAAGGTCATAGAGAAGCGATGACTATTGTTCATTATGTCATTTTTTATGGGCCCGTAACATTTTAGGAGATCTGGACCAGTCACCCGAATTCATACAGATGGCATAGACTATAGCATCGGAAAATCTTTGAATCGTCCTGAATTCCTACTTTGTGGCCCTAAAATGCCAAAATTGAGGAACGGTCATGGCGAAGTGATGATTATTGTTCATTAGGTCATATTTTATGGGCCAACAAAACTTTCGAAGACTCGGGGCCAGTCGTCCGAATTAATACAGATGGTGTGGACTATAGTACACGAAAACCTGGGGATCGTCCTTCCTGTTTCATGGCACTAAAGTACCAAAAACGAGGAACGGTCATGGAGAAGCAATGACTATGATTCTTAGATTGTTTTTTATGGGCCCATAAAAGTTTGGGTGATTTGGGGTCGGTCGTCTGAATTCATGCAAATGGCGTGGATTATAGCACACAAAAATCTGGAAATCGTCCTGAATTCCTATTTTATGGCCCTAAAACGCCAAAAAACAAGGAACATTCGTGGCGAAGTAATGACTACTATTTATTAGGTCATTTTTATGGGCCCATTTATGCAGATGCGTAGATTATAGCACACAAAAATCTGGAAATCATTCTGAATTCCTGTTTCATGGACCTAAAACGCCAAAAAATAAGGAATGGTCATAGCGAAGCAATGACATTTTAGGAGATTCGGGGCCGATAACCCGAAGTCATGAATAAGGCGTGGACTATAGCATATGAAAATCTAGGAATCATACTAAATTCCTTTTTTATGGCCCTAAAACGCCAAAAAATGATGAACGGTCATGGTAAAGAGATAACTATTATTCATTAGGTCATTTTTTATGGTCCTGCAAAATTTTAGGAGATTAAACGTCAGTCGCCCGAGTTCATGTAGATGTCATGGATTATGGCACACAAAAATCTGGGAATCATCTTGAATTCCTGTTTTATGGTCCTAAAACGCCAAAATATGAGGATCGGTCATGGCAAAGCGATGACTATTTTTCATCAGGTCATTTTTTATGGGCTCGCAATATCATAGGAGATTCGGAGCCGGTCGCCCAAATTCATATAGATGCCATGGACTATATCACATAAAAATCTAGGTATCGTCATAAATTCCTGTTTTATGACCCTTAAATGCCAAAAAATAGGGAACTATCATGGCTAAGCGATGATTATTATTCGTTAGGACCTTTTTTATGGTCCCGCTAAATTTTAGGAGATTCAGGGTCAATCGTTGAAATTCATGCAGATGGCGTGGAATATAGCACACAAAAATCTGGGAATCGTCCTGATTTCCTATTTTATGGCCCTAAAACGCATAAAATAAGCAACGGTCATGGAGAAACGATGACTATTATTCATTAGCTCATTTTTTATGGGCCCATAAAATTTTAGGAAATGTAGGGCCGATCGCCCAAATTCCTGCAAATGACATAGACTATATCACAGGAAATTCTTAAATTGTCCTGAATTCCTGCTTTATGGCCCTAAAATGCCAAAAATGAGGAAAGGTCATGGCGAAGCGATGACTATTGTTCATTATGTCATTTTTTATGGGCCCGTAACATTTTAGAAGATCTGGGCCAGTCGCCCGAATTCATGCAAATGGCATAGACTATAGCACCAGAAAATCTTCGAATCATCCTGAATTCCTGCTTTGTGGCCCTAGAATGCCAAAAATGAGGAACGGTCATGGAGAAGCGATGATTATTGTTCATTAGGTCACTTTTAATGGGCCAACAAAACTTTCGAAGACTCGGGGCCGGTCGCCCGAATTAATGCAGATGGTGTGGACTATAGTACACGAAAACCTGGAAATTGTCCTTCCTGTTTTATGGCACTAAAATACCAAAAATGAGGAACGATCATGGCGAAGCGATGACTATTATTCTTAGATTGTTTTTTATGGGCCCGTAAAATTTTGGGAGATTTGGGGCCGGTCGCCTGAATTCATGCAAATGGCGTGGATTATAGCACACAAAAATATTGAAATCGTCCCGAATTCCTATTTTATGGCCCTAAAACGCCAAAAACGAGGAACATTCGTGGTGAAGCAATGACTACTATTCATTAGGTCATTTTTTATGTGCCTGAATTTATACAGATGGCGTGGACTATAGCACACGAAAATTTGAGAATCGTCCTGAATTCCTGTTTTATGGCCCTAAAACACCAAAAAATAAGGAACAGTCATAGTGAAGAAATGACTATTGTTCATTCGATCATTTTTTTTTAGACCCACAAAATTTTAGGATATTCGGGATCGGTCTCCCAAATTCATGCAGATGGCGTGGGCTATAGCACACGAAAATCTGAAAATCGTCCTGAATGTTTATTTTATGGTCCTAAAATACAAAAAAAAGGAGGAACGGTCATGGCGAAGCGATGACTATTTTTCATTAGATCATTTTTTATGGGCCTGTAGAATTTAGGAGATTTGGGGCCAGGAATCTGAATTCATGCAGATGGCGTGGACTAAAGCACACAAAAATCTGGAAATCGGCATGAATACATGTTTCATGGCCCTAAAATTCCCAAAACAACAAGGAACATTCATGGCGAAGCGATGACTATTGTTCATTAGGTCATTTTTTATGGGCCCGAATTTATGCAGATGTCATAGACATAGCACATGAAAATTAGGGAATCGTCCTGAATTCTTATTTTATGGCCCTAAAATGCCAAAAAATAAGGAACAGCCATGACGAAGTAATGATTATTGTTCTTTAGGTCGTTTTTATGGTCCCGCAAAATTTTAGGAGATTCAGGGCTTGTCGCCCGAATTTATGCATATGGCGTGGACTATGCACATGAAAATCTAGGAATCGGCTTGAATTCCTGTTTTAAGACCCTAAACGCCAAAAAATAAGGAACGGTCATGCTGAAGCAATAAATATTATTCATTAGGTTGTTTTTTATGAGCCCGCAAAATTTTAGGAGATTCCGGGGCATGCACCTGAATTCATGTAGATTCCATGGACTATAGCACACGAAAATTTGGAAATCGTCTTGAATTCTTATTTTATGGCCCTAAAATACCAAAAAATGAGGATCGGTCATGGCAAATCGACAAATCTCTTTCATCAGGTCATTTTTGATGGTCCACAAAATTTTAGGCGATTTGGTGCTGGTCGCTCGAATTCATGAAGATGGCGTGGATATTAGCACACGAAAAATCGAAAATCGTGTTTGATTCCTATTTTGTGGTACTAAAACACCAAAAAATAAGGAAGGGTCATGGATAAGCAATGACTATTGTTCATTAGGTCATTTCTGATAGGCCCGCAAAATTTTAAGCGATTCAGAAACTTGGAAATTGTGATGAATTCCTGTTTTATGGCTCAAAAACACCAAAAACCAAGGAACGCTCATGAAGAATCATTAGTTATTATTTATTAGATCATTTTTTATGGGCCCATAAAATTTTAGGCGATTTAGTGTTGGTCGTCCAATTCATGAAGATGGCGTGGGCATTAGCACACGAAAAATTAAAAATCGTATTGAATTCCTGTTGTGTGTCCCTAAAACGCCAAAAAAAAGGAACGGCCATGGAGAAGCAATGACTATTGTTCATTAGGTCGTTTTTGATAGGCCAACAAAATTTTAGGCGATTCGGGGCCGGTCGCCCGAATTCATAAAGATGGTGTGGATATTAGCTCATAAAAAATCGGACATCATGCTGAATTCCTGTTTTATGACCCTAAAATGGCAAAAAAAAAAAAAAAAAAAAGAGGAACGGTTATGGAGAAGCAATGCCTATTATTTATTAGGTCATTTTTATGGGGCCAAAAACTTTTAGGCAATTCAGTGCCAGTCGCCCGAATTCATGAAGATGTGTGGACATTAGCACACGAAAAATAGAAAATCATGCTGAACTCCTGTTTTATAGTCCTAAAACATCAAAAACATGGAACAATCATGGAGAAGTAATGACTATTGTTCATTAGGTCGTTTCTGATGGGCACATAAAATTTTAGGTGATTCGGTGCTAGTTGCACAAATTCATGAACATGGCGTGGACATTAGCACACGAAAAATCAGAAATTATGCTGAATTCTTATTTAATGATCCTAAAACGCAAAAACAAAATGAGGACCAGTCATGGAGAATCAATGACTATTATTCATTAGGTCATTTTTTATGGGCCCACAAAATTTTAGGCGATTTGGAGCACGTCACCCGAATTAATGAAGATGGTGTGGACATTAGCACACAAAAAATTTGAAATCGTCCTTAAATCGTCCTGTTTTATGACCCTAAAACACCAAAATTAAAAAGAATGTTCATGGCGAAGATATGTAATTCTAATTCTAGGGGTTCCTCTTACTCAACTTTCTTTGTTTTAGTTTCGCATGATAGTATGGGTGGCTTGAAGTCAGGCATCATTTGTTTTTTTAAAGATTAAGACGTATGAATCTGAATACATATCTGAATATCAAAATATGTATTAAGTTTAAGACATCTGAATCTATATACACATCTGAATACTAAGATGTGTTTTAAGATCTGAATATTAAATGATTAAAACTGTTTCTTTTTTAAACATCTAAATATATAGAATTTAGCTTTATATAAAAATTAATAAACATAAATTCAAATAAAATATTAATTTATACATTCATTATATATATATATATATATATATATATATATATATATATATATATATATATATATATATATATATATATAGTTGGTGGTGGTGACTAACGAATGCGCTTGTTAGTGCCGACTAGAGGTGGTGGTTGGTGGTGATTTTGGTTTATGGTGGTGGTTCTGGGTAGTAGCTAGTGGTGAATAGTAGCGATAGCGATAATGGTTGAGGATGGTGGTGGTGGGTGATGATAGTTAATAAGGGTGGGTGGGTGGTGGTTGTGGTTGTGGTTGTGATTAAGGAAGGTGATGATGGGTGGTGGTAGTTTATAATGGTAGGCGATGCCGGCTATGGTTATCAACCTTCCCCGCCCTATTCCCCATCCCCACCAACCCACCCCAACACCCCACCTACCCATTCCCACCCCTACCCACCCACCCCCACCCTTACCCTAAATAGAAATATTATGAATAGTACTTTCTTTTCATGATATAAAAAAATAATTGTTTTCATTTTAACAAAAAAAAAAATACTTTCTTTTCATTATATAGAAAAAGTATTTTATTTCATTTCAACAAAATGACGCAGTAAAAAGTATTTTCTTTCATTTCAACAAAAAGAGTTTTTTCTTTTCATGATATAGAAAAAGTATTTTCTTTCATTTCAACAAAAAAAAAATTCTTTTCATGATGTTAAAAAGTATTTTCTTTCGTTTCAACAAAAGGAGTATTTTCTTTTCATGATTTAGTAAAAAGTATTTTCTTTCATTTCAACAAAATGAGTACTTTATTTTCATGTTGTACAAAGAGTTATTTCTTTTTTAACCAGAAAAAGAGTATTTTTTTTAGTTATGGAGCACAAATTTCAACATTGTTTTGCATAAAATATTAAAGCAGCACATTAGTTCCTTTGGGTTTGTGTGAATTTTTAGAAGAATAATTAAATTCCTGAGAAAAATAGTCCTGAAAACGTTGGGTATTTGGGAGGGAGAGGTAAAACACATGGAACGTGGGGACTTGGGGAAAGGGGGGTGAGGAGAGTAGCATAAAAAATTGTTTACCTAAAATATATTTTCTACTCTCTAACCAAACACTAGAAAATATTTTCCGCAAAAAGTTTTTCACTCACCAACCAAACAAGGAAAAATAAGTGATAAAACCACTCATTTTTCATGAAAAACATTTTCCTTCGTACCAAACACACCCTTAGTGTCGTTTGTAGGTTTGCATCATATCTCTATCAACAGTACCTTGACGGTTTGGAGCCAAATGCTGCTGAAACTAGAACCTCTGATGATGTTAATGAGGCCTCCCGCTTTTGAAAAAATTTTCTATTGATACCTTGTAAAGTTTTTACATCTACAAGTCTAAATGCTACATTGATGGGCGTGTAAATCGTTTGATTTCCCTTCACCTCCCTAGTTTGAATTACTTTGTGGATGTATAGAACAAAAAATAAAAATAAAAATTGTTTCCAAGTGCCTTCACGAGTATAAGATTGAGACTGGGTTGCCCTTCTTTTTTTTTTTCTAATTAGCTATTACAATAAATATTTAAGAAAAGGCAAAACGGCTTTGTATGTTTTAATTCTGTTTAATTCTACTCTTGTTTAGGTGGAGACTGTACAGTTTTTTCAGGGTTACATGCCTGATATTGTATGCAAGCAGGTGAGCTGCTCATTGCCTATGTGGGATTGGTCCAAATGAACATATATGATACCTGCCGTTAGGTACATAACCTAGTTGACCTTGTGTCGGTGATGGTATAGTGCTTCTGGTGAAAGTTAAAAGAGGATTTTCTTATGCTCTTAGCCCTTTTTTAGGCCCCGGGAAGAACTGAGGCTGTTTAGGATTCAAAGGATCTGCAGAAGTTCACTAGTTGTGTGTGTATAAATCTGTCACCTAGGATGAAAACACATGCGTTCCAAAGAGAGCCAAAATTTAAGAAGAATCCCTTCCCCGCAGCGTTCCTTTTGTAAAGCAAGAAATCTTAGAAGGCGCGTAAATGAGAGCAGCTGCTACGAGACATCTGACGTTGTCAAGTAGGGTGGATGACAATAACCTGCAAAAAATTTCTCCAATTTGGTATAGGACAAACCATACATCTTCATGCTGATTCTCTCAAACTTCCTCTTCCTAAACAAATGACAGCTCAATGACCTTTTCAATGCTCTTAGCTATGTATTCTACCTAAGATCAGAATAATGCTTGTGAAAATGTTGAATTCTCTAAATAGAAGTACATTAGAATAGTGGGTAGTACAAAGAATTAAGGAACATGTATACTGTGAAAAATATGAGTAGAGAATGAGTTGCCAAAATCTCGAGTTAACCTAACCTGAAATTTGACCATTTACAAGCCGGCTACCTCATTCACATAAAGGACTGTATTTAGAGAATCTCCTCCATTCAAATCATGTGAAACTTTGGACTATCAAGTTGGAATCATAGTTGGAGTTCATTAGTATCCCCAATATTCACAGGATGCAAATCTTTGTCAAGCTCCTCATAGTAACAAGTTATCGGCTGTTCTGCACAGTCGCCTGGCTTAGTGAGGCCAGACTTCTTTTGGCTGATAATGTCCGTGTCATGAATCTATTCTATGTAATGTCAGATGAATAAGTAGTAGCCTCATTATGGTGCCTCTAAAGGAGAACGTAGGACAGGCGTATATCATGAGATTCATAGATGATGGTAATTAGCAATTTGGCTAATGAGCCATTAGCAATCATCAGCCTCATGATTTTCTCTTCATACAGCAATATTACCATCAGATTTAGTTAGACCTTTGGAGGCAAGGGCACTTCAGCCAGTGAAGAAATAAGATCTTCTCGTGACTGGGATCTCCTGCTCTGGAGACGCTGTTGGCTTCTGTGTGGGGACCAGAAGGAACCCGTGCTACTACTTTCAAATTGCATCTGACCCAAGCTCCCTGATGAAAAACTATGTGCGACACTACTAGACGATGAATATAAAGAAGATTCAGTGAGCTGGATACCATTGCCACCGAAACCATGCCCAGTGTCAAATGGTCTCTGTTGTGTATTAGCAACTGTTGGACTGAGTGGCATTTTCACTCTTCCTTCACCTGAAAGACAAATTGGCGTGATCTAAGGAGGATATCTGAGAAATAGTGCTAATAGTAACAGCAATATAAAAGAGAACTATAAAGTTTTAAGTCGATTTCTCAACTCATAATTAGTAAGGCACAGAGATCTCAATGTAGGAACCGTGGAAAAGGTCAAATTCATTACTCCTTAAATATCAAGACGGTGCCATAAGTATGTTATCTATACGACTCAAACTGGTGTTACCTTCTCACTCTAATCCACAACAATTAATGATTATTCTTACCAAAAGGTAATCTTCCTGAGCTAATACTAATAGTTTAAACAGAATTGCTCCTTTAGAAGATGACAGTCTATGGCAGCAAGAAAAGATCATAAGTTAGAGGAAACTGTCTACGCCTGAGGCATAAAAAAATCCATTCAACACCACTTTGCAGAAGCCTTAATATGACAATAAGATACTCAATTGATCTGAAAGCTAGATCCATTACTAACCATAGAGCAGCATTAACAACTGGTATACAAGCAATTGTTGTGTATATTTGGTGTGACTTCATTTCTGAATCCATCATTTTTTAAAAATCAGTGAAACTGTCATATTTTCTTCCAAATTAGACTTTGAAATTAGTACTATCAGAAATGTATAATTCAAGTGTATAAAAAGCTTCCAATAAACAGATAAATGGGGCACAGAAGTGAACTTGATTTCAAAAGAGCTTCCTACCCATAAAAGCGATGAAATTTTTTGTTTTGATTTCCCTAACAAGGACAGCGATGGACATATTCTAAACTAGAATAGCACGGTACACATGATTTTCAGAAGAAATTACCTGTAATAACAGGACTCCACCGCCTGAAACTGAAAGGAGCTGGAATGTTGATTATAGATGTGGATGAAGCACTATTATTCCCAAAAAGGGGGAGATATTGCCTACGGAAGAACCTGGGCATCCACTTCCCAACACATGATAATGCACAAAGAAGAACAGCTAATGAAGCAAACAAAATAGCAAACAGAATAATTGGGTGCATCTTCATGAGCAATAGCTTGTAACTAATAAGTTCCACCCCAGTTGAAACTGCCTTTCCAGCTTCCAACAGTGCAACACCTAGTGTCCAAGTAATACTTCCGGAACCAATGGTTACCTGACTATCAGTAATGTGCAAGCCTTCTCTCAACAAAAAGACAACGTATGGTGCCCTGAAGCAATACTGTTCTATGAAAGGCTGAGGTGCAACACTAGTCTTTGCGACATCCCAAGTCTTCTCACAAAATTCCTGACCCTTTTCTAATACATCATCCAGCGCAGCATCAGGGGTCAAGTTGAAAAAACGATATACCACGTAAAAACCAGACATAGCATAGAACTGGCCATAAGGACGAGGAAGATTTTCTGCAAGAGCACAGGGCTGCAACTCACAATCAATTCCTGGATTTTTGCCAGACCATTCAGACAAATTGACAGCAACTTTTGCAAGTGAATTGCATTCTTCCCATTTTGGAGCTCCAACAAGCTGAACACGAACTCCAGGCTTTCCCCCTTTACCAGAAACTTCTCTCCCAGTGGTAGGATTACCACCTTCTTGGTATAGGGAAACACAATGAGTACAGATATATTGCTCCTTGTAACCAGAATTCAAACACGGATGCTTGATCTCAAGGTTTCCACTGGTGAGATCTGCATTACTGATCTTGGGAAGGCTCTTGAGAAGCTGAACTACAGACTTGTCAAAAGCATCATTCAGGCCATATCCTGCTAAGGAATAAGCAGTAAGATGATGATTAACCGCACCAATATTCAGCTCTAAGCTAGTTTCATCAGGGAGATTTTCCTTGCTCTCAAAAGTAACCTGCAGCGATGAGCCACCTAAGTCAAGAGCACCAAATGTTCCTTTTTTAGGTTTTGCCCCCAATATACCGGTGTGGTAATTCATAGCTATCCATCCATAATAGGCTTCCTCCATGCCAGTGATAGTTTTGACCCATTCTCTCTTGCACGTAAAAGGCGAACTTTTTAAAATGGACCAAGCATTGTTGAGAAGCCATTCTGAATCTGAATTTGGCAGCCTGCGGACTCCAGCTGTAGCATAAAGATAGAGATAAGTAGATTTATGCGCATGCTTGGGGATTTGCTTCACTGCCCACTTAATTAGTGGCTTGATTGCTTTTCTCAATCCAGATGTGTTGTGCACCAATTTGTCAAATCCAGGTTCCGTCTCCATTCTGTTGTAAGCCCGTCCACTCTGTAATCTTGAGTTTCTCTGGAAACCCTCTGGCAATGATCTCAATACAATAGGGAGATCGCTATCTTTTTTATAGTTAGGGGATGATTGATATACATAAACACGAGTCCCAGTGCTACCACAATCAAGCACAACATAAAACTTTGACTCTCCGCGGAATAAATTAAGATAAAAAAATAACATATATAGGAGAAATGCAACCAATAGCAAGCAGAGGAGAACTAAGATAACTCGCTTCCATTTCGTTCGTGCAGAATTGACTGCTGGTGACCCCTTCACCTTGGAGAAGCTTGTACCCAAGTTTTCTCTCTTGAAAAGATTTAGCCGTTTTAAATTAGTTGAACCCCTCTCTATTTCAGGGTTAAGATCACCATCTTCCAGATCAAGCCGCCGGTATGCAGAAAGATCCTGAAGGGATGAGGAAAGTCTCAACTTGTTCTTCTGATCTAAGCTAGAAATATTAAGTGAACCTGGCAGAGGTGGTAACCCCGATGATGGATATGGAGTGCTAGACGTCTTTGGGTTCGAAAAACGAGCCACTGCAGCGGAAAACATTTCTGTAACTTTATTAAGCACCATGCTTGCACTACAAATTCTAAGCAAAGTTACTCTTCACGCCAGAGTTTTCTAGTCCATTCTTGCATTGTACATGAAAAGCTTATTGACTATCAGCATACAGTAGATAAGTCAGCCGCATAAGCATAGCACATGATGCACCAATGGGACCTGTAAGGGAGGAGTGTCCTGTAGGGATTATACCAGAAAGAATAACCAAATATTAAAAACGAATCAAAACCATTTGAACGTGGTGTAATGGTAAGGAGAACCAAAGAGGAGCTATGGCCATAGATTTCCAGTATCTACATCATGCTACAGTAATTAAGTTAGTATGCATTTAATGGCACTCATCACACGTGAAGCAACTCAACTGAAGATGAACCAAAAAGACCTATCACATAGAAGTACATGCTCAATTACAGCATATACACCAAGTCATTGACACAGTATTTCTATGTACGTCCCCTCGCTTAACTCTAACTATACGAGCGTCGCATAGCCAGCCTCAAGTCCAAATAAAGAAGATGAGTGGTGGTTGGTTGACAGCCAATGCAAAAATAGTCATGCTACCACGAATCCTCCAAATTTTTTATTCTTTTGTACCCAAATAGTGCGGAATAGATATAGAGTATTCATGAAGCCAGCCCCAACTAGTATGGGATTGCGACTTCTTTTTTGATAGGTAAAGTTTTATACAGGACTGAATTAGTCGATTCAAACATCTCCTACCTTCATTCTTCCTAGAATTTTGCACTAGTGATATAAACATTTTACCCGTATCGATTTTAAAAATAAGAAGATAAACATGCCACCACGGATAGATCAAATAAATTACACCATAGGCAAATCCATGATTGGAATTCAAGATGCCACTGAACCCACGGACCATTTGAGTTACTCGGTTCGAAATTTTATATTTATATATGTAGGCGCATAAAAATCGAGGAGGTTGAGGGGGCTATGAGCAAGATGAGCAGGGGAAGAGCGACGGGCCAGATGAAATTCCGGTGGAATTTTAGAAGCACGTGGGTAGGGCAAGCTTGGAGTGGCTCGCTGGGTTGATTAACGTTATTTTTAGGACGAAGAAGATGCCTGAAGAATGGAAGTGGAGTACGATGATTCAGTTATACAAGAACAAAGGTGATATCAAAAATTGCAACAACTATAGGGGCATCAAGTTGCTTAGTCATACTATGAAGGTTTGGGAGAGGCCGGTGGAAATAGTTGGATTCACAAGTCATCCCCAAGAGAGAAAGTTACAAGTATCTTGGGTCTGTGATCCAATGGAATGGGAAAATTGACGAAGATGTCACACATCGTATCGGAATCGGATGGATGAAGTGGAGGCTAGCATCACGTGTCTTGTGTGATAGAATGTGCCACCGAAATTCAAAGGTAAGTTCTACAGAGTGGTGGTTAGACCGACTATGTTGTATGAGGCAGAGTGCATGTCAGTCAAGAATTTACATATCCAGAAGATGAAAGTAGCAGAACTGAGGATGTTAAGATGGATGTGTGGGCATACCAGGTTGGATAAAATTAGAAATGAAATATTCGGATGAAGGTGGGAGTGGCTCCCGTGGAGGACAAGATGCGAGAAGCGAGACTGAGATGGTTCGGACATGTAAAGAGGAGAAGCCCAGATGCCCCAGTGAGCAGATGCGAGCGGTTGGCTTTGATGGGTAGGAGTAGAGGTAGAGGGAGATCTAAGAAATATTTGGCCGGAGGTGATCAGGCAGGACTTGTCACAGCTTCAGCTTACCGAGGACATAGCCCTCGATAGCAGGGTGTGGAGGTCGAGGATTAGGATAAAAGATTAGTAGACAGTCGAGTGTACTTTTGTTCCATATCGATGGTTTTAGGGTTAGCCTGGTAGTTTCTTGTCTTAGATTGCTAGTAGTTCATGTTGTTTCCCCATTATCTTTCACCTCAGTTTCTTAGTATTTTTTTGTTGTTATAGCTTGTTGTTGTTGTTTCCTTTGTCGTTATTATCTTCTGGCTCTGTTTGTTGATATTGCTTGTTTATACTGTTTCTTTTCATTTTTCTTGAGCCGAGGGTCTATCGGAAACAGACTCTATACCTCCGCAAGGTAGGGGTAAGGTTTGTGTACACTAATCCGCCACTGAATTGAACATAAACTTACCACTAATCACTTTATGCACGAGCTTCTTGTAGCATATGTAAAGTACGTCTTCATCATTACTCAAAAAGAATGGAAAATTCAATCAGCAAATCCAATTTTCAGTGTGAATCCGTATATCATTATTTCTTAATCTTTTCGAAAGAAAATAACTACATTTAAACACTACATAAAAGTACGATAACCACAATCTTTCTTTTGTAGTTAAAATGCCATTATTTTTGGGCCGAATTTGAGGATCAAAATTTCAGCATTAATTAACTAGATCTCATAAAATCATACAAATCCTAAAAATGATTCTAAAACAGTAAATAAATTGGTGAAAATGCATATGAAAATCGGTAAATTTACTTACGGATCGGTAAAAAAAATCGTTTGATGGAGTAGAAAGGAGTGTGACTCGTTTGGCTGTTGCCCTCAGTTTTGAGAGATCGTGAAGAAGGTTTTGAAAATGAAACAGATCTAAAAGGAGATTTGCTTTATAAATAGAACTGAAGAAATTTACCAACCAAACAGGTATTTTCCGTGTTGAATAACTCCACCACCCTCTTCTGCCCCCTTCTGTTCTACTGAAAGGGTCGTTGTTTATTACGCCTGTTCAAAACATTTTTCCCAATTGATTTAAATTAATACGGAAAATAGCGCACTTTATCTAATATATTCGAAATTACTTTTCTTAATCTCATCCCCATTATTAGGAGGGGGGGGTCTTAATTTAGCCATTAACCCATAAGGAGATTCTAACTTAGAAAATAATTGTAAATTATAGCCAAAAAGTTAAGGAGTAAATTTATGATTATATTTTTTCTCAAGAAATTTAGATATATGAAGTTCACTCAATTCAGCTAGCTCCAGCTATGTTAATAGCAAAGGACAAATATGAGATACTTTTCTTATTTCAATGGTATAAAAGGATCAAAAAAATTTAACAATGAATAAAGCTAAGCAATTTTGAATAATACATAAATAAATTTTATCATTTTTACTTTTTAATATATGCTAATATGTACATATAACTTCTTTTAAAATTACTGTATAGAAAATGTTCGAGCATTAAAAGAAAAAAGTAACGTACGCCTTTGTATTTAAGAGGTTATTATTAAAAATAAGATTAACTTAAATATATTGACAGCAATAAAGGTTTTACACTAAAATATTATTATTGTTCGAAACAAACCACTCTTCAGTCTATGTTTACTCTATGAAAATGATTGTAATTCACTTTTAATGATATAATACTATAAATATTTTTAAAATATCATCAATAATTTTAACCGCTTTGGATTAATTTGTTATGAATTCAACTCTCAATATTTATGTGTAGATAACTAGTTAAGGAAAATCTTGTTGGGATATATTATTAACCATGCAGTTTAGATATAGTATTGTGTTTTATATTTTATTGAACAATTGCTTATTTAATTTATTCAATTCAATAAAGTACTATTTTAAATAGATCATTTGTTACATGTGTATCATTTAGTTATGTAGTAGACAATTTAGTATATGGAGTCTTAGCTCATGCACAGAAGATTAAATTGTCAGTTCTCATAATTAATAAATTATGTTCACAATCGAAGATGTTATTGGGTAAAATATCTTGATGATTGTAGCACAAGAATATAGTATAATTTGTCTTGATTATGGGAGTAGTTTTACTCCGACTTCTTGTGCTAGTATACTTAGTGTATATTGAACGGACCAAGTAGAGAAAATATATTTTTGTACTTAATATATATATATATATATATATATAACATTTTCTCTAATTCATTAAATGAGCTTATACTCCTAATATTGATATAATTATTATGATCAATGTGATTTGTTTATCGTTTTGATTTATCAAAAGGTACAACTTGATAGCATCCTAGGAAGCTCAACTCTATTCAAGGACAAGAATGAAGCTTTGGAATCTCAAAGATGGCCTTTAACAATATGTCAAGCTAAAGAGTTACAAAATAAGGCCATTAAACTTCAAGTGCAATTAAAGAAGCTTTTAATTATGGAAGACGAGCTCAAAACCAAAGGAGATAAATTATACAAGTTTTACAATTATTTGGTAGTCCAAATTGAAGTCCAAGAGGAGGAAGATTGAGTCCCGAACTCGACCCTTGAAATCTAGCGAAAGGGCACCCAGAAGAGCCCAAAATGAGCTTAAAAGAGGTCTAAATGGGGGTGTTTGAAATGGAGCCCAATTGGAGTCCAAACCAATGACCCAAACTAGTAGTTTTAAGGCCAAAATCTGCCCCAAAGGGATTTGGCCGCCCCTACCTAATTTTGTGACTTTTCTTATTTCTTAGCAACCACCCTACTTAATTTTGATGACTTTGTTACCCCTTAGCAGCCCCCTACCTAATTGTAATGACTTTTTATGTCTTAGTACTCCTATAAATAAGGAGTTCTTCTCATTCATTGAGACACTTCATTATTGATTAAGTATATCATACTTTGAGAGTTCTTTTGAACCTTTGTTACTTGTGCTTTGAGATTTATCTTTCAACCTTTACTAGTTCATAGTTCAAGGTAGTAAGATTACTTCTCTATTGTGATATCTTTGATTCCTTTGTGGTATTCTTAGAAGGCGATTAATACTAGTTATTAATTGTTGTATCAAGTTACTCGTAAAGCGTCAAGATCCGAATCTATTATTTTGATTTGCTTTTAAGTAAAGGCATTTGATTTCTTCAATAAATCAAGACGTTGTTGCTTTGATCTTGTCAAGGCTATAGAACTTGCGTTCTTGGAAGTTCTTGGAATTCTTTCCTTGAATTTTCCCATATCCTTTATTTTCTGCCATTTAGTTCTAGTTGCTCAATTCCTTATTGTTATTGCTTCCGTATTTACTTTTTAAATTCTTACTCTAGTTTGGATTCCCGACCTTGTCGTTATCAAGTGGTATCAGAGCGGTTCTATCAAGGTTTCGTTATTGATAATTCTGGGGATTTCTTGAATACTAAGAGAAAAAAAACAAGTTAAAAAGAAAAACAAAAAAAACGAAAATCAATTTTTTTTAAAAAAATTGCTTGCTCTCCAGGAACTTTCTTTTGTATCTAATTTGTTTTCAAAAACTATCAAAGGAAACAAGAAGAGGGGATCCCAGATTTCAAAGATAAGACAAAAATTTAATTTCTCTTACTCTTTCTAATCTAAATATATAATCAATTCCTTTTTGTTCGTGTCTTGTTTCAACCGAGCCTAATAGTTCTAGGATTCGGTTCTTCTTTCATTTGTTCCCCAAAAATCTATATTTTACTACTAAGAACTTTATATGAGTTGGGTTTAACCATAAATCTATAAAGTATTTTGTTCAAAGGTTATTTCGAGAGGAAAAAAAGGCAAGAGAGGTGAGAGCATTATAGGAAAAAAGCCAAATTTGAGAGATACATATTTTCCTTAATCTATGTCAAGATGTCTCAAACAAGTAGCTACAGTAGAAGGAGGAAAGTTATGACTCAACAACTTGAAAAGTCGAACTTACAGTATACCGAATGGAAGGAAGACAATGTTGAAAGGGGTAAAAGTAGATAAAAGAGTATTCTTGCCATTCTCTATTGGAAGGTATGAGGATGTGATTTGGTGTGATGTCATTCCGATGAATAGTTTTCATATCTTGTTGGGATGGCCATGGTATGTCTATAGAAGTGCCTCATATAGTATTGAAAAAAATAGATACTCTTTTGATATTAATGGGAAGAAACTCATTCTTGGGCCTTTGACTCCCTCACAAATTTGTGAAGATGAAAAGATTGTTAAAGAGAATATAAAAAAATATGAGAGAGAAAAGAATGAGAGGAGTAAGGGAGTGCATGTTGACATTCCAAGAGAGGAAAAAGGAGAGGTTGTCTTGAGTGAAAAGAGTGGGATATCAAGTGAGGTAAAGAGTGATATTGAAAGAAAAGAAAAGAGAGAAGGTAATGAGATGAACAAAGTCTGTGAGTTAGAGAGAGAAAAGCAAGAGGGATTGAGTAAAAGCAAAGAAAAACTCTTTAGTGATAGAAAAGAGGCTAAGGGTGAGGAAAACGTTAGTCTTGTGATAAAAGCCAAAGAGAGTGTAAGCAAGAAAAAAGTTTCTTTACTTCCTAACCCATTAACTCTTTCTTATTTTAGTTCTTTTGATTTTGTGCAATCACGTGTTGAAATACCTTTTGAAAGGGGTGGTGAGGCGCAGGAGATGGTGGCAAAAGATCCAATTGGATTCCAACATGAATTTGGCGATATCTATTCTTGTTGGATAGTGGAAGATAAAAGCTTGGTTAAATTCTTTGTTATTGAACCTTTTGACTATTTTCATTCTTATTTACAGTTTTATGACATGGAGTTTCCTAAAAGCATTGCTAAGTTGGAACCATTGCATAAAAGAATACAAGGTGATGATGTTCCATTGGTAAATAAGTCCAAGTATGGTATGTATAATTGGTTTATTTGCATTCTTGGTCTTTCCAGAACACCTAAGGTATTTTTGGAGGTAATAAATTATACTCTTATTTCTTATGTTGGTGACTTTATAATTTTTGTGGATGATGATATTTTGATGCATATTAAGTCATTAACTGTAATATCTAAGTTAAAGTGCAAGAGTAATTTGCTTCCTTTTGAAATTGTGTTTGACATAGATGATTATGTATTCCAACTTGGTGGAAAGAGGCATGAAATTTATGAGAAGAGGCTTGTGAATGAGTTAAATATTTCTTCTTCTCTTATTCAAGTGGATAATGAGTTTTCATGTGATAAATTGCCAGAATGTGATTTTTGTTGTGTGATGGGGAGTCATTCTTCAAGTCATGTTCATTGTAAGCTTGTAAAAGTATTTGTTACTAGTAAAGATGATATGCATAATTGTTGTAACACTTGTGATCAAATACTCTTTCATGTAGAGGAATCCATGAGATTTGTAATTGTAGATAGTTGGCTATATCATGAAAGTATCTTCTTTGATACATGTGGTAGAGATACTTATATTAAATGGATGTGTGGTCAATCTTTTATAATTTCTTTGTCATGTATACCTATGGACTACCTTACCAACAAGATCGAATTGCAAGTTCCATTGCATGGCGCATCTACAAGAGGTTTTTATTGTATTGATCTAGGTAGGCATAAATTTTGTTGGGATGCTGATATCCATATGCTTTATTTACACCTATTAGGATTAATTGGGTTAAATGGACACATGGTTACTATCTTATTTTATTCCTATTAGTTTTTCAGATTAGTGGATGACATTTACAAGGGCGTGTTTTCTTTTTCTCAAGGTCGAAATTCGAGGACGAATTTTCTTCAAGAAGAGGGGAATGATAGCATCCTAGGAAGCTCAACTCTATTCAAGGACAAGGATGAAGCTTTGGAATCTCAAAGATGGCCTTTAACAATATGTCAAGCTAAAGAGTTGCAAAATAAGGCCATTAGACTTCAAGTGCAATTAAAGAAGCTTTTAATTATGGAGGATGGGCTCAAAACCAAAGGAGATAAATTATACAAGTTTTACAATTATTTGGTGGTCCAAATTGAAGTCCAAGAGGAGGAAGATTGAGTCCCGAACTCGGCCCTTTAAATCTAGCGAAAGGGCACCCAGAAGAGCCCAAAATGAGCTTAAAAGAGGTCCAAATGGGGGTGTTTGAAATGGAGCCCAATTGGAGTCCAAACCAATGACCCAAACTAGTAGTTTTAAGGCCCAAATCTGCCCCAAAGGGATTTGGCCGCCCCTACCTAATTTTGTGACTTTTCTTATTTCTTAGCAACCACCCTACCTAATTTTGATGACTTTGTTACCCCTTAGCAGCCTCTACCTAATTGTAATGACTTTTTATGCCTTAGTACTCCTATAAATAAGGAGTTCTTCTCATTCATTGAGACACTTCATTATTGATTAAGTATATCATACTTTGAGAGTTCTTTTGAACCTTTGTTACTTGTGCTTTGAGATTTATCTTTCAACCTTTACTAGTTCATAGTTCAAGGTAGTAAGATTACTTCTCTATTGTGATATCTTTGATTCCTTTGTGGTATTCTTAGAAGGCGATTAATACTAGTTATTAATTGTTGTCTCAAGTTACTCGTAAAGCGGACAAGATCCAAATCTATTATTTTGATTTGCTTTTAAGTAAAGGCGTTTGATTTCTTCAATAAATCAAGACGTTGTTGCTTTGATCTTGTCAAGGCTATAGAACTTGCGTTCTTGGAAGTTCTTGGAATTCTTTCCTTGAATTTTTTCATATCCTTTATTTTCTGCCATTTAGTTCTAGTTGCTCAATTTCTTATTGTTATTGCTTCCGCATTTACTTTTCAAATTCTTACTCTAGTTTGGATTTCCGACCTTGTCGTTATCATAACTCTATTCAGAGTTAGTGTATGCCTAATAGATTGGACAATAACGAATAATATTTGTGAAATAATAATTGGTTGATAGAATCCATGACTCGGTTTTGAGTTTGATGATACCCTTTTATGTAAGCTTATAAGTTTTTATGTGAAAACCCGGGCGGTGGATTTTATATCCGTCACATGAAATAGTTTAAGCGTAATTATAGAGGATTTAATTAGTTGATTAAATTATTTTGTCAGTGATTTAATTTAATTAATTGGTATTTGTGATCTTAACATGAGGAGTTAAAATAAGTGTTAGTGAATTTTCGAAATTCATATTGAGGAGTTCAATTGCACTTTTTTAGTAGAATAAACTGCAATTAATTATAGTAGGAATTAATTCATCCAAATTTTCGAATAAATGCTATAATTGGTAGCCTCTTACTATTTCTGTGGTCTCTGCTATACCTAGTAAAAACCTGGACTGACTTGGGTAAAAAGAAACTTGGGAGAAAAATCATCCTGTAGAGTTAGAGTGCGTAGAATCCTACACGTTTTTTGGAGCCCTCTTTGGTGAAAAACGAGTATACATAAGGAAGACATTTTTCACCCAATAACTTTTTTTCTTTTTGAATTATATTGTTCTTGCCCACTCAAAGCAATTTCGTCCAAGGTCTTACTAGGACCATAGCAGAAAACTGCAGCCCTGGATTCTTACTCTGAAGAGGACATGTGTAACGTTTTCAAGAGGTTAGTGATTTTTAATCTCGTAATTATATCATTGTCTAGATTACATGTATTTGATGTCTGAATTGTATGATTGCTTCCGCTGCGCATGTTCTAACAAATCTCTTCAATGTTGTTAACTATGTACTCTCATCTCAATTTGTTTAGCGGATTTATTTGATCAAACTTTAAAAGCTAAGTCATATTTGATCAATTCATTTTCTCATATCTAACTGATGAAAATATTATAAATATAATGTTAATTAAATTTCTCTTAATTAAAAATCTCGAAAAATAAAAAGAAATACCAAACGTGCGTTACTCGGTGACACGGTCACATGGGAATGGGAATGAAGAAAAGGTTTAAAGTAATTGACCAAAAATCCCGCCAGCATTTTTACCGTTAGGCTGTTTGAGTCAAAATAACGACGTCGTTTCTGAATGCATAAAATCCATGGCATCTTTTTACAGATAAGTCATGCGTTTTGAATTGGCAGTTAGCAGTTTGTCGGTTGTCCATTGGCCACTGGAAAGAAAACTGGAGAATAAAATGTATACATACTTATATAGTAACGATTTCTCGATATTAGATTTCGAAAAACGAAGTGAACGTATGATCATGGCGGATTAAAGGGGCCGGAGGAATTCTGCGAAAAATTACATTGTATATATAAGGAAAGTCTATTTTGTGCATCTATATACTTTCTCCGTTTTAACTTATATGAACTTATTTGACTGAGCACGGAGTCTAAGAAAAAAAAAAGACTTTTGAACTTGTGATATAAAATAAGGCACATATATTTTGTGTGACTATAAATCATTACATAAAGGTAAATTATTTTCAAATATGAAAAGGGATCATTCTTTTTGGCACAAACTAAAAAGAAAATAGGTTCACATGAATTAAAATGGGAGAGCATTATATTTTGAATCCCTTGACACAGTCCAAAAGCATAGCTCAATGTGGTCAAGGGAGTTCAAAATATTTGTAAGGTCGCTAGTTCAATTCTCATTTTTCATAGTAAAAGGGTAGCCTTGTGCACAAGGCATCTCGCGTTCACGCAGAGTTTCGAAAAGTAGGGGAGAATCCATTGTGTCGGGTGTGGGTTCCCGGGAACCTAGTAACTTTTACCCGAGCCTTGTATTTATATTGATAAATTTAATAAATATATAAGTATTTTTAGTTTGGAACCCATAAGCAAAATCAGGTGTTGGTCCAGTGGCAAATGAAGGAACTAGTCTAAGCTACGTTCTTGAATATTTGGCGGGGTTCGAATTCTTTGAACACTTCTTAATGTCACTTTTATTTTTTTTTTCACCAAACAGCACCCATAGGCACTTTTTGTTTCTCTTTTTCTTTTAAAAAATGACCCGCCAACATTAAAAAACTTTTCCACTTGCTTAAAGTATCACTTTTGCCCAAATACTGGAACCCATAAGATTTAAATCCTAGATCCGCCTCTATCGGGAAGGGCCGCACCCAAATAGGTGTGATGTAGACAGCCTAACCTAATGCAAGCATTAGTGACTACTTCCATGATCCATGATCTTTTTTAAAAAAAATTATCTTTTTCTTTTTTGAACCCTAGTGAAAATCTTTCCTCAATCACTACGCATGATATTTGACTTGGTACAAACAAGTTGACCGAAGGGGACCAACGTTTCTACTCCTCCACCGAAAGTGTTTAGCGATTGTGATATCAAATGAATAGAATATATTGTAGATGTGAAATTTGCTAATTTTGAGAGGGAGCAAATCCGTCACTGGACGAGGAAGAAAGGGCAAGCATCAGCATGTAGGTTTTTTTGATCCAGATGGTAGTATCATGTCCTTTAACTATTATTCTTCAGAAATAGCCAAGTGAAACAAAAATATATACAATAATCATGAGTATGTAATAGAAAGGTATATAAAAACATAAAATCATGTATTTGGCTATCATGTAATAGAAAGGTATATAAAAACAAAAATATATCACTATCTATATGCTTGATGTGAATGCTTGGCTTGATAACAATAATTGGTGAGCTCCACTTTTCTCAAAGTGAATTTCCATTTACCTAAAAAAGAAGTGGAACAAATTGAAATACATTTGAAATGTTGGATGTTCGTGATTTTAATTGGACCGACAATCACCTAGGCACTGTTCTACTATGAAGAGCTGTAATAGAATAGATATATGATGCCAGTGGCGTAGATAAAAAATCTGGTAAAAGTGTTCAAATTTTAAATAAATCAAAAAATATTTTATCAACGAATGGTATAAATTATTTGCGTCAAATACACTACACACGATGGTATTCATTTAGTTTTGACAAATAAAATGGGTAGATAACTTTAAACGCGTGAGCAATCTATTACTTTTAATATCCTAAACCACTGAACTGTCTCACTCTACTATATTAAAAGTGTTCAAAATATAATATATAATAATATAAAATAGTATTTGACTTATATAAGCAGTATATTTTTTCAGTGAAGGATGTTTGGTTGACCACCCTTGGCATAGTGTGGTTACGCCGTTGATATATGATCCCTTCACCTTTAATCAAAGTCTTGGGTTCGAATTATGGAAATAATTTATTTTTGGTAGAGAATGCTAGATTCCTCTTTTAATAGACCTTACACTGCGTGAACCTAAATTAGATGGAATTTCAAAGCGAATACAGAATTGTAGCACACCCGAAAATATTCGAAGTGCTTAAGCGATATTAGGAAAGTTGATGTGTGCTAATTACATTATTTTGTGTGCAGACGAGGACTATTAATATGATGAATATTAATTGGATATGATAATAAGTGTACGAGACATATTATAAATGATGTGAGAGCCCTAAGTCCAAGTCAAGTTGGAAATTACATGATATACTAAACTTCCAAATGAGTACGCGCAAGACCTAACTTTGAATGATCATATATATATATATATATATATATATATATATATATATATATATATATATATATATATATATATATATATATATATACACACACAGGGCGTATTGTGGTGGATAGCCTATCAAATGAAAGATCTTCGAGTCTAGTTTCTAACGCTTCAAACGGTTCGTCATTTGGACAATCTTGCAAGAAGTTATGATCAAATTACCAAAGATTGGCAGTGAAGTACTGCCATAGCGTCCGGGTCCGCATCCGAGCTTGGAGGAGGAGTAAACTACGGATGCGAAGCATCCGGAGTAGCGTCCGAAACCTATAAGTAAAAAATCGAGGGGGGGGGGAGTATTTTGAGTATTGAGGGTTAGGGTTTTTGAGGTGAAGAGGCGATTTTAAGCTCAAATCAGTCCAACCAACTAGGGTAAGTTGTTAATAATATTTTGGGTTGATTCTTACTCAATATACATGAGTTCTAATGTCATTCTTGTATCCAAATACTAAATTTCATCATCAAATCCTTAAGAACACAAAAATTACAAAAGTTGTGATTTGTCAAGAATGATCTACTAGAGTTAATTCCAATGCTTCAAACTCGTTTATTATGAGTATTTAGATGTATTTGAAGCTTTTGTTACAAATTTTAATGGTTGAAAGATTGGATTATAAAACTCTAGTTCATGGCATGAATAGTATTTTTTTTGAAAATAAGAGAGGCGATGAATAGTAATCTTGGCGATGAAATTGATGAATACAACGAACCTATGGAATTATTTGTTAGCAAAAGTTGGAAGTGATCAACTAGTAATTACCCGAATTGTATATTTTGCAAGTGTTAATTATGGAAGACGATGAATAGTAACTTGATGGCATTGAACAATTGATATAGTATCATTAATGACTTCGAATGGTATTAAAATATAAGAATGAAGTTGAATGGACTAGCATGTGACTCTATTCGTCGATTTGAGTTATTGGAGGCTTATAGCCAACTTATGAGCCATAAATGGACATTGATAAATATTTTAAGTCATATTTTGATGTAATTAAGATATCTAATTGTAGATATCTGCTGGTTGGTGATATTTGAGCATTTTAATCAATATTGGAACGATGGAAGATGATTGAAAGCTTGTGAATGTTAATAAAGCGAAAGCAAAGTAAGTTGATTAATACTTACTCTTCTTGAGAGATTTTCTCTAAAAGCATGTTTCGAGTTAATGCTTAAGTTGTTTGCAAATGTGTTATCGTGCTTGTGGGGACAAACAAGTACGGATGTCTCCATGTACTAAAATATTATGTTGCATATGTAGTGTCGTGTTGTTTTATAAAATTTTGTTTTGAATCTTGTTGGCAAAATAAACTCAAGATAAATGTTATAAATTTTTATCAAATCATACGTATTGATAAGAGTATACATATTTGAATGCTAAAGATAAGTTTTCATGAAAAATATTTCTTTTGAAAATTGAGGAGTATAATAGCACTTATGGTATCTTTTAAAGATTGATGTTAAATTGCTAAAGGCTTTAACATGTAAAAGGTTGTTTATTTAATTTTTGTTCAAATGCTTTAGATTTTCTATTAATACTATAATTTGATAAAAATAGATCCTTTGAGACTATTATGCTATGAATCTATTTTTGAAGTATCAAATATTTTTGGAATTACTTGTGTTCACCGAGATTGACTTTAGATATATTATGTTCGTCGTCATGAAACTACACGTGTCAGTGTAGGCTTAGATAATCACTTTGTGGTATAGACTACGACACAGTGCTTTCCATCGAGAGAGTACTATTTTGTACTATTATTAGCATGGTTGAGTCGATTCGTACGATACTATGATGATACAACCAGAGCAAGTAGGGTATATGATACTTGCCTCTAGGTACATAATCTAGTTGGCCTTCTTATGTCGGTGATGGTATAGTACTCCCAGTGAATGGTGAGGAGGATTTTCTTATGTTTAGGCCTAAGGAGCCGAAATTGATTTCAATGACTTAAAGCAAATAGAATGATTTTGTATGATTTTATCCAAAACCATGGGTTGATATAATATTTTAAAAGTTTATATTGTGGGTTATATTTCACTTGGATTTTATTTAAAATGACAAGGATCATGAATAGATAAATTTCTTTTCGTTTTATATCAAATGTTGGTGCATTATTTTTATAAAGTTTGTCCCAAGAACTTAAGTTAGAGAGAGTGTATGACACTTATTGAGTATTGATGTGGCATACTCAGTCCTTAGCCCCCCTCCCTCCAGGGCCCCGCTTACTCTACATGTTTCAGGATAAGGTATGATACGTGGCATGCGGTCAGGGATATGATGACTCTTTTTCTGAGGTATATGGTAAAGCATCACTCATATTTCGTGGTAGCTATCATGTTTTTTTCTTAATTTATGCTGGTGGGGTATTAGCCCAAGTGTTTAATTCTATTCATTGGTATAGAAACTCCATAGATAGTTGTGAAACGTTATAGTAACGGGGTTGTACGCGACATACATGAAAATATATTTATTTTACTTAGTCTCATTGTTATTATCGTGAAAGGCATCATGTGTGATTTCGAATTAGAAAATATTTTATCATTTAATTTGATAATGTATATGATTTTCAAGGAACTTCCGCAATTAAATTGGTTTCCATGCATATGATTTGAGTACATCATATGGTTTGGTTCACTCTGGTCGGGTAGTCCTAGAAAGTCTATGGAGCTGTGTCAAATAGAGTTCCTCTTATCAGTGTGTTGCCGACCACACTTATATCTGGGAGGCTCGGGGAGGCTAAAATGACATATAGGGGGTTTCACTTTCATCTTACTCTAGATCGTGCGATTGTGCCTGAAGTGAGAGTATGTATTCTCAATCGTATTGATTATCTGTTGTGGAAGATATAGAAATGACGAGAATAAAGCTCAAGGTTCAAGTTATAAGAAAAGATGTTTGAGCTAATAGCTAGAAAGTGTCAGATTTGTTCAAAATTAAAAGATAAGTTGAGAATATATTGGGACTGATATAGTCAAACACGTATGACTTTGGTGAATAAGAATTATCAATCGAATACTGAGAAATCATGGAAGGAAATAAGGTGATGATGTCAACTAGTATTGTCAGGATGGTGACATGACTTATAAATAATTTTACTAAAGGATGTGAATAAAGGCACCTATGGTAGACCCTAGATTTCAATTCAAGATTGTTGGTCAATATATTGGAACGACCGTTTACTATGATAATCACCATTAACGAATTTAACAAAGGTACAAAAAAATATTGTAAATGAAGATGTTGCATCTTGAATTATCATGACAAGATATATAGAGAGGTGATATGGATCTAATTGATAAGTGAATGTGAATCAGTCAAGTTTGTGGTAAACATAGTATGACTCATAAGAAGTATGGCATAGTTAAGACAATGTCAATAATGACCAAATACACTTTCCCAAAAGAAAAAGAAAAAGACTTTCTTGATCATCCGAAAAGGGAATGTTACAAGACGAGAGAGATGATCCTTAATTATACTAGAGATCGGGTTTCCCCTAAGCATGATGGGTTATCGGCATGATTGTGTCATACGTAATAGAAGTGACACATAAGAAATAAAGTGCCACATGTAAGTACGAGTTGAGGATAGACGAAGTATGCTATATGTAAAAGATGGGCATGACAACCTTGAGTTCCTCGAGATGATAAATGTAAAACAAATAAAAGTCTAAATGTAAAACAAATAAAAGTCAATCTCTAATGATGCATACCAAGGTATGCGAAGATAAAGTATGTGGACTTAAATGAGTAAGCGTGAAAATATTAAGGCATGAGATACACAAAAGGCGTAATCTTGGCGGTTATAAGAAGCAATATAGGTTGTTAGAGAAGGAAAAAAATTACGTGGAATGATAATCTTGAGTTTTCTAGTCGAGGTATGTCTTATTTAATTCTGTTGAAATGATGAGAAATTGAGAATTTCCAAGAATGATCTCAAAGAAACTCTATATGTGGCCAATATTGAAAGATCAGTTAACTTGTGAGTGAACGGATCCTTATGATTTAAGAAGAATAAATTTTAAAATGATTCATGGGCTAAGTTAAAGTTGTTGGAAAGTTATACATATAATGTGTACGACGTAAGGCTAAAAAAAAATTGAAAACGGTTATGGTACGGATTTGGAGATTGAGAGGTTACAAGAATTCAAAGGCTACATGATACCGTGTCACAAATTTCTTAACATGATATGTATGGACGAGGTCAATGATACCATGAAGAATGGAAAAACATGCAAGTATATATTTTTTATATGAAACATGTCGATGTAAATATGTGATAGTAGCTATGGCCAAAACAGTTCGCATTATGATTATGATGAAGATATGAGGTGATAAGACCCTACATGCATGACATCTTTATCATAATTATTAGCCTACTCAGTGGGATACCATCAAAATAAAATTTTATGAAAGGACTTAATAGCAACAAATATAATTTCAGAGAAATATACTACGGAATCGGCTTGAGAATATGATGTTGGCATAAAGATAGATTGCATATTTCTTACATTTAGCATTGTGAAGATGGTATATGTTGTGAAAAGTTATATAATGATATGTGGATTTGGCCTAAGAGATTCACACGTGTTCAACTTATTTAAGCATGAGATGAGAGGCGCAAGGTAGTCGTACTTGCTAGAATTGTATTAGAGCATGGATTGAAGGGTGAAATGTTAGAAGAAATTTCAACGGTAGAGTGAACATGAAAGAGTGAAGTGCTAACTATAATGATGTTGTAAGGGCGGGAAATAAAGACACTTAATTAGCAACATATGTTGCACCTAGTAGCGACGTGATACTTGGATACGAAAATGAACAAAGAAAGTTCCTATGAGTATAACCAATCTATCCTATTGTCAGAATAATGAGCATATCAGCGTAATGATGAAATAAAATTCAAGGTACGATGAAATATTGAAGAAGTAAAATAAAGATTTCTAGTCGTGGAATAAGGATCCTATAGTAGTGGGTGGACATGTAGATGATCAATGGGAAGTTTTCTGTGAGATGACAGTTTAATAAAGACTTCGAGTGACAGGTAAGAGTTTGAAGTGGGTTTACTCTTAAGTGGGAGAGCATCAGAACATTAAGATCTCACCTTAAAGGTGATGGTTTTGGAAATAAGATTTCTTATTTACGAGTCAAGATGAAGAAAAAAACTTCGGTAACTTCATGATGAAATGAGTACAGTTACCATAAAGTGTTTGTAGGGAATCAAATACTCATTACAAGCAACAATCATGATGTTTTACATCAGGAATATTAAAAAATTATGTCTGGTTATTCACTTATTTAATGGGAAACTCAAATGTATTCTTACAACTTAGAGGCATATGTGATTTGAATTAAATTCAAGTGTTGGCGAAAAACAAGGGAGTACTTTGAATTATACATGGAATTTTATAGAATAAGGGAGTACTTTTAATATGTGCACACCTCGTACAGAATAAACAAAAAGGGATAATGCAATGCATATTCTTAAATTGTAATATGACTTATGTATACCAAAATGAAGTATGCAAGTAAAAATCTTGGGTTTAAGAAAGAGCTCTAATATTAAAAGGTGTAAGTGTCATCGTGATAGCATTGATACGCGAGTGTTGTAAGCTTACAGGCTATGGTAGTATATCTATGGTGTACCCAAAAATAGATAAAATCTCAAGTTTTTGTTAGAGAACCATCATAAGGAACTCAATAGAGTTAAGAAGTTGGTTAAAGTTAAGAAATGAAAACTTGAACCCTGGTATTCGAGAATGGATGGCAAAGTAGTATCGTAAAATGGATGAAACTGAGATGAATTTTTTTTTCCATAGAGCAAACTGGTAAGCAATAATAGTTATCAAGTTGGGATCTTCGGTAACTCTAAAGTCACAAGTGAAAGTCGGGGTATTAATTGTTATATGATGGATAATCTAGGACAAATATCTTATTAGTCTTTGAAAGGAACAAGAGAACATTCCAGAAATAATTTTAACAATTATAGGACACCAAGAATCTTAAGTGGGAAAAATCATGTATGGAAACAAGAATCGTGAAAGGCAAAAGATTTATTTGAAAGTATTATTTATGAAAAAAATAATTCAAGACTACGAGTTGGAATGAACAAGTTTTGCAGATATCAAGTGGGCAATATAACTTCGATCTCATGAGCTATGAGATATTTTCTTGATAAAGCTAAGAAATTAACGGAGCATGAAAATCAGTTATTCTTTATCTCAAGAAAAAAATTAATAAGGAAGTCTAATCACAGAGAGATTTTTGATTTATTTGAAGATACTTTTAGGTACAACTTGACGTATGCATGACTAAAGAAAATGCAGGCATGTATAATAGTGATATAGGAGCTATGTATAGTAGCTATTATTGATATTAAATGGTATTCATATATGTCACTAATTAAAAGTTTAAAGGTTTCACATTTGATGCACTTGTGGTATATGCACGGCCTAGTGAGGTCAAGATGGTACATTATGTTGTAAATTATTGGTTGTTGAGATATGTTATTGTTGGTACCCATGTGAGAGATTATTCTTGATAGGTTGGAATTTTTGGATAGTCCCAATTAGAGAGAAAACTCTGCCAAAATTTTAAGAATTTATAAAAATAGCCGAATTTTGAGGGCCATAAGTAAGTTGAGATTTTGAAAAGAAAGTATAAGACTCATATACAGTCATAAGTGCATATGCATTATGATCGGAGATAAAAAAAAATGATGGTAACTTTATGCTCAGAAGTGACTTGTAAAACATTCGATCACGAATGTTCTTAAGTGGGGGAGAATATAGCACCCCAAAAAATTTTGACCGCTATTAAAAAAGTTAATGTATACTAATTATATTATTTTATATGCAGGCGAGGACTATTAATATGATGGATATTAATTGGATATGATAATAAGTGTACGGGGCATATTATAAATGATGTGAGAGCCCTAAGTCCAAGTCAAGTTGGAAATTACATGAAGCGTCCGGGGTAGCGTCCGAAACCCAGAAATTTGGTCCTATAGGTACAAAATCGGGGGGGGGGGGAGGGAGGGGGGAGAGTATTTTGAGTATTGGGGGTTAAGGTTCTTGAGGTGAAGAGGAGATTTTAAGCTCAAATTAAGTCCAACCAACTAAGGTAAATTGTTAATGATATTTTGGGTTGATCCTTACTCAATATACATGAGTTCTAATATCATTCTTGCATCCAAATACAAGATTTCATCATCAAATCCTCAAGAACAAAAAAATTACCAAAGTTGTGATTTGTCAAGATTTATCTACTAGAGGTAATTCCAATGCTTCAAACTCTTTTATTATGAGTAGTTAAAAGTATTTGAAGCTTTTGTTATAAGTTTTAATTGTTGAAAGATTGGATTATAAAACTCTAGTTTATGACATGAATAGTACTTTTTAGAAAATAAGAGAGATGATGAATAGTAATCTTGGTGATGAGGGATTTTCTCTAAAAGCATGTTTCGAGTTAATGCTTAAGTTGTTTGCAAATGTGTTGTCGTGCTTGTGGGAACAAACAAGTACGGATGTTTCCATGTACTAAAATATTATGTTGCATATGTAGTGTCATGTTGTTTTATAAAATTTTATTTTGAATCTTGTTGGCAAAATGATACTCAAGGTAAATGTTATAAGTTTTTATCAAAACCTACGTATTGATAAGAGTATACATATTTGAGTGCTAAAGATAAGTTTTCATGGAATGTATTTCTTTTGAAAATTGATGAGTAGAATAACATTTGTTGTATCTTTTAAAGATTGATGTTAAATTGCTAAAGGCTTTAACATGTAAAAAAGTTATTTATTTAATTTTTGTTCAAATGGTTTAGATTTTTTATTAATGCTATAATTTGATAAAAATATATCCTTTGAGGCTATTATACTATGAATCAATTTTTTAAGTATCAAATATTTTGGAAATTACTTGTGTTCACCGATATTGACTTCGGATATATTTTGTTCATCGTCATGAAATTACACGTGTAGGTGTAGGCGTAGATGGCCAATTTGTGGTATAGACTACGACATAGTGCTCTCCATTGAGAGGGTACTATTATGTGCTATTATTAGCATGGCTGAGTCGATTCGTATGGCACTACGATGAGACGACCTGAACAAGTAGGGTATATGATACTTGCCGCTAGATACATAACCTAGTTGACCTTCTTGTGTCGGTGATGATATAGTACTCCCAGTGAAAGGTAAGGATGATTTTTTTTTTATGTTTAGGCCTAAGAAGCCGAAAGTGATTTCAACGACTTAAAGCAAATGGAATGATTTTGAATAATTTTATCCAAAATTTTGGGTTGATATAAATGTTTTAAAAGTTTATATTGTGGGTTACATTCACTTGATTTTTATTTAAAATAACATGGATCATGAATTGATACAATTTCTTATTATTTTATATCAAATATTGGTGCATTAGTTTTATAAAGTTTATTCCAAGAACTTAAGTTAGATAGAACTTATGACACTTATTGAGTATCGATGTGCTGTACTCAGCACTTAGGGCCCCGCTTATTTTACATGTTCCAGGATGAGGTATGATACGTGGCACCACTCCTATTTCATGGTAGCTATCATATTGTTTTCTTAACTTATGCTAGTGGGGTGTTAGCACAAATGTTTAATTATATTCTTTGGTATAGATGCTCCATAGACAGTTGTGAAAGATTGTAGTAACGAGGTTGTACACGACATACATAAAAATATATTTATTTTACTTAGTCTCGTTGTTATTATCATGAAAGGCGTAATGTGTGATTTTGAGTTGGAAAATATTTTAGCATTTAATTTGAAAATGCATATGATTTTCAAGGCGCTTCCGCAGTTAAATTAGTTTTCATGCATATGATTTGGGTGCATCATATGGTTTGGTTCGCTCGGGTCAGATAGTGTGCCGAGTGTCGGTCACATGGTTTTGGATCGTGACAAGAACAAACCATGTTTAGGCCTAAGGATGAGTCGATTCGTATGGCACTACGATGAGACGACCTGAGCAAGTAGGGTATATGATACTTGCCGCTAGGTACATAACCTAGTTGACCTTCTTATATCCGTGATGATATAGTACTCCCAATGAAAGATAAGGATGATTTTCTTATATTTAGGCCTAAGGAGCCTAAAGTGATTTCAATGACTTATAGCAAATGGAATGATTTTGTATAATTTTATCCAAAATTTTGGGTTGATATAAATGTTTTAAAAGTTTATATTGTGGGTTACATTTCACTTGATTTTTATTTAAAATAACATGGATCATGAATTGATAAAATTTCTTATTGTTTTATATCAAATATTTGTGCATTATTTTTATAAAGTTTATTCCAAGAACTTAAGTTAGATAGAACTTATGACACTTATTGAGTATCGATGTGCTGTACTCAGCACTTAGGGCCCCGCTTATTTTACATATTCCAGGATGAGGTATGATACATGGCACCACTCCTATTTCGTGGTAACTATCATATTGTTTTCTTAACTTATGCTAGTGGGGTATTAGCCCAAATGTTTAATTATATTCTTTGGTATAGATGCTCCATAGATAGTTGTGAAAGATTGTAGTAACGGGGTTGTACACGACATACATAAAAATATATTTATTTTACTTAGTCTCGTTGTTATTATCATGAAAGGCGTAATGTGTGATTTTGAATTGAAAAATATTTTAGCATTTAATTTGAAAATATATATGATTTTCAAGGCGATTCCGCAGTTAAATTAGTTTTCATGCATATGATTTGGGTGCATTATATGGTTTGGTTCGCTCGGGTCAGATAGTGTGCCGAGTGTCGGTCACATAGTTTTGGATCGTGACAAGAACAAACCATGTTTAGGCCTAAGGATGAGTCGATTCGTATGGCACTACGATGAGACGGCCTGAGCAAGTAGGGTATATGATACTTGCCGCTAGGTACATAACCTAGTAGACCTTCTTGTGTCCGTGATGATATAGTACTCTCAATGAAAGATAAGGATGATTTTCTTATGTTTAGGCCTAAGGAGCCGAAAGTGATTTCAACGACTTAAAGCAAATGGAATGATTTTGTATAATTTTATCCAAAATCTTGGGTTGATATAAATATTTTAAAAGTTTATATTATGAGTTACATTTCATTTGCTTTTTATTTAAAATAACACGGATCATGGATTGATAAAATTTCTTATTTTTTTATATCAAATATTGGTGCATTATTTTTATAAAGTTTATTCCAAGAACTTAAGTTAGATAGAACCTATGACACTTATTGAGTACCGATGTGATGTACTCAACACTTAGGGTCCCGCTTATTTTACATGTTCCAGGATAAGGTATGATACGTGGCACCACTCATATTTCGTGGTAACTATCATATTGTTTTCTTAACTTATGCTAGTGAGGTATTAGCCCAAATGTTTAATTATACTATTTGGTATATATGCTTCATAGATAGTTGTGAAAGGTTGTAGTAACGGGGTTGTACACGACATACATAAATATATATTTATTTTACTTAATCTCATTGTTATTATGATAAAAGGCGTCATGTGTGATTTTGAATTGAAAAATATTTTAGCATTTAATTTGAAAATGTATATGATTTTCAAGGCGTTTTCGCAGCTAAATATTTTCATGCATATGATTTGGGTGCATCATATGGTTTGGTTCACTCGGGTCAGATAGTGTGTCGAGTGTTGGTCACATGGTTTTGGATTGTGACAAGAACATCGGGTGAAAAATCGACCCTAACCATTGTTCCTCTTTGTTGCTCTCTCTTCCTCTATACTTCACTTTTCCTTTTTTTTAGTATCTTTGAGGACACCGCTTTAGTTGCAGGGCTCATCGGTCGACCTACAAGTTTGTTAAAAGGATATACATATCATTGTCGGAGGTAAGATTTTTGCTAAGGAAGTTAAAAAAAAAAAAGAAAAAACATTGAAAGAGATTGTGGTTAGTGGGAATTGAACCAACAACCTTATTGAGGTTTTGAACCCCTTAGCCACTAAGCTATGATTTTGGGCAGTGCTGTATTTAAAAAATAAAATATAGATCTACAAACTGTATTTTGTCTTATATATAGTGTAATATTTTGACGAAGATGGTTCGGGTGAACCTTCAGCGCCTAAATCCGCACAGAGTGTACCATTTGATATTAGTTGACAGCACATCAAAATACAAGTTACTCTTGCTTCTTTTTTCATCTTGGTTTTCCATTTGCCTGAAAAACAAGAAAAACAAATTACAAGTTTTGAAAGATGCTAAATCATTGTAGTTTTAGAGTTCAAAAAATATTAAAATATTCTACAGAATTTTCTCAGTCTAAAAGAATAAAATATCATATTCAATGTGGAAATAACCGAGTAATTTGTCTAAGATAAAAAAAGGAAAAGTTGTTCTTAGCAAATCTTTAGAAGGGATCAGGCCTCGGGTTATAACGGATTCTGAGTTTACTGAGAATTAAGCTCTTTCTATATAATTAAGGGAGAAATTCAAAAATAGTCATATTTACAAGTGGTAATTGAAAAATAGTTACAGTTTCAAAAGTAATCGAAATTTAGCCACTTTTCATGTAAAGATAAATCTAAATGAAAACACTGATCAAAATCCGAAAAATATTCCTGCATAATATAGTGGAATTCGAATTTTTTACATGTGAATTTTCAGCATAATATACTGAAGTTCCAGAAATATACTGGAACTCCATCATAATATACTGGAGTTCCAACATAATATATTGTCCAGCAGAATATGTTGGAAGTTCATACATAAGTGCTTCAATCTCCATTATATTATGCTGGAACTTTTCGTGTGCTGGAGTTCCAGCATAATATGCTGGAAGTTCATATATAGGTACACCAATCTCCAATATATTATGTTGGAACTTTCCGTGCATAATATGCTGGAAGTTCATATACAGGTACACCAATCTCCAATATATTATGCTGGAACTTTCCGTGTTGGAGCAAAATAGTGGCTATTTTTCAATGACTTTGCAAACGCTGACTATTTTTCAATTACCAGTCCGAAAACTGGCTAGCCCGTACTATTTTCACTATAATTAATTACCAGTCAAATAAGCTTCTTCTGAGTAATGTTTATTGTGTATATCACTTTCTTCTTGGAGAATAAACAGTATATTACTTATAATAAAAAGACAAAAAGATGAAGATTTCATTTGAAGCCAATGAAATATTTAATTTATAATAGTAATCCTGTGAAATTTGCTACTAATTACTATTATTGACTAGTGGTAACCTTTTTTTAAATCAAATCGAGTCACGATTTTATTACCACTTGAAGATAGATTGCAGTTTTTGAATGAGGGCTAGGCCTGGCCTTCATTATAACAATGTTAACCTGGGGAAACCAGGTTAATGAACTATGAACAAAGTTCATGTTTCCAAAAAGGCAAAAAAGAAGTGACAATAAAGCTGGTACTTCAAGGTGGCTCGTAAATGAGTCCACCGGGCTTTCTCTTCTTAACTCGAAAGGATGGTAGTTGCCATCTATCAGTGTTCAAAAAACCTCTAATATCTCTTGGTAAGCTATTAAAATGAGTGTATATATGTACTTCATAAGTGGTGTGACTTAGAGAGGCCAATCTATCAGCAACTTGATTGGCTTGTGTAAAACACTGTCTAGTTTGGACACCATGATCTTCCATAATTTTCTTAATATTCTTCACCGTCTCTTCCAATATCCATGGTATAGAAACTGTATTGTTGATGCAATTTTGAAGGAGCATTGATTCAGTCTCTCCAATGACTAGATTGTACCCCATCCTTATGCACCATTCTAGTCCAAACAGAAATAAGGAAGCTTCAGCACTATTACTGGTACCTTGTCGCAACGGCATAGTGAAGGCCATAATAAATCTGCCTAGTGCATCTCTAACAACTCCTCCTCCTCCACATGTACCATGAATACACGATCCATCAGTATTAAGTTTCACATATAGGGGTGGAGGCTTGATCCAATTTACAAGAATAGTTGAGGTTTCAGAAAATCGGTGCTCCAATAGTTTGCACAAGTTATCCCAATCATCTGGTACTTTAATTTTTTGAAAGCATGATTTAACAAGGCTGCTAATGTTGGAAGTAATCAATGATATGGATCTATTGAGTGCTGGATTTTCTAATTCATACTTTGAGCTGCATCTGGATCTCCACAACTCCCATAGAATAATTGGAGGCATAATTTTAGTGACATAAGAGGCGATGGAGTTATTGGTTCTGAAATTCCAACAATTTAACAACAAAGTTCTGAGGGATGTGCTTTTGTATGGGATACCAATCCTGCTTGCAAAGAAGCCCCATATTTGTTGAGCATATCGGCCATTGGAAAAGAGGTGTTCAACTGTCTCCACTTCAGGAACCATACCTGCACCAATACAACAACATTTAGAAACAATATTAATATCAAATTTTGAAACCTTTGTTGAAATTGTTAAAAGTCTCACATCGGTGGATGACAATTTTGAATGGGAATCTCACCCTATAAAAGGAGGCCTAATGTTTAGGATTAAACACACCTCTCATTTGCCTTTTTTTTATCTTCTTAAGGCATTTGTATCTTCTCTCTTTAGTATTATTTCACTTGTAATTTTGGAGTGAAATAAAATATTGATTGTGTCCGAAAAAGTAGGCAAAATTGGCCGAACCTCGTAAATTCTGGTGTTCTTTTATTGTTGTATTTTTGTCTTGTTTATTATTTATTAGTTGTCATAATTTTTGGTATAGTATTTGTGACTCATTCACACTATATATATTTGGCTTCCGCAATAATTGGTATCAGAGCCAAGGTACTGTCTAAGTATGCTCTGTGGTTGCAGCATAGTCTGATCTTCCACATCAGAAAAGATCTATCTTGGTAACTGAGTCAAGGTTCTGTCTGAGTATGCTCTGTGGTTGCAGCTTAGTCTGTTCTTCCACACCAGAAAGGAAATAATCTTGATTTGTGTCGTCAGCTACTAAATAATATTTGTGTCAAAATGGTAGACAATAAACAAGAAGAATCTACATCAAGTGTCAATAATACGTCATCGTTGGCATCTTCGCTTATGACAAGAATTGTGTCAAATGCGAAATTTGCGGTAGAAATTTTTGACGGGTCAGGACATTTTGGGATGTGGCAAGGCGAGGTTCTAGATGTTCTTTTTCAACAAGGGCTAGATCTTGCCATTGAAGAAAAGAAGCCAGATGTTATTGGAGAAGAAGATTGGAAAATTATCAATCGTGTTGCTTGCGGTACCATTCGATCCTACCTTGCTAGAGAGCAGAAATATCCATACACAAAGGAAACTTCTGCAAGTAAATTATGGAAAGCACTGGAGGATAAATTTTTGAAGAAAAACAGTCAAAATAAATTGTACATGAAGAAGAGACTGTTTCGCTTCACCTATGTTCCTGGTACCACAATGAATGAACATATCACCAGTTTCAATAAGTTGGTCACAGATTTGCAAAATATGGATGCAACTTTTGATGATGGTGACTTGGCCTTGATGTTGTTGGGGTCACTTCCTAATGAGTACGAGCACCTTGAAACTACTCTACTCCATGGAAATGACGAAATTTCTCTCAGAGAAGTTTGTTCGGCTTTGTACAGCTATGAACAAAGAAAGGGAGAAAAACAGAAGGGCGGAGAAGGAGAAGCACTAATTGTGAGGGGTCGTCCTCAAAATCAAACGAGGACTAAGAAGGGAAGATCCAAGTCGAGATCTAGACCCAGCAAAGATGAATGTGCCTTTTGTCGAGAAAAGGGGCACTGGAAGAAAGACTGTCCGAAGTTGAAGAATAAGGCCAGACATAACAATGGAAAGGCCATTATGGATTCAAATGTAGCTGATTGTGATGATTCAGACTTCTCATTAGTTACAACAGAGTTATCAACATCATCAGACATATGGTTGATGGACTCGGCTTGTAGCTACCATATGTGTCCCAACAAGGACTGGTTCGTGAATTTTCAAGAAGGAGAATATGGAGTCATCCACACAGCGGATAACAGCCCTCTTACCTCATATGGCATTGGTTCAATAAGATTAAGGAGCCATGATGGAATGATCAGAACATTAACAGATGTTCGATATGTACCGGGTTTGAAGAAGAATCTCATCTCTGTGGGAGCCCTAGAATCAAAAGGGTTCAAAATCATTGCAGAAAATGGAGTGATGAGAATATGCTCCGGTGCACTAGTGGTAATGAAGGCCAATCGGAAGAACAATAACATGTACCGCTATCGTGGTAGTACAGTTATTGGGACAGCAACAGTGACATCCAGTGATGAAAAAGAGGCAGAAGCAACCAGGCTATGGCACATGCGCTTGGGACATGCTGGAGGGAAATCCTTGAAAGCTCTATCTAATCAAGGATTGTTAAAAGGCGTAAAGACTTGCAACTTGGAGTTTTGCGAGCATTGTGTCAAAGGGAAACAGACAAGGGTTAAATTTGGTACAGCGATCCATAATACTAAAGGTATTTTGTATTATGTACACTATGATGTTTGGGGTTCTTCCAAAACACCTTCATTGGGTGGGAAGCACTATTTTGTAACCTTTGTTGATGATTTTTCCCGAAGAGTGTGGGTGTATACAATGAAGAGGAAAGATGAAGTGTTGGGAATTTTTCTCAAATGGAAGACGATGGTGGAGAATCAAACAGGCAGGAGGATCAAGTGTATTCGCACAGACAATGGAGGTGAATACAAAAATGATCATTTCAATAAGGTCTGTGAAAATGATGGCATCGTCCGACACTTCACTGTCAGACATACACCACAACAGAATGGAGTGGCAGAACGTATGAACCGGACTTTACTGAGGAAGGTACAGTGTATGTTGTCCAATGCTGGCTTGGAAAAAGAATTTTGGGCTGAGGCAATTACATATGCATGCCACCTCATTAATCATCTACCATCTGCTGCTATTGATGGCAAGACACCATTTGAAAAATGATATGAAAAACCTGATGTAGATTATGAATCTTTGCACGTGTTTGGCTCAATTGCATACTATCATGTGAAAGAGTCAAAATTGGATCCGAGAGCAAAGAAGGCTATATTTATGGGGATTACTTCTGGAGTCAAAGGATACCGCTTATGGTGTCCAGAGACAAGGAATATTATATTCAGCAGAGATGTTACCTTTGATGAATCTGCCATAACAGATAAGGTGACAGTTGAAGATGTCAAACAAACTGGTGGTGCATCAAAGCAGGTGGAGTTTGAGGGAAAATTTATTTTTCCTACACAAGAAGCAGAGGAGGAAACTCATGAAGATTACCCTCTGGAAGAAGAGCCAGTAGAGAGGGAGATTCCAACTCAGGAACCTCGACAACAACTTGAATCAATAGCAACCAGCATGCCAAAAAGGACAATAACGAAACATGTTCGTCTCATAGAGACTGTTGCTTGCGCAACCTCAATTGTAGCTGATGGTGTTCCTACCACTTATAAAGACGCAATCCAAAGTTCAGAAGAAGATAAGTGGAGGATTGCCATGAATGAAGAAATGCAGTCCCTTCATCAGAATCATACATGGAAATTGGCCAATCTCCCGAAGGGAAAGAAAATAATTGGGTGCAAATGGGTATTTGCAAAGAAAGAAGGATTTCCTAACCAAGAAGATCGCTACAAAGCAAGATTGGTGGCCAAAGGATATGCTCAGAAGGAGGAAATTTATTACAATGAAGTATTTTCTCTAGTTGTAAAATATTCCTCCATTAGAATTATGTTGGCTTTGGTAGCACAGTTGGATTTGGAACTAGTTCAGATGGATATAAAAACTGCGTTTTTACATGGAAACTTGGAGGAGGAAATCTACATGAATCAGCCAGAAGGATTCAAAGTTGCTGGAAAAGAAAATATGGTATGCAAACTTGAAAAATCGTTGTACGGATTGAAACAATCTTCTAGACAATGGTATAAGCGATTTGACAAGTTTATGTTGCGGCAAGGGTATAAGAGAAGCAAATACGATCATTGTGTGTATTTGTGCAAACTTAATGATGGTTCCTTTGTATATCTTCTCCTATATGTTGATGATATGTTGATAACTTCCAAGAATTCGGAAGAAATTGATAAGTTGAAGATTCAACTGAAGGAGGAGTTCGAGATGAAGGATCTGGGTGAGGCAAAGAAAATTCTTGGCATGGAGATAATAAGAGATAGACGTTCAAAGAAACTCTGTTTATCTCAGAAAGAATATTTGAATAGAGTACTACAGCGTTTTGGCATAGATAAGAAGACTAAGCCAATTAGTACGCCACTTGCTCCCCATTTTAAGCTAAGTACTACTATGTCGCCAAAGGATGAAACTGAACAGGAGTATATGTCAAGGGTACCATACGCAAATGTTGTTGGTAGCTTGATGTATGCAATGGTTTGTACGAGACCTGACATTTCACAAGCCGTTGGAGTTATTAGCAGATATATGCATAATCCAGGAAAGGAGCATTGGCAAGCTGTGAAATGGATTCTACGGTATATTCATAGTACTGTAGATGTTGGGTTAGTTTTTGAGCAGGAAGGCAATCGGTCTGTAGTTGGATATTGTGACTCAGATTTTGCGGGTGATCTGGACAAACGAAGGTCAACTACTGGTTATGTGTTTACTTTTGCAAAGGCACCAGTTAGTTGGAAGTCTACTTTGCAGTCAACAGTTGCTTTGTCTACAACAGAGGCAGAGTACATGGCTATTACGGAGGCTGTGAAGGAGGCAATTTGGCTTCAGGGGTTGCTAAAGGAGCTTGGTATTGAACAAAAAAATATTACAATTTTTTGTGATAGTCAAAGTGCTATTCAATTAGCGAAGAACCAAGTTTATCATGCAAGGACGAAGCACATTGATGTTCGGTATCATTTCGTACGAGAAATCATAGAAGAAGGTGGAGTCACGGTGAAGAAAATTCATACTACGGAGAACCCTGCTGATATGCTGACAAAAGTGGTGACTGCGGTCAAGTTTCAACATTGTTTGGATTTGATCAACATTGTTGAACACTAAAGATTGAAGATGAAGACACAACCAAAATTTGTTATTGAGAGAAAATTGAAGATGTGGAATTTTGCCAAGGTGGAGATTTGTTGAAATTGGCAAAAGTACCACATCGGTGGATGACAATTTTGAATGAGAATTTCACCCTATAAAAGGAGGCCTAATGTTTAGGATTTAAATACACCTCTCATTTGCCTTTTATCTTCTTAAGGCATTTGTATCTTCTCTCTTTAGTATTATTTCACTTGTAATTTTGGAGTGGAATAAAATATTGATTGTGTCCGAGGAAGTAGGCAAAATTGGCCGAACCTCGTAAATTCTGGTGTTCTTTTATTGTTGTCTTATTGTCTTGTTTATTATTTAGTGGTTGTCATAATTTTTGGTATAATAGTTGTGACTCATTCACACTATATACATTTGGCTTCCGCAACAACCTTTTCATCTTGATTCTGCCATGGGATGCTTTCCATGTAATAAAGGCCATCTTATATGGAACATCCTTATGCCATATTCTTTTGTCAAATTAGGATATATGTCTTTTTTATCTAAAAAGGTTCCAGGCAAAAACATTAGAGAAGTTTCCATTCTCTGCGCAAGTCCAGATTGGTGTATCATCTACTTGTTGGAATACATTCAAGGTGGTATTGCATACCATCTCTTCGATAAAATTAGGAGGGTGTGGTATGAGTTTGGACCAGTCCCATTGTCCACCCCTATACACCTCATTAACTTGAATATTTTGCTGAATCAACTTAGAGCCTCCTTCTTCATATGGATAACAAAGATTCTTCCAGGAAACTCAGTGGTGTTTATCACCAGTGTCATTACCTGACCAGAAAAATCTAGCTATATATTTTTGAATTTGCTCAAGAGTACCCTTCTGAGGGTGAACAACTGCTAAAGTGTGAATATTAAGAGCTTGTAGTAAATGACTTATGAGGACTTCTCTTCCACCGGCAGATAAAAACTTCAAATGCCACCTTTTGACTTTGTTGATAACCTTACCATTGTAGAGAAAAAACAAAGCTTCTTTCTTCCTGAGTAGATAGGGCAACCAAGGTATTTCATAGGCAACCTTTCACATCTCATCCCCAATATTCTACCTACCCTTGTGATAAATCTTTGAGTAACATTGGGGGCCATAGTGTAGCTACTTTTGCTTATGTTAATCAATTGACCATAGATTCTTTCATAGGCTTCAAGAGTGTTAAGGATCAGATGTAGAGAGGCTTTGTTCCCACTACTAAAAATGATTGTATCATCAGCAAATGCAAGGTGATTAATGATAGGACCATGCCTGCTCATTGAGAAGTTCTTGTAATTTCTGTTTTCTTGTATAGCATTAAGCATTCTAGACAATAATTCAGCACTAAGGACAAAGAGAGAGGGGGAAAGAGGGTCTCCTTGCCTTAAGCCCCTTCCAGACTTGAAGAGACCATGTCTGCTACCATTCACAATAAGAGTGTACCAATTATTTGAAATATATCTATGGATGAGATCAATCCAACTTTCGGCAAAACCTAATTGCCTCAGTATAAAACACAAAAAGGCCCAAGATACTCTGTCATAAGCTTTAGTCATGTCCAATTTGATAACCACATTACCACCCCTCATAGGTTTGCCAATGTCATGAACAATCTCTTGGGTAAGTGTTGAAGGTTTTGTTATTTAAGATAAAATAGTCTTAAAATGAGGGTGAATGGAAAATGGAGGAAAAATAAAATTTTTGAGTAAATTTTAAGTTTTTCCCTCTTGACAATGAGACATTGTCCCATATTGGAAGAGGAAAAGATTTTTGGTGGGTATATATATAATTGCTCTTCTTGTAGCTCTTAAAGAGTTAAGAAGAAAGCAAGCCTCGCGCCGTCGTCGTCGCTCGCTCGCTCGGCTCGGCTTCGGATTCAGGCTTCGGCTTCGGCTTCGGCTTCGGCTTCGGCTTCGGCTTCGGCTTCGGCTTCGGATTCGGATTCGGATTCGGATTTGGTCAAATGATTGATTGATTAATTTTTTGGACCAAATTTATTTGTTAATAGTAAATATTAACGTAAGATTATCCGCATTTGTAACAGATATGTTTCAATCCTTGTACTGACCACCAGCTGCGACAACAAGCCGCCTAATGCTCTTCCCACCATGGCTAAGTGCTTGCTCCACAAACAAGCTAATGCATGCTCTACCATGGAGGGTGGACGGTCGTTCTTCTTCAACACTGGCTGCTATATATATGTGCAGCAGCTGTTGAAGAAAGACACACACAATACACAAGACACAAAACTGAAAACGCTCAACAGATTTGGCTATACATTGCATTCCTTCCTCTCAGCATTTCCATATGATTTTTTGAGTTTCTACTCCTTCGTTCTGCATTGTTTTAACTTCAAACAAAGCAACTGTAAGTGTGATTTGCTACCGAACTTTGTGTTCGCTGAAACACTGGGGTTTGAAGTACCACTACACCAGTGTGTTATTCGTTCTATCCTGGGAGGAAATAATCCATAACCTTGGGTACTAGGAGGGGATTAAATTCCTTAAGAAAACACTGTGAATTCAGTGGGCTCGAATTTATTATTGTTTCATTATGATAACTTATATTTTTCAGAATTATTATTTATAAATACAGCAATATTGGCAGGACTAACAAACTTAAGGAATTTAATATTTATTTCTGTATTTGTGTTATTCTTATTATTCTGCAAACTAAAACCTTTGTAGTTTTGTGTACTCCCATTTTGGAGAGTAAAGCCTTTGTGGCGTTTTGTTGGAAACGTGTATTAAAGGTTTGTTTGTGTCATTTTTTTTTTCCAGAAAAAATGACGCCTGAAAGCGAAAACTAAGCTGTTCCGATGGTGACTGCTAACACATCGACAAGCCGAACACCGGCGTTGGCACCGGCAGAAAAACCCGAAAAATTTTTCGGGATTGATTTCAAGCGCTAGCAGCAGAAGATGTTCATCTACTTAACTACGTTATGTCTACAGAAGTTCATCAAGGAAGATGTTCCTGATCTGCCAGATAAAACTCCAGAGAATGAACGCTTTATCGTGATTGAAGCGTGGAAGCATTCTGATTTTTTATGCAAGAATTATATTCTTAGCGGACTGGATGATAATCTGTATAATGTATACAGTAGCGTGGAGACGTCAAAAGAATTGTGGAATGCGCTTGAAAAGAAATATAAAACTGAAGATGCCGGGATGAAGAAATTCGTTGCCGCAAAATTTTTGGACTACAAAATGGTAGATAGCAAGTCTGTTATTACCCAAGTCCAGGAATTGCAAGTGATTATTCATGATCTACTTGCTGAAGGTCTTGTCATCAATGAAGCATTCCAAGTAGCAGCAATGATTGAGAAGTTGCCTCCGTTGTGGAAGGACTTCAAAAATTATTTGAAACACAAACGAAAGGAAATGTCCCTTGAAGATCTCATTGTTCGGTTGAGAATCGAAGAGGACAATAAAGCTGCTGAAAGGAGAGGCCGTGGAAATTCAACAATAATGGGAGCAAATATTGTTGAAGATAACAAAAAGAGGAAGAAGGCTTCTGGTCCGAAATACAACCCAAGCAAGAAGCGGTTCAGTGGAAACTGCTACAACTGTGGGAAAATCGTACACAAATCTACGGAGTGTCGTGCTCCGAAGAAAGACAAAAAAAGGGGTCAAGCAAACATAGTAGTAAACCATGATGATGTTGATAACTTGTGTGCCATGCTTTCTGAATGTAACTTGGTGGAAAATCCTAAACTGTGATGGTTTGATTCAGGAGCCACTCGCCATGTTTGTGTAGTTAGAGAAGCTTTTGCTACTTATGCTCCTGCTGGACCCGGAGAGACAGTTTATATGGGAAATGCTTCAACAGCAAAAGTTGAAGGATATGGGAAGATATTTCTGAAAATGACTTTTGGCAAGGTCATGACTTTGAACAATGTCCTTCATGTTCCCGAAATGAGAAAGAATTTAGTCTCTACTGGACTTTTTGTTAAGCATGGTTTTAAGTGCATTTTTGTGTCCAACAAGGTTGTCATAAGTAAGAATGAAATATTTCTAGGAAAAGGTTACCTCACCGAGGGCCTTTTCAATCTGAATGTAATGGTTTTGGAAAACAATAATAATATTTCAGCTTCTTCTTACTTACTTGAGTCAAATGATTTATGGCATGTACGTTTGGGTCATGTCAATTATAAAACCTTGCGAAAAATGATTAACTTGGAAGTACTGCCTAAGTTTGAATGCGAAAAATCAAAATGTCAAACATGTGTGGAATCTAAGTATGTTAAACATCCTTATAAGTCAGTTGAAAGGAATTCAAATCCTTTAGACTTAATTCACACAGATATTTGTGACATGAAGTCAATACCATCTCGCGGTGGAAAGAAGTATTTCATAACTTTTATTGACGATGGTACTCGATATTGCTATGTTTACTTACTGAATAGTAAAGATGAAGTAATAGACGCATTCAGGCAATACAAAAATGAAGTTGAAACGCAACTTAACAAGAAAGTAAAAATGATAAGAAGTGATAGGGGTGGTGAATATGAATCTCCTTTTGAAGAAATATGTTTAGAATATGGAATTATTCATCAAACAACAGCCCTTACACGCCCCAATCTAATGGGATTGCGGAAAGAAAGAATCGCACATTAAAGGAGATGATGAATGCGTTGTTGATAAGTTCTGGTTTGCCACAGAACTTGTGGGGGAAGCCATTCTTACGGCTAATCGAATATTAAATCGAGTGCCCTATAGCAAAACACAATCCATTCCATATGAAAAATGGAAAGGAAGGAAGCCCAACTTGAATTATTTTAAAGTATGGGGGTGTTTGGCAAAAGTGCCAAGTTCCTAAACCCAAAAGGGTAAAAATAGGACCGAAAACCGTTGATTGTGTTTTTATAGGATATGCGACAAATAGTAAAGCATATCGATTTCTGGTTCATAAATCAGAAAATCCCGACATTCATAATAATACGGTTATAGAATCAGATAATGCTGAGTTCTTTGAAAATATATATCCGTATAAAAAGGAATGTGAGTCGTTTGTGAAGGATCTAAACGACCTCGGGAAGAAACAAAAGAAAGTATATGTAATCAGGAGGATCCAAGACGTAGTAAACGTCAAAGAACGTCTACTTCATTTGAACCAGATTTTGTGACTTTCTTATTGAAAAATGAGCCTCAAACATTTAAAGAAGCTATGACTTCTTCGGAATCATTGTTTTGGAAAGAGGCAGTCAATAGTGAAATAGAATCCATATTAAACAACCATACATGGGAATTGGTTGATCTTCCTCCTGGAAATAAACCTTTGGGTTCTAAATGGATTTTTAAGAGAAAAATCAAAGATGATGGCACTATTGATAAATTCAAGGCAAGACTCGTAGTCAAAGGGTATAGACAACGAGAAGGTCTAGACTACTTTGATACATACTCTCCAGTTACAAGAATTACGTCCATACGGATGTTAGTAGCATTAGCTGCAGTGTATGGTCTTGAAATTCATCAAATGGATGTTAAGACGGCCTTCTTAAATGGAGAGTTGGAGGAAGAAATTTACATGGAACAACCTGAAGGGTTTGTGGTTCCAGGTAAAGAAAAGAAGGTATGTAGACTTGTTAAGTCTCTTTACGGACTAAAACAAGCACCCAAATAATGGCATGCGAAATTTGACCAAACAATGTTGTCAAATGATTTTAAGATAAATAAATGTGATAAATGTGTGTACATTAAAAATGTTCCAAATCACATAGTCATTGTTTGCCTATATGTGGATTATATACTGATAATAAGTAATGACATTGCCAACATAAATGCTACTAAGCGTATGCTCAATAGCAAGTTTGATATGAAAGACTTGGGAGTTGCTGATTTAATTCTGGGAATTAAGATCCATAAGACTCCTCAAGGTCTGGCATTGTCACAATCTCAATATATTAAGACAGTACTTGAAAAATTCAAGCACTTGGGCTTTAAAGTTGCAAAGACTCCAATTGACGTGAATCTTGCATTAGCAAAGAATAAAGGCCAAAGCATATCACAATTGGATTATGCTCGTGTGTTGGGATGCTTAATGTATATCATGAATTGTACACGACCAGATATAGCTTGTGCTATAAGTAAACTGAGTCGATATACGAGCAATCCAGGCCAATCTCATTGGATGGCAATGAAACGAGTTTTGGGATATTTAGAACATACCCAAAACTTTGAATTGCACTACAGTAATTTCCCTGCGGTGATTGAGGGATACTGTGATGCAAATTGGATCACCGGTTCAACTGATTCTAAGTCCACAAGTGGATATGTATTCACTATTGGTGGAGGAGCGGTATCTTGGAAGTCGTCCAAACAAACATGTATTGCCCGCTCTACAATGGAGGCTGAATTCATAGCCTTAGATAAAGCCGGTGAAGAAGTTAAATGGCTCCAGAATTTCTTGGAAGACATTCCATTTTGGCCCAAACCGTTGGCACTAATATGCATACATTATGATAGTCAAGCGGCAATTGGAAGGGCTGGGAACGTTATGTATAATGGTAAATCTCATCATATACGACGAAGACATAAAACCGTTAGGCAATTACTCTCTAGAGGAATTATCACGATTGACTATGTAAAGTCAAGTGATAATGTGTCGGATCCACTTACAAAAGGCCTAACTAGAGAGGTAGTTGAGAAATCATCAAGGGGAATGGGGCTATGGCCGAGAACAAGTTATTGTGGCGGTAACTCTACCTAAAAGACTGGAGATCCCAAAATCTAGGTTCAAGGAGATCAAACAAAGTCATTAATGACGGTTCAACATTGTCAAATAAAATTTTAGTGCGTTCTCGTGATGAGACAATGTTCAGTACCAAGGATAAAACATTAAGGCTTTTTAATGATTTCTAAATTTGATACGGGGTATATCAAATAGTGTATCTACAGGATGACACGTTTAGGAATCACCTATGTAAGTGTGAAGTATTAGCCGCTTCAAGGAGAACTTTGTAAGGCCAGTTCTCTACGCACTTATGAAACCAGACGGTGTTCATGGTTGAAACTAACACAACAATGAGAACCAAAGACGGTTAAGGGTTGATTGTGTGACTTATGGTTGTCTAGGTATACACCAAAGATCGACGGTTCAAAGATATCAAATCTACTGATTGACCGAGTATATCCGACATAAGTTCACTACGGAAAGTTCAAAGGGAAACCTACTTATCCAGATGCGATTAATCCTTGCTTGCAAATCACACAGTTTTTCAATGCATACTTCCGTGATATAGCCATTCCCCATTCATGTGGGGGATTGTTGAAGGTTTTGTTATTTAAGATGAAATAGTCTTAAAATGAAGGTGAATGGGAAATGGAGGGAAAATGAAATTTTTGAGTAAAATTTTAAGTTTTTCCCTCTTGACAATGAGACATTGTCCCATATTGGAAGAGGAAACGATTTTTGGTGGGTATATATATAATTGCTCTTCTTGTAGCTCTTAAAGAGTTAAGAAGAAAGCAAGCCTCGCGCCGCCGTCGTCGTCGCTCGCTCGGCTCGGCTTCGGCTACAGTTTCGGATTAGGATTAGGATTTGGATTTGGATTTGGATTTGGATTTGGATTTCTGAGAGATTAGAAAAACTTCAAAAGAAATTGATTTTTTTTGCAAGAAGTCAAACAAACCGGGTTTTTAAATTCCAAGTCTCTGTCAAAATTAGTCATGATTATTCTTTCCCAAAATAAATTAATGTTTAACCAAAAGAATGGAGTAAAATCCTCTTTTACCCCTTAACTTTTAAGGGTTGTGAACAATAATCTCCTCAAGTTTTGAATGGGAAAGAAAACCCCATTGTGCAATAGTTTTTGGTGAAATAATGTTTTTTTTTAAATCTTTTCAAAATGTTTGAATAGATAATTTTTAGAATGTAATTTATTATAGCCAAAAGCTCAAGATATGAAAAACAATTAGGATCTACTTATATAATTTATGGAGTTCCCGTTTAGCCTTCTTCTTGCATAATTTAAGATGTGATGTAATGCAAAAACATCACCATAATTAATTTTTAAATATGACATTATCAACTATAATTTCTGTTCAATAAAGATATTTTTAAAATAAGTAAAGTTTAATAATTGTTTTAGTATAATAATTTTAATATACAAAAAATACATAAATAAATTATACTAATAGAAGCTATTCTTTCATCTAATATATATGTAAGAGAATTGATTATCTCAATATATTTTTTCCCTTCAAAGTGAAATGCTACAGCATCCATGGTGAATGTGCGTTCATCATATTTCTTGAATTTTGTATGCAAGATCTTTTTCTTTATTTGCAAAAAGTTTAACCACGGCCTCAATATAATAGAAATTTTTCTTAAATTTTACAAGCAAGAAAGACGAAATTCAAGTGCTGGTTTGGATGCAAAATATTATACTTCACCTTTGAAAGGATAAAGAAAGAAAAGAAAATCTTTATGTTAAAAAATGAAACTCGCACCAAAACAATATTGCATAAGGGGGTTTCCTTTCCCATTCAAAATATAAGGAAGGTATTATTTCTCAACCCTTAAAGATTAAGGGGGTAAAGTGGATTTTATTCTTTAGCGAATTTTCAGTGTAATTAAGGAAACCATTTACGGGAGAAATGTTTACGTTAGAAACCGCAACATGTGTTTACACCCCCCAAAAAAACAAAAAAGTGCAACATGTGTTTACACAAAAATACTTATCATTTAACTATGGTCAATTAAAAAAAAAAAGACCAATTCAGCTTTCTGATCCAATCCAAAGTTTTATAATTTTAAAATAATTTGTTTCCACTTTCCACTCTCTTCGCCCCTTTATACTCAGTCGTTCACTTTCTAATAAGATACTCGCAATTAAGAACAATATAAAGACGATTTTTAATTATAAGATACTCGCAATTTAAGAGCTAAAGACCATTTTTAATTGCACAATGGGAGTTTAGTTTTGTTCTACTTCAGTACTAGACCCAGTAAATTGACTTTGTCCCCCTTCTAGTGCAATGTAGAAAAGGTTTAGCATATTATACCAGTTTGATAAACTTGGTGATGTCTTTTTTTGTGGCGTTATGACTAGAAAATGGTTTTACTTGTGTTATGTTCTTATTTTTTTTTTATGAGTGTTTGAATTTGAGTTTGGGAGAATTGATTTTGAGATTATTCTAAGATAGTTTGTTTTGTTTATATTTTTACATTTTTTAAAAGTAAACAAACGTGTTTGAATCAAGAGGTTGTGAGTTCGAGTCACCCCAAGAGCAAGGTGGGGAGTTATTGGAGGGAAGGATGCTGAGGGTCATTTGGAAACAACCTCTCTACCCCAGGGTAGGGGTAAGGTCTGCGTACACACTACCCTCCCCAGACTCCACTAGTGGAATTATACTGGGTTGTTGTTGTTGTTGTTGTTAAAAGCAAACAAACGTGTTTGAACAAGAAAACAAAAACCATTGTAAGTGAAACTAGAACTTTGTTTCCTTTTTTATTTGTCCCCCCACCCCACCCCAACTACCCTTAAGTGACCTTAGAAAAAGAGGCAAACTTCTAAACCTCTCACGAGTTCATGTTCAGGCTAGTCTTAGACCATGGCACAACAGTAGCATATACTGTAAGTTAAGAAATCATCACAAGAATTTCCATGTAAAGGGAAGTTGTGAAATTGTTATTAATCCAATAGCAAATGTCTTTTAATTGTACTCCTCTCTGAATCAAATGCCTCAATTAAAAAAAAAAAAAAAAGGTCCTAGCAATAGTGGTTAGTTGCAAAAGTCCTTGTAGTTAATGAGACTCAAGCCAAAGAAAAGTTAGAGGAACAAAAACTTGTTATTAGCACAAGTTAATTCAGATTAGTGAAAGAAAAAAAGAAAAGAAAAATAGCTTAGGGTTGTCATAATAGAAAGGGGAAGTTACACCGTGTACCCCTTTAAAGAATCCTTAACACACTATACTTCAATTATAAAATTACATGTAGTACATATCAATTAATTACCCCACATACCTATATAGTTTAAGGACAATAACTACCTAATAAATATGTCCCCTAAATTAAAGGAAGCTATATACACAAAGCAAATCTACTCAAAATCTTATTTCATCCGTTTCAAACTTGGACCAAAATTAAAGAATAAAAAAAGATTATCTATTAAACAATTTTTTTTTTTACTATGGGAACCTTTGTCGTTATAGAAGTTCATCTTCCTCTATACAATAAAAAAATACAGTAAACAAATCATTGTATACTATTAAAAAATGTTAATATTCCAAGTAAAATAATATATACACAATAAATATAAATAAAAGTGTTTGATTTGAATATTGTATTTCAAATTAGAATATTGTGGTATGTTTGGTTTGAATACTATATTCCAAATTAGAATATTATGGTATATTTGATTTGAATACTATATTCCCAATTAGAATATTACGATATATTTGGTTTTGAATATTGTATTCTTTATTAGAATATTATAGCGTGTTGGTTTGAATACTATATTCTTCATTAATCAATTGTAATTTGGTATGTTTGGTTTGGATATTGTATCGCACACTAAAATATTTTGGTATGTTTGGTTTGAATATTGTATTCCAAATTAGAATAGTGTGGCGTGTTTGATTTGAATATTATAATTTTAATTAGAATATTGTGGTGTATTTGTTTGAATAGTATATTCTAATACTTCTGTAGTTTAGCTATTGTATCCCAAATTAAAATATTTTTACCTTATTTTAACTTTTCTTTTGATTACATAGATGTAAGAGAAAAACAAAAAAAGATGAAACACTTAATCTAACAAATAAATGGTAAAGAGGTATTGTCTTGTACAAAATAAATGCTCTATTTTCCTATTTTTTCCTACTAACATTAATGCCATCATCCTTTTTGGATGCTCGAACTTTAGAATTTTGAGATCGTATTTTCGCAAATCTAACATTATCATCCCTTTTAGAAGTCGATTCATAGATTGCATGTGGAGTTTCTTCCAATAATTTCACTTCTCCCGATTGAATTTCAATGGGAAAAGAAACATTATCGCATTTTTCGAGTATTTTTTCAGTGCTATGGAAAGGTAATTTTTTCTTCACCCTTTCCTCTACTTTTTGATTGATAATTGCTTGAGAGAAAAATCTTGAAAGAAGATTGTGTGATTAGTGAAAAACTCAGTACTGGATATACGATGCTTAATAGAATATTGAGAAAGATACAGTATTTTATCCCAATTAAATATTGATTGAAGATATTCTAAAAGAATCTGGGGGAGATAATCTAATCCCTTAAAATGTGAGATATGTTTAATGGCATATAATGTTATTAAAAATTTAAGAAGTAAATAAAGTTTTATACAATAGGTATAGAATGTAAAATAAATATTTTAAAAGTATATGGAGTTAACTTGTGTTTTTAATGGGTAGACCATGTAGATTATCCTAATAGAAAAGACAATTGAAAAGGAAACAACCTAGAGTACAACTAACACTAGTTACTAGTTGTAAGAGACTTTTTTTTTTTGTCTCACAATTTTGTGGTATTTAAGATATGGGTCCACAAATATGTGAGATAAAAAGAAGTCTCACACAACTAATGTCAGTTGTGTGAGGCACACCGTAAAATCACTCATTGTTAAGTATTTACAACTAAGTTAAAATAGATTTTGGATTGATTGAAGCCAAATAATAGTGTGCTATATATAGTATTTTAATTGATAATGGTTGTCAACAACAAGAAGCAAGCAGTTTGATTGTCTTCATAAGTTGCGAGAAAAGACCATTTTTTTGGGCAGTACCTTCAATTAATATAATTATAAATAATTAGCAGAATCAAACAAGAAGCCCGTCTAGCTCAGTTGGTAGAGCGCAAGGCTCTTAACCTTGTGGTCGTGGGTTCGAGCCCCACGGTGGGCGATATTATTTTTTAAAATTTTAATACTAAGCTTTAATGAGATTTGCAGTATATGGAAGAAAAATAAATATTTGCACTCTTTTTGGGAGGGAAGATCTGCAAATATGCACTTGGCCTTGCCCTGTCATTGGAGTACGGCATTTAATACCTTTTTTTGGCATATTCTAAGTAAATTGATTCACCATTTCATATCACATAAAGGATCACATTGATCTTATCAAAGCAAGAGGTCACAACTCACATCGAGGTCCCTAGATTCGAAATTCCTACAATAACAGCATACTCAGTATTATTCTATACCGTGAAGTCTGAGAAAGATAGTGTGTACGCAGACCTTACCCTACCTTGTGAGGATTCGAAGTTCCTATATAATGAAAATTATTGAAGTGTGAAGCTAATGGGACTTCTTATTTTCCAAGTTGAAAAGGATGGTAATAAGTAATAACATATCTAAAGAAAATAAATATTCTATATCGATGATATTACACCAATAACATACCCGGTGTAATCACAAGTAAGGTATGAGAAGATCGTGTGTACGTAGTTTTTACCTTACCTTGTGTGAGTAAAGAAATTATTTCTGATAGATTCTCGAGTCAAGTCTAGATTGATGATATTACGATAAAATATAACAAAAGAATTAATGATGATAAAAAAGCAATAGAAAAAAAAATTTATTCATATGGCAAAGAGAGAGAGAAAAAATCTAAAATAATGGGGCAAGGTTGTATGGAGCATTAACAAGAGTGAAAGACTGCTGCTGTGGGAATGGGCTGGGCCTGCCATGCTCCATTGCAATTACTCAACCTGTCCACCTAAATCACCAATCCTCACACAAGTGGAAAGTTGAAAAAGAAATGAGATTTAAGTGTTATATTGTTATAAGAAATATCAAATTATGGTGGATGTCTACTCTTCCTCCATGATATTCATTTTAAATGATTAATGACATATTCAATGACATATTTTCTTCACTTTTTATGCCTATATAAAGGCCTTGTAATAGATAGTAAAACACACACAATTGAAGAAGAAATAAGAATATCTTCTCTCTTTCTCTATATATCTCTTAGCATGTTTTTTCTTGTTCCATATTGTTACTTTGAGTTATATTTTATAACACGTTATCAGCACAAAGTTCTAGCCAATTGAGTTGTTATGATACGGCCAGTGTTGGTAGCGTCATTTAATATTAATAATATGGTAAGAACGATGACAGTATAAGGTGTATAACGCCAACATATATTCGGCCATCACGGTTAGCCTTTTCTAATTAGTTTTTAAGTTTCTTTACACTTTGCTATTTATGTTTCCATACATGAACAAACTTGCTTTACGGAAAAGTTTTTCTTGAAAGTTCATCAAATCATATAAGGATTTTTGGTGTAAAGAACGATAAATATTTTTCCTATAACAAGTATTATGTTCCTATATGTTAATATTAAGAAACACGAAGAGAAGACTTTTGAGAGAGCACATATTTTTCGTTCCTATTTTATCACATATCTCTTCCATCTTAAAGTGGGATAATTATCACAAAGGACACGTAGATTTTAATTGATTATGTGTTTTTCTATATTTGCTTGATACTTTTTATTTGATTGAGTTCAATTAATGAAAGTTCGCATATGCAAATTAAATTCAATCACCACTAATAGTGAAAACCCGTCCCATAAGTCTAAAATAAGACATGATGTTACCGTGGAGGTATGAATGGATGTGGACGTGGTAATGGACGAAATTATAATTGTCATCATTATGGTAATGAGAACAATAATGACTCTCAAAATAATCCTTCACTTTGTGAAAGTGATGTTTGCCATTGATATGGCATGAGATTTTATAAAGCACGCATGGATTATTATGTTCCATTCCTGAAGTGAATGTGAAAATAATGTGATAATCATTATGAATACATATTCATTCTTGCAAAAATATGAACGTGCTAGTAGTAGTAAATATACCACACTCACCTCAAGAAGGGGGTTTGGGATGAAATAAGAAAATAATATCATTATTATAGCATGAATGGTCGTATCTATTGTACGCCAAAATATTTTGGCAATGTTATTATTAAATGACAACAATAATGCAAGAAACAGATCTTGTATCTAATTTTGACCATGACCATAATGGTATAACTTTCTCTTTAAAAGAGATATTCACCATATAGATTTTGATGAATATATGGTAGTACAAAATCTAATTGAAGGGTCTGAAAGAGCTAATATAACTCTGCCTAAGGGAACAATACTTATCATAGAGAATACAATGTTCTCCTCCAAGTCCAAGAGGAACTTGTTGAGTTTTAAAGATATCCGTCGAAATAGATTTCATATTGAGACAATAGATGAGAATAATCTCGAATATCTCATCGTTACCAAGAATGTCTCTGGCCAGAAAAGGGTTATTGAGAAGTTCTCATCTTTATCTTGTGGCCTGTATTGGACAAGAATTAGTGCAATTGAGGCACATTCTATCTTAAATCAAAAGGTTTCTAATTCCAATACTTTTGTACTTTGGCATGATCGATTGGGACATCCCGGATCAATTATGATGAGACGAATTACAGAGAACTCAAATAGGCATCCATTAAAGAATTTAAAGATTCTTTTAAATAATGAGTTTTCTTGCACTTCTTGTTATCAAGGCAAGTTGATTATTAGACCATCACCAACAAAGGTTGGGATTGAGTCCCCTGCATTTTTGGAACATATACAAAGGGATATTTGTGGACCTATTCACCCACCTAGTAGGTTGTTTAGTTATTTTATGGTCTTAATAGATGCATCTTTTAGATGGTCTCATGTGTGCCTATTGTCATCTCGCAACCTGGCGTTTGCAAAATTAATGGCACAAATAATTCGATTACGGACACAGTTTCCCGATAATCCAATTAAGTCTATTCGACTTGATAATGTTGCTGAGTTTTCATCCCAAGCATTTAATGATTATTGCTTATCAATTGGGATAAAAGTGGAACATCATGTAGCTCATATTCACACTCAAAATGGCATTGCAGAGTCTTTGATTAAATGTTTGCAATTGATAGAAAGACCGTTACTCATGAAAACGAAATTACCCACTTCTGTTTGGGGTCATGCCATTTTGCATGCAGCAATGCTAATTCATCTCAGACAAACAAATTATCATAAATATTCCCCGTTGCAATTAGTTTTGGGTCATGAACCTAATATATCCCATCTAAGAATTTTTGGATGCGACGTATATGTGCCTGTAGCACCGCCATATCGCACCAAGATGGGTCCCCAAAGAAGGTTAGGAATATATGTTGGGTTTGAATCGCCCTCCATTATTCGCTACCTCGAAATATTAACGGGAGATTTGTCACTGCTCGATTTGTAGATTGTCGATTCGATGAGGCATTTCCCCAAAATTAGGGGGAGAAATTGGTGAACTCAAACGAAAAATTTTGTGAAAAAATACATCATTGTCTCATCTTGATCTACGTGCCTCTATTTGTGAAAAAGAGGTGCAGAAGATTATCCATTTGCAGAAAATAGCAAATCAAATGCTAGATGCATTTACAGATCTGAAAAGGATAACGAAATCATATATCCTTGTAGAGAATGTTCCAATCCGTATTGATATCCCCATTGGACAATCTTCTAGTGTCATAGCTAATGAGTTATAAGCACGCCTAAAGCGTGACAGACCATTGGGTTCTAAGGATCGAAATCCTAGAAAAAGGAAAATAAATGATCAAGATGACACTACGAATAAGTCTCATAAAGAAACCCATGATTTAATCAATCCTGAGATTCATGAGGAAATCAATGAGACCGAGACTCAAGAAAATAAGGAACTATCAATAAACCCAATCGATATTGAGACAGATTTGAATTGATTGAATATAATGGTAGATTATGTCTTTGCATACAATATTGCATCTAGCATTATGCAAGATAAAGAGGATCTTGAACCTCAATCTGTTGGAGAATGTTGACAAAGACATGATTGGCCAAAATGGCAAGAAGCAATCCAATTTGAGTTGGATTCACTTGCGAAACGTGAAGTTTTTGGACCTGTAGTCCAAACATCTAATGGTGTTAAGCCGATTGGCTATAAATGGGTATTTGTACGTAAAAGAAATGAGAAAAATGAGGTACAAAGATATAAGGCACGCTTTGTTGCACAAGGATTTTCACAAAGGCCTGGCATCGATTATGAAGAGACGTATTCTCCTGTTATGGATGCTATAACGTTCTGTTATCTCATTAGTCTTGTTGTCCATGATAAGCTTGACATGCATTTAATGGATGTGGTTACAACCTACCTTTACGGCTCACTTGATAATGAGATATACATGAAAAATTCTGAGGGATTTAAAATGCCTGACGTACAAAATTCAAAGTCCAGGGAAATGGTTTCAATCAAATTGCAAAGATCTTTGTATGATCTAAAGCAATCAGGAAGAATGTGGTATAACCGCCTTAGTGAATATTTATTAAAGGAAGGTTATATAAATGATTCCATTTGTCCATGTATTTTTATAAAGAAAACAACATCGGAGTTTGTTGTACTTGCCGTATATGTTGATGACATAAACCTTATTGGAACTCCTACAGAACTCCAAAAGACAATTGATTATTTAGAGAACGAATTCGAGATGAAAGATCTTGGAAAGACAAAATTATATCTCGATTTGCAAATTGAACATTTGGCAAACGGGATTTTTGTTCATCAATCTGCCTACATAGAAAATGTATTGAAACGGTTTTACATGGATGGAGCACATCCATTAAGTACTCCGATGGTTTTTCGATTACTTGATGTGAATAAGGACCCGTTTCGACCTCAAGAAAAGAATGAAGAGCTTCTTGGTCCTAAAGTACCATATCTTAGTGCAATTGGTGAACTAATGTATCTTTCTAACACTACAAGGCCTGACATAACTTTTTTAATTAATGTCTTAGCAAGATATAGCTCTGCTCCTATAAGGAGACATTGGAATGGAATCAAATACATATTGCGGTATCTAAAAGGGACTACCGATATGGGCTTATTTTATGAAAATGATTGCAGTCCCGATCTTGTTGGTTATGCCGATGCTGGGTATTTATCTGACTCACACAAGGCTCGATCTCAAACAGGCTATGTATTTACATGTGGAGGCACTACAATATCTTGGCGATCGACTAAGCAATCAATCGTGGCTACTTCATCTAATCATGCTGAGATAATTGCTATTCATGAAGCAAGTCGAGAATATGTATGGTTGAGGTCTGTAATACACCTTATTCGAGACAAATGTGGTTTGAAGTGTGACAAACTACCCACAATTTTGTATGAAGACAATGCAGCATGCATAGCTCAATTGAAGGGAGGATTCTTAAAAGTAGATAGAACAAAGCACATTTCACCAAAGTTATTTTTCACACATAATCTTCAAAAGAATGGTGATATCAGTGTGCAACAGATCCGTTCAAGTGATAATATGGCTGATTTGTTCACCAAATCTCTACCGACGTCAACCTTCAAGAAACTAGTGTACAAGATTGGGATGCGAAGGCTCAAGGATGTGAATTGATACTCTCATCAGGGGGAGTTAATACGCGGTGTACTCTTTTTCCCTTACAAGGTTTTGTCCCACTGGGTTTTCCTTGCAAGGTTTTTAATGAGGCAACCAAAAAGCGTATTTCTAAACATGTGTACTCTTTTTCCTTCACTATGATTTTTTTTCTCTAATAAAGTTTTAATGATGCACATTATCTATGGACATCAAAGGGGGAGTGTTATAAGAAATATCAAATTATGGTGGATGTCTACTCTGCCTCCATGATATTCATCTCAAATGTTTAATGACATATTCAATGACATATTTTCTATGTTTAATGACATGTTCAATGACATATTTTCTTCACTTTTTATGCCTATATAAAGGCCTTGTAATAGATAAGAAAATACACACAATTGAAGAAGAAATAAGAATATCTTCTCTCTTTCTCTATATATCTCTTAGCTTGTTTTTTCTTGTTCCATATTGTTACTTTGAGTTATATTTTATAACATATATCAAATTATTACAATATTTTTCAGATCACCATATTAAGCTTGATACGAAAAGTTATTTACTATTGTGAGTTCACTTAATATACGCTGTTAGTGCATTGAACTTAGACTAAAAAAATTATAGAAGGAACATATAGTATAAACAAAAGGGTTGTCACAATTTAATGGATAGACTGCAAAATGCTATTGATATCTCTAGTGCTACTCTGTTATTCACAAGAATTATTAATGTTGGAGAGTATAGTAGAAAAGAAAAAAGAGTTACTTATAAAGTGTTGAATACTCCTAATGGTATAACGTTTTTGGAAAAAATCCCATACATATTTGACTCAAAGCGGACAATACCACACTTTATTAGGAATATGATTTTTTTAGCCTAACACTAAGGTCACCTTGATTTTGGTCCTATGTAATTATAAAAAAAAAAGTTTATCCTCAATCACTTCACTAATCGCTGCTAATATTCTGGCTACGCTAATATTTGTGTTGTTATCTAATGATAACAATTATTGCATGTGATATTTGGACTTCTGTATTCTTTTCATTGCTGTATATATGTACAAAATGCATAAAGTGGTCAGTTTATAAAAAGGACTTAAAATATTTCAACTTCTGCAGGAGTGGACGCCCCTTGATCATCCCATCTTATATACCATGGTGAGAATCTTCAACTATTTTTTATTAAATTATGCCTTGGGTTAAAATACTCGAATTAATAATCATAGTTAATTGGGTCAATTACCAGCAACTTGTTATTCAAAAACATAGTCATTAGATTCCGGAATCATGAGACATTTCTCTGTAATTCTTGACATGTATGCCTTTTTATGTATTACTAATAGAAAACCTAAGATTCTTATACCCAGTTTGAGGAGAAGCAGACGCAGATTTTGAGAAGCAGAAAAATGTAGCTTCTCTCTAAAAATATTTTTCTAAGAAGCACTTTTGAGAAAAATACACTTATAAGCAGTTTTCAAAAATTTGGTAAAACACTAATTATCGCTCAAAAGTGTTTTTTAAATTAATTAGTCAAACACAAACTAATTCTTATCAAAAGTACTTTTTTGAAAAGCACTTCTCAAAATAAGCATATTTTAGAAACTTGGCCAACCAGGCTATTAAATGAGAATACCTCACCCCTCTTCAAATTAAATCTAGTTTATTACTACTTAGTATACGATCCAGTATTTTCTAAATGTAAAAATCGGGTAAGTTTAAAAGGCTGTATAAGTAATTTATAGCCGAATAATATTTATAACTTGTTTTACATTACAAGTTCCAATATTTTTTTTTTCTTTCTTAAATTTCGTACCTAATCAAACATTGTCACATAAATTAAAACGCAAAAAGTGCTAGCATTAAATTTCAAATTTATAATTTAGAAGTTACAACAAACTCAACACTAAAAAATTTATAAATTATACTTTCTCCGATCCACAATAAGTGACCTTTTGTCATTTGGCACACACCTTAGAAAAAATACTAACTCCTAAAAAAATTGACTAAATTACCCTTAGTTAAAATTTACATATACAGTCAACCCCCTCTATAACAACCTCGTTTGTTCAGATTTTTTTGGCTTTTACAGTAAATGACTGTTATACACCTATAACAACAATTGATGTTTAAATATTTTTTGCTATTATAGATAAAAATTATTAAAATATCAATTATTTTTTCTTTTTTAATGCTATATATAAAAGATAGGAAAATTATTCAAATTTAAAATCTCAAAAGATATGCATATTTCGCTAGTTAAATATTGAAGAAAGCTAATACATTATTAATAAATTCATAACTAAACGTATAAAGATTTAAACTCTAAGGCAGACATTTTTAAACTACCTAAAAAAATAAATCCATTCAAAATTGATGGAAGAACTTTGTAATTGTGGCTTGTTTTGTTGAATTATTCTCTTACTAGCGATATAACGCTTGAATTAGCAAAAATTCGTGTCCAAGTTTTCAGCAAAAAGGTATCCAATAGCTTTCATTCGGAGACAATCTAAGAGCTTAACAATTAAATTTTCTATCTAAATAATTTTTGGAATTTGTCCAATGGAAAAAGATATCATGTGCAAATCTTCAGATCTTATATCTTATGCAAGATAGAAACTTTTTTAATGGAAAAGATTGTGTGCATATTTTTAAAACTATTATTAATAATCTTAATGATTATATATGGTTGTTATAGAGGATTAATTTTACAAAGAGCATTCTTCTATAAATATGGTCGTTACTGTTATAGGTATTGTTATAGAAATATAAAATATAACTAAGAAATCGATTATGAGTAAAACTTGACTTTTATAACGAATGACTGTTATATAAGGATTTTGTAGAGGTCTGTCTGTACTTAACTTGACACATTGTAATATGTAAATAAGGACAAATTTAAATAATTAAAGTTAATTTATTTTTTTATTATGTAAAAAGACATTTATTTAAAAACCAAAATTTGAGAAGAGAGTGGCGGCAGAGGCGGAGCTAGAATTTGAAGTTACTGGATTCGAAATTCTAGTTCTTTTAAGTTATTGGGTTCTAAATTAAAAAATTATAGATATTCAATAAATTTCTTATAACAAATATAGGTATTTGAACCAAAATTACTGAATTTGGTCGACCCTGTAATACTGTGGCTCCGCCCATGAGTGGCGGTGCAACCAAAAAAGTTCATTGGATTCGGAGCTCTCTGCCTTACACGTACGTATGAAATCCAGCAATCCATGTGCTTCATAAAAACAAAAGCAAGTGGCTTCGCTATTTTACTGTGTCAAAAAACATTCAACCACAACCAGTAAAAGGAAATTTAAGTACATAAGATAATGATAGAAACAGTCACGTATTCTCCAATAGATTCTCATGTCAGTAGATTTATTTCCCCGTGGGGTTCTTGCCTCTTTTGTCTTCTCCCCTTAAATGATATTTCAATAACATTATTCATGTTTTTTTTTTATAGTATATTCATGCTTTTTTTGAACCGAAAATTTATTAAAAACAGTCTTTATACATGTAGAACAAGATCGAAGCAAGACTACCGACAACGTACACTAAATATGTTTTTAGATCCACTTGTAAAATTATACACAATATGTTATTATTAGTGTTGTTGTCGGGTATATAAAAAATAAATTTTATTACTTATTCTTTTTAGTATCTCAAGATAGAACTAATTTTATACTCCCTCGAGTTCATTATAGTTATCGTGGTTACTAAAAATACAGTAACAAATTCAAAATACTTTTTATTTTAGAAAATCAAGATGTAGTTAATTATTTTTATTCCAGTTTGTTGTTAGAAAATTAACATATAATTGTTCTTGAAAATAAAGATTATTGATTACATAGCATAAAAAATCTAAACATTTAAAGAGTAAATAAGCATATAATAGTCAAAAAGCGCTTCTTATTAATAGTTTCTTAAAGTATGTGTAATAAACAAACATAACAACTAATATGAATAAGAGGAAGTACTTATCATTAAATAGATATTTTCTGAACTTATTAGAGTATTAATAGTTAAATTTAAATTTTTGACTTACGATCATTAAATAAATATTTAAATAATTTTACAAATTGGACAAGGAAAAGAGAATAGTGAATAGTGAAAATATACGAGTATTATCAAGCTTTTGACTGACTCCTTCCCTTGACCCCTTTACATCTTTAATTATCCCTCTTTTTTTCTCTCTAGATCTTCATTGGATCTCCATTTGTTTTTCCAAAAACTAAGCTCAATCCAAGAAATGGCCATAGCCATGCAAAACCTTTTCAAAGAACGCAAAATCCCATTCTTATTCACCTTTTTTCTTTTATTAATCTTTGTCACTTTTATCCTCATTTCCAACTCTCAAAAATCCCCTATTTATCTTGTCACCGACATTACTCAACCCCAATTAAATCATAGTATTAATCCAACCCCATCTTTACAAAATTTCAAGAATGATAATGTTCTTTCAAATGATACAAGAAATGATGATTTTGAAATGGATAATTTTGATTGGAAGTTATGTAAAGGTTCAGTTGCAGTTGATTATATACCTTGTCTTGATAATTTGGAGGCAATAAAAGCATTAAAATCAAGAAGACATATGGAGCATAGGGAAAGACATTGTCCTAAGCCAAGTCCAAAGTGTTTGATTCCATTGCCTGATGGGTATAAGTTGCCAGTTCCATGGCCTAAGAGTAGGGATATGGTGAGATTGATAGGTTTTTGTTGGTAAGATTTAATTTGTTTTCTAATTTTGTTTTAACTGTGGATTGGTATGTTCTTTTTGTTGTTGCTTGGTTTAATGACTTTAGAAGTAAATTTTAAGTTTAGTGGAGACTGGATCTTAAAGTGGTTATAGCTACTAGATTTTATTCTTATAGTACACTGAGCGAAGGGAGCCTAGACGTAATTCGAGCCGTAGAATCAGACTCTTACAAAAATACTTCGTACACTCTTGTGGTCCTACCCTTCCTCGGAACTCGCGTATAGCGGGCCCTTAGTGCACAGGGCTGCCCTTAATACAGTGAGTCATAGGGTTGTAGCAGTTAGATTTTGTTGGCATAGTACATATTGTCATTGAGATCTGAGAAGTATAGCTCTTGCTAAGTATTGACTGTCCTGTTACCAGTGTCTTTATTTGGTGGTTGTAGACGAGTGTCCTTAGTAGTGTTGGGGCTTTAATTGGCAAAATGATCTTATTATATACTTTCCATACATTTAAATATATTTTTGCATATGTATATATACAATTTGAGCCTAAGGCAATATGCAGATTCAACTGAACTCGTAGAACTGCTCTAAATCTATCATTGCTTGGGACTCTCCTTACCGGGCTTTTATTGGGAAAGAAATTGGACCAGTTGTGCAATCATTCACAAGCAATATTTTTCTTTTTTCTTTTCCGATTTACTGTTCTCTTGAATTGTGAATGGCACAGACAGAGCTGAAACACTACTGAACACAAGATGATATGGAATTAAGCTATTGCCCAGAGTGTTTACGGACACCATAGTTCTTAGAAACAACCATCTTACTATTCCTTGGGTGATGGCATTTTTGAAATATGTGCAATATCTGCTGGAGTTTAATGGCTTTCCAATTAACTTTTTGCCAATTATTGGTCCGAATACGGATCATTGTGGATCCAGTTACTAGTTTCGTATTGTTCGAGTTCGACTTTAGTGAGAATTATAGGTTCAAATACGGATTGATTTCCTCTGTATTTACATGTTGCAATCCTCTGATGAAATTGATGTGTGTTTTTATCCAAAAGCATCATGTTCAATCTAGTCATGTATTTTGTTCTGCTTGTCAGAAAATAACCACGACTTAACTGTTTCGTCATTTATATTTAACTTTGGATAGATATGGTACAACAACGTTCCTCATCCTAAGCTTGTGGAATATAAGAAGGACCAGAATTGGGTGGTCAAAACTGGTGATTATCTTGTTTTTCCTGGTGGTGGAACACAGTTCAAGGATGGAGTAACTAACTATATTGAATCCATTGAGAAGGTAGTGTGCCTACTTTACATACTTATTGTTCTTCTTCGCTACAATCGTATACAGTATATGTTTACTGCTGTTACATTGTGTTGGATTTCATTCTTGTCCAAGTTCATTGCGTTTGTCAATTGAATGAAATTATTCTGACCATACCTTTTATGTGAAATGTGACCGCTTGGAAGATGTCAGAAGCTTTAATGCATAATCATTTTTGATAATCTCTATGCATTGTTGTCTGCTTTGGTTTTCTTATTATTATCTTTTTGTTGTTACCGCTTCTTTTTCCATGTCTTCTTCGCTATCATATTTCTTTTTAAATTGCTGTGATTTTGCTTTCCTTGAGCCGAGGGTGTATTGGAAACAACCTCTCTACCCTTCAAGATAGGGGTTAGGTATGCATACACACTACCCTTCACAGACGCTACTTGTGGGATTACACCGGGTATGTTGTTGTTTTTATGCATTGTTGTGTGACCACTTCAAAGGGATAGATTTTCAGTATAAGCCATTTTCTAGTGACAAAGTTAAGACCGCGTCCACTTTAATGGACATCATATTGCATGTATGTTGACTATGTATTCAGTGTGCAGCAAGTACTGAAGAAGTAGTAGTACTATTTCGTTTATTCTCATGTTCTTTATCTTTGTTCTTTCTTTTCCTTTTTCGATTGTTTTCTTGTACATGAAGAGGGAAGGGAGGGTAGTTTGTTTATCTTTTATTGGTCGTACAGTCATTATGCTGGGAACTGGTGATGGTCTGTGCAGTCCAATTGTGCTAATTGTATTTTTAGCTGAGATCTATCTTATTTTGTAATTCAGACTTTGCCGGAAATTGAATGGGGAAAGCATATAAGGGTCATTTTAGACGTTGGCTGTGGTGTTGCTAGCTTTGGTGGCTATTTGCTGGATAAAAATGTCATTACTATGTCATTTGCACCAAAGGATGAACACGAGGCTCAAATACAGTTCGCACTCGAGCGTGGGATTCCCGCTACTCTCTCAGTCATTGGAACTCAAAAGCTGGCATTTCCCGATAATGCTTACGATATGATTCATTGTGCAAGATGCAGGGTTCATTGGGATGGAGATGGTAATCACTACTTCCAAATTACCAAACACATAATTTATATTGTTTTACTTGGTAATCGATTTCTAATCGCAGGAGGAAAACCATTGATGGAACTAAACAGAATTCTCAGGCCTGGAGGTTTTTTCGTGTGGTCAGCAACGCCAGTTTATCGGGACGATGAAAGGGATCAGAAAGTCTGGAAAGGTTCTTACGAATAAATACTCTTCCTCTGAAGTAACATTCTTACAAGTTCTTTGTTTAATGATCAGCTTCAATTTGAATGTTGATTAGGCCGTAGTGCTGGCATTTTATACCTTTGTTCTGGTTAGTTAAAAGTTGTCTCTGTGTGACCTATAGGTCACGGGTTCGAGCCGTGGAAGCAGCCACTAATGCTTGCATTAGGGTAGGCTATCTGCATCACACCCCTTGGGTGCGCCCCTTTCCCAGACCCTGCATGACGCGGGATGCCTTGTGCACCGGGCTGCCGTTTTTGTCCTGGTTAGTTATGCTAAGTGGCACTTTACTTTCTTTCTCGTTGCAGCTATGGTTGCACTGACTGAAGCAATATGCTGGAAAGTGGTGAAGAAGACCTTCTTTGACTCGGCTGGAGTTGGGCTAGTTATATATCAAAAGCCAGTTACATCTTCCTGTTATGATAACCGCAAAGAAAATAATCCACCTCTATGTGACCAGAACAATAGACCAAATAGTTCATGGTATGCTGATACACATTGAGTATCATAATCACTATATCCTTAACTTTGATCACGTTGTCATCGTTCCACCTTAATCATCTTTTCTTATGTCTTATGTGCAGGTATGCGCCTCTTGATAATTGTCTTGTACCACTCCCCACGAGCAGCATTGGTAATACATATGAGTGGCCTTCACCCTGGCCCCAGAGGCTCAACAGTAAACCTCAACGCCTCTCCCTAAAAGCGGATGCTGAAGAGGTTTTCGACGAGGACACAAAACACTGGACAGCATTGGTTTCTGATGTTTACATAGGCGGCCTTGCAATAAATTGGTCAAGTGTGAGGAACGTGATGGACATGAATGCCGGTTATGGAGGGTAAGGGAGTTATATGTTGGAATTGCTTTATCTTTTGTGCTTCCTTTTCTCTGTTGATTGTTTGGTGACTTTTCATTGTAATTACAGGTTTGCTTCGGCAATTATTGATCGACCCCTATGGGTAATGAATGTCGTTCCCATCAGTGGGCCAGATACTCTCTCCGTTATCTTTGATAGAGGGCTGATTGGTATGTACCACGACTGGTGCGAGTCCTTTAATACCTATCCTCGGACATATGATCTTCTACATTCCAGCTTCCTCTTCGGAAATTTAACTCAAAGGTTCAATAAACACCTTCTCATTTCTCTTATTGATCTTCTTTATTATGAACAATGCAGCTATTGTAGTTTCATTCCTTTAGCTTGCTTGCTTTTTTAAGTATCCCCATTCCATTACATGTATCTAGAAGCGGATTGAGCGTATATATTATGAGTTCAACTGAACCATTATTTTCAACAGAAAATATAAATATATAGTGAAAAACTATGAAAAACAACTAAAATTTCAACAAATATTAAATATCGAACTCGTAATTCTGAAAGTATAATAAGTTCAGTACTAAGAACCTTAAAGGTTGAACGAATTAAGTTTAAATTATGAATCTGTCTCTACAAATATCCTAAATTTTTTCACGAGGCGATCTTTTTGGTTTTTCTCTTTCGCAGATGTGACATGGCGGAAGTAGTTGTGGAGATGGATAGAATACTGAGACCAGGTGGATTTCTTTTAGTTCAGGACACAATGCAGATGCTTAACAAGCTTAGCTCGATTTTACGTTCGCTCCATTGGTCAGTAACTCTGCATCAAGAGCAGTTTCTTGTTGGTAAGAAAGGCTTTTGGCGTCCAAATGACAAAGTTGGAATATGAAACACATAGCTATTTTACCTTTGTATATGCACCTATTTATCTCTTTTATGCCTACAAAAGGAAAAAGAACATAGTTCTCAATTTGAACCAAATTTTGTTGTAATGTATCACTAGAATTCATTCTTTACCTCAAGGAACTATCCAAATTTAGAAACGAAGACTTATTAAAGTCTCGAGATGAGTTGTAACCGTGTTTTTGAAAATATTATATTGGTGCAGAGGACAGGACAGAATCAATTGAGAGTTCATGTCCCAAATCAAGAAATGATGAAAAGATTTGAAAATGAAAGTTGTTTATTACTATTTGTTGAGCAATATGTGCGGTTACATATTTATCACTTGTGCTTTAAATAATTAAATTAAGGAAAAAGATATATAAATAAGAGTACGACTGAGTTTTATGTAATTTTTCGTATTATATGAACTCTAGGATTAAAATTCTCAAGTAAACGCTATTTTAAAAATTAACCAAAACGAATTTGTTTTTCTATGGTAACTGGAATAGTAATGACACAAACGAGCAGAAAAAGATCACTTCTTGTATCAACACATCCTTCTTTATTCAATGAACAAATCATAATTTTATACTTATTTTTTAATAACAACAGAAAATTTTGACAAGAATATTTAATTTGTTATGTCCTCGGTGTATAATTTCCACGGATACATTATTACCAAACTAATAATACTAAACGAGGATAGCATCCTAAAAAATGGTTGTTTACCCTAAAAATTGAGTAACAATTAAACGTATATTGTGGTTTTAAGGATATGTGATTTAACCAAGTACTAATTGATAAACAACGAATTAAATAGATAAATTGGACAATAAAATAAATCAAACTGGTCTGCAAACAATGTATCGACCTCGATTCGAGATAGTCTTGAGGTTAGTTAATAAGAACAGTAGAGGATGGAACAAACAACAATGAACAGTATGTAAAATAAAGAAAGCAGCATATGTGTATATTCTTATCAGTGAATAATCATTCTCCAGCTTACAAGTAAATGAGATCCCTCTTTATATAATAGAGGAATCCTAAATAAGGTACAACTCTAATAACGGAAGTAGATCCCATGATTGGCACTAATAACTGCTTTGATTTGATCTGTTCCGGGATTTCCGTCATGATCTTCGACCGGTTATCGATATCTCGCTATTCTGTTATTACGCCTTACTCGAATTCAATCATGCTTGATCTCGATTGTTGCTGGCCTCGATCTCAATGAACACTTCGATCTCCAGGCTTGATGTTCTATCTTCGAGCTCGAGCTCGAGCCCGATCTATTATGAGGTTACCCTCAGGGCAACTCCCCTGCCAACGAAATCGGATATGCCCGATTTCGATCGTATACAGATAGTCCCCTCGTTTTTTGGAGTGTAACGAGAAGAAATGAATTTGAGACTTCGATTTAATGCCTCGATCAATTATTACGCCAACATCGTGATGTAAGCGACATAAGCAATTGAAGTGTCGTGTCTGCACAGTTCCCAAGGTCATTAATTAACGCCAGTTGATGGTCGGCCACCAGTGCTTTCAAACCATCAAAGTGGCTATTATAAATAGACCACCTTCATAATCTTCTCAAACTTTACTTTCAAACTTCTTCTAATCTTCAAAAGCTCTTCTATTCTCTTCAAGTTCATCAACTTTGCCGATTTCCGTTTGCCAATCTCTTATTAAAACACAAATTCCGCCTTTTTCTTCCTTAAACCTCATATAGCAATGGCAAAAATATCAAAGACCATTCCTCAAGAAGAAAAGGCCTCCTCATCGCGGCCGGCCGGTGACAAAACACCGGTGGAGCCACGTATCGAAGAGTGCATCCACGGGCTATGTGAACTTACTTCTGACTTTAAGGTCGAAAAACCCTCTTCGGTTCTTGGCCGATGCAAGCCCATGTCTAGATACATCTGTTCGATATCCGAAGGCGATCTCGAGCAGGTAAAAAAAGACTGCCACTGTGAGAATAAAGAGGTGGTGATTCCTACCCCCGAGGAAGACATCACCACTCATGTGAAAGGGTTCTTAAGTGTGTATACTTACCCTTTCACACTGGGTTCCGTCGATCCTGTCATAATCGACTTCTGCCGCCAATACCGGGTAACCCTCGGCCAGATCTACCCCTCTTTTTGGCGCATTGTCATTTTGCTCAGATTCTTCTCGAGCAAGGTCGAAGGGATGTCTTTCACCCTCGATCATTTCATTAGGTTATACAGCCCCTGTCTTTATCGGGGCGGACTAATAAGGCTTCAATGCCGGACCACGAAGGTGCTGTTCTCGAGCATAGACAAGGACAAGGACCGAGGATGGATGGGCCGGTTTGTCCGAGTCAGGACCTCCTACTTAATACACGTCGAGAAGATGCCATTCCCCGAAGAATGGAACATGAAACGCAAGTAGAACCTCACCGATAACGTTTAATTACTTGTTATGTTTTCTTTACCTCTTCTCATCTATATTCTTCTTTATGGTGCAGCTTCCCCCTGGTTTCCTGGTGCAGTCTCGGACCTTGCAGGTTAGGTTCGACAACTATTTTCAACCTCTTCGTATGCCGAGCACTCGTGGCGCGATTTGGCCAAGGGTCGATGGGAGGCCAAAAATCATGGTAAGTTCCTCTGTTCATGTTTGATGCTTTCCTGTGAAATACTTCTTTTTAACTTGATTTCTTCTCATACAGGTCTTGGAGACAATGTCGTCATGAGGCCGCCTCCCCCCGGGGAAGAGGAGGTCCCGAAGTCGACCAAAGACAAGAAAAGGAGAAGGGCCTTGCCCCTAGATACCCTAAAGCCCAGGAAAAGCAGGGCTCGAAAGTCGAAGACTGACCCCGCCGTTCTGTCTGCCGATGTAGTCCAAACACTACGAGATGAAGACGAGGAGGGAGAATGTGTCGACTGCCTTCTGGTGGCTCGAAAGAAGGGAGGCATCGAAGCTTCGAGAACTGCTGAGCCGGTAACGGTCGAGGAGGTTCAGCCGCAGACCGAGGTGATCTCGGAGGAAGGTCCGAGAAGAGTCCCTGAGTCATCGGGTGATGATGATGACTCCTGCCGTGATGAGCAACCGGCGGGTGTGCCCGAAGGGTCTAGTTCTGGGGCCCTTCAAAGAGAAGATAATGCCCCAAGTGACTCGCTCGGGGCAATTATCATTGATGATTCGCCGCCCGACCCCACGTTCTCTGAGGGGCAGTTTTGGGCTGCCCGGTCTATGGGGACCCCCAATGTGGGGACGGCCCCCCGAAGGGGATGATATATTTCGCGGCTGCTTCGTGGGGGTCGATGATGTTCCCGACCTGGACGCATCACTCATTTTTTATGATGCTCAGCGGCTTTTGAACCAAGTGAGTTTTAGCCCATGTTACCATGTTTGTGTTTGTTCTTATTTCTCTAAGTCTGATTTCCTTCCTTTCTGTACAGGCTACGGTGCTCCATCGAGAAGCATCCTCCAAATACCGGGCTGAGCTAGCCCGATGTGAGGCCGATCTCAAAAAGCTTACGGAGGAGAGAGACGCCCTCAAACTCCTCTATGTGAAAAAAGAAGAGGAGATCATAAGTATTCGAGCCGAGCTGACAAGAGCTCATCAAGATCAGACCGAGCTCATTGAACGGGTAATGTAAATTTTTGGGAGCTTGTTATGTACTTGATATTGGCGACTAACACTTTGATCCTGTTGGTTCAGTAGAAGGCCGAATTGGTTGTGCAGCTTCGTGAGGAGGCCAAGATAAAAGAGGCAGAGACTTTGGGGTGGAAGCAGAATATGGACCGTCTCGCCTCAGAGAAAGATGCGGTTCAGGCCCAACTGTCTTCGGTTGAGCATCAACTCCAAAGTGTGGAGGAGGACCAACTTGGACCGAGCCCAGAAGGTTGAAGAGCTCGAGACTCGGTTGGCCGCTGAGCTTGCAAGGGCCACATCCGAGGCAGATGCGCTCGTGGCCTCCTACCGAGCCGATGTTGAAGCCGCTAACACTTGGACAAAGGAAATATCTGACGCTGCTGAGGTTAGATTTTCCCGTGTTACCGAGCATGCTAGGCGCCGATCTCGAAGAGAGACTCTTGAGGAGGTACATGCTCGTGGCTTCGACCTCACGACTGATATCGAGAGTGCGAAGGTTTTGGAGGATGAGGTCGGAGCTTTGCTTTCCGATGATGAAGACTCTGTGAGTGGATCCGAGAGCGGAGGAGATGAAGATGAAGCTCCCGAAGATGCGGCTCCCGTGGCAGACTAGGCACTTAGGATTCATTCTCCCATCGTTTTTTGTGTAAGACCATGTGTGTTCTTTGTAAATACTTTGCATATATGAAAGATTCCTTTTCTTTCTGTTTCGTCTCCGATTTCTGATTTATGATAAATTCTGTTTTGCCTTTGCCTTGTGAAAACTTTGTTGCAATAGGGTTGTTGCAACCTCTATAATCGAGCGAGAAATAGCTCGAACTCAGAGTAGAACAAACCCTTAGGTTTTTTAGTTAAGCGAGGGCGAGTCCCCGAGCTCAATAATATGTTAGGGATTTTGATTTCGGATGGCTTGATCGAAGCCGTAATATAGCCGAGTTCGAGTAAGTTTCGAACTCACAGTAATAGACCCCTTAAGGTTTTATATCAAATAATGATGAATCCTCGAGCTGTATTCAAGTTAGTTTTATTTGAGCTCGGAATAGTGGAACCCTTAGGTCCGAATTGAGTGAGAACAAAATCTCGAACTCTAAGTGTATTGGCCCTTAGGCTCTTTAGATTGGGCCGATATGGCCTCTAAAAAATGGCTATTTTTTCCCTTTTAAGACTTAGTAAAAAATTTCTTTATGCCTTAACACGTATTCTTTATCCATTGGATTTTTTGAGGGTTCGATGTCGATTGAAACCTCTTTGCTTTTTGTGCCTTAGCATGTTTGTGTTAAGATAATTGGATACCTCTTAAGGTTTTTCGAGGGCTGATTTTATCGAAACCCTTTTGATTACTTGCCGAGGGTAGCCTTTTTTAACCGATTTTTCAAAGAATTCGAAGGCCTATTTTTATTGCGGGATTCGGACGTCTCTGAGCCGCCTTAATTTGGACGTAGCCTTTGGGTATGCCTCTTGGGCTTATTTCCCAATAACACTTCAAACTTTTTCGAAGTGTTAGTCCCCAAGAATTATGGCCTTGTCCTATAGATCTAGAGGTGCCTCTTTGAGGTCTTATGAATTTGAGTTTAGATTACTCGAATATATCGATCGTCGACGGCAGTCCCCGAGTGTACGAGGTATATTTGCACTTGGCCCTTGAGCCATTTCTCACAAAATCATAAGTATGGAGCTTGTATAGTAGAAAATTTTCTTTGAGACACAAGATGTTTGATATAGAAAGAATGCTTCTTTGTATAATTTATGCATGCGTACATGTTTTGCCATCGAGGCTCGACTAATCTATATGGACACGGTTCATTCGACTGAAGTGTTTTCCTCGAAAGTGTAGCATCCGAGGGTGATGCCCCCCAGTATTCGAGGTTGATTGTAAAGAATCCTTGGATACTGTTGAATTGTTCTCAGGTAGCACATAATTGTTTCCTCGTTAAAAACCTCACCAAAAAAACCCACTTGGGAAAAAACCGATCTAAGGGGAAAAAAGTGCAACGCATGCTTTAAAACCTGAGATATCGATGTCTTAGCAATAATACCGTTTGAGAAGCGATATGTTCCAATTATTTGGCAGTTGTTCGCCGTCCATCGTGTCGAGCTTATAAGATCCCTTTCCGACGATGTCAAGGACTTGGTAGGGTCCCTCCTAATTTGGGCCAAGATTCCATTCATTAGGATCTCGAGTATTGATGGTGACTTTCCTCAGGACTAAGTCCCCAACTCTAAAGTGGAGAAGGTTGGTTCTCCTATTATAGTATCTTTCGTTCGTTGCTTTTGTGTAGCCATTCGAACGAGTGCGGCTTCTCATTTTTCATCTAATAATTCGAGGCTAGTATTCATAGCCTCGTGATTTGATTCTTCTGTTGTATGTCGAAACCTGGCACTGGGTTCCCCGAATTCGACTGGAGTCAAGGCTTCAGAGCCATATACTAAAGAGAATGGGGTTGCCCCCGTACTGGACTTTGATGTTGTTCGATATGCCAAAAGGACTTCGGGTAGAATTTCTCTCAATTTCCCCTTAGCGTCGTTCAACCTTTTCTTTAGGTTTTGAATGATAGTCTTGTTCGTCGATTCGGCCTGTCCGTTCCCACTAGGGTGATACAACGTTGATAATATCCTTTTTATTTTGTGGTCTTCGAGGAATTTCGTCACTTTGCTGCCTATAAACTATTTTCTATTGTCACACACTATTTCGGCAGGTATCCCCAATCAACATACGATGTGATCCCAAATGAAGTTTATAACCTCTTTCTCTCTCACTTTCTCGAACGTCTATGCTTCAACCCATTTAGAAAAATAGTCAGTCATAAATAAAATGAACTTAGCTTTACCTGGGGCCGATGGCAGAGGGCCAACGATATCCATCCCCCATTTCATGAATGGCCATGGGGATAGGACTGAATGAAGTTGTTCTCCGGGATGATGGATCATCGGTGCAAACCTTTGATATTTATCACATTTTAGAACAAACTCCTTAGTGTCTTTTTCCATGCTATCCCAGTAGTATCCTGCTCTAATGATTTTATGAATCAGTGATTCGGCGCCGGAGTGGTTCCCACAAGTAACTTCATGGACCTCTCATAAAACATAATTGGTTTCTCCTGGTCCTAAGCATACTGCCAATGGTCTATCGAATGTACTTCTATATAATGTTCCATCTTCAACCAATGTGAATCGATCAGCTTTGGTTCGTAGGGCCCTCGACTCTTTAGGGTCCGATGGGAGCTTTCCGTTCTTCAAGTATTCAATATATTTATTCCTCCAATCCTAGGTTAAGCTTGTAGATTTTATCTCGGCATGACCTTCCTTGATCACGGATCTCGAGAGTTGAACGACAGTCCCCGAGCTGATCTTATCTTCCTCGACTGATGACCCCAAATTTGCAGGTGCATCGACCTCACTGTTTTGTTCTTGAGGTACATACTGTAAAGTTCATTCCTTGAAACGGCGCAAGGTTACCTGTAGCTTGTCCAAATACCTTTGCATTCTATCCTCTCGGACTTCGAAGGTTTTGTTTACTTGGTTTACCACAAGTAAAGAGTCACACTTGGCTTCAATGACTTCTGCTCCCAAGATTTTTGCTAGCTCGAGACCTATAATCATGGCCTCGTACTCGGCCTCATTGTTAGTCAACCTAGAAGTTTTGATAGATTGCCTAATAGTGCTACCCGTGGACGGCTTCAAAATGATGCCTAGTCCGGAACCCTTCACATTCGAATCACCGTCTGTGAAAAGGGTCCATACCCCCGATGATGTACCCGATTTTAACAAGAGTTCCTTTTCAACTTTGGGTACGAGGATTGGCGTGAAATCGGCCACGAAATCCGCTAAAATTTGAGACTTGATGGTCGTCCGGGGTTGATATTCGATATTGTACCCACTGAGTTCGACGGCCTATTTGGCCAATCGGCCCGATAGTACAGGCTTGTGCAAAATATTACGAAGTGGGTAAGTGGTTAACACGCATATGGGGTGACATTGAAAGTATGGTCTTAACTTTCTAGAGGCGCTTATCAGTGCAAGTGCCAATTTCTCTAAGTGTGGATATCTAGTTTTTGCTTCTCCTAAGGTTCGACTTACATAATAAATGAAAAATTGCGTACCTTGCTTTTCTCGAACTAGGACACCACTTACCGCGATTTTTGATACTTCCAAGTACAAATAAAGTTTCTCATCTGCCTTTGGAGTGTGAAGCAGTGGTGGGCTCGATAGGTATCGCTTTAATTCCTCCAACGCCTGTTGGCATTTCGGGGTCCAGGCGAAATCGTTCTTCTTTTTGAGTAGAGAGAAAAATCTGTGGCTTCGATACGACGACCTCGAAATGAATCAGCCTAAGGCAGCTATCCGTCCAGTTAGCCTCTGCATGGATTTTACATTGTCCACGACGGTGATGTCTTTGATGGCCTTGATTTTATCGGGGTTGATCTCGATCCCCCGATTCGATACCATGAAGCTAAGGAACTTGCCCGAACCGACACCGAAAGCACATTTCTCGGGGTTAAGCTTCATGTTGTATTTCCTTAAAATCTAGAACGTTTCCTGCAAATGAGACAAATGGTCCTCTGCGTGCAGGGACTTAACTAGCATGTCATCAATATAAACTTCCATTGATTTACCTATTTGTTCTTCGAACATTTTATTTACTAGGAGTTGGTAAGTAGCTCCTGCATTTTTTAGCCCGAAGGGCATTAAATTATAACAATATGTTCCATACTTAGTGATAAATGAAGTCTTTTCTTTGTCTTCTAGGTTCATTTGGATTTGATTGTACCCGGAATAGGCATCGAGAAAAGTAAGGATCTCGTGGCCGGCCGTGGCATCGATCATGCGATCGATGTTAGGCAGTGGGAAAGAATCTTTGAGGCACGCCTTGTTTAAATCCTTATAATCTACACACATTCTAAGTTTGTTCCCTTTTTTAGGGACTACAACTACATTGGCTAACCATTCGGGATATTTCACTTCTCGAATGGACCCTATTTTGAGAAGTTTAGTTACCTCGTCATTTATGAATGCGCACCTTATCTCGGACTGGGGTCTTCTCTTTTGCTTCACCGGCTTGAACCTAGGGTCCAGGCCTAGCCGATGCGTCATTATCTCCGGTGGGATCCCTGTCATGTCTAAAGGGGACCAAGCAAAATAATCTATGTTATCAATAAGAAATTGAATAAGCTTTTTCCTGAGTTTGGAAGTTAATCACGTTCCCAGGTATACCTTTCGCTCGGGCAGGTACTCGATCAATATAAACTGTTCCAGCTCTTCGACCATTGATTTGGTGGCGTCAGAATCTTCAGCAACAATAAAAGTTCGAGGGGTCAGAAAATCCTCCTCTTCTTCTTCTATCTCCTGCTTCCCCGATTCGGTCGAGGCTGGTGGCTGTGATTGCTATTTGACTTCATGTTTACCTTTGATGCTCGACCTTTTCGAGGTTGATAGTGTCGATATCGGCGTTACCTCATCGATGACAAATATTTCCTTTGTAGCATGCTGCTCCCCGTATACTGTTTTTACACCATACGACGTCGGGAATTTCATCATTTGGTGGAGAGTCAAATGGACTTCCCTCATATTATGGATCCAAAGCCTTCCGAGTAGGTCATTGTACCTTATGTCGCCCTCGATTACGTGGAACTTGGTATCTTGAATAGTTCCAGCCACGTTCACCGGTAGAATAATCTCCCCTTTAGTTGTTTCACTGGCCATATTGAAGCCGTTTAAGACCCGAGATGTGGGCACAATTTGATTTTGTAGGCCGAGATGCTCCACGACCCTCGATCGGATAATATTCGTCGAGCTACCTGGATCCACTAAAACACTCTTTACTTGAACTTTATTTAATAAGATAGAAATTACCAGAGCGTCGTTGTGGGGCTGAGAAATGCCTTCTGCTTCTTCATCGTTGAATGATAAAGTGCCTTCGGGCACATAAAACGGGTTCATTTTTCCCTAGTGATTGATACCTTAGTGCGTTTGAATATTGGTCTCTGTGGAATGTCGACCCCACCGACGATCATATGAATGACATGTTGGGGTTCCTCCTGTTCATTTTTCCTGTTGGCGTCCCTTTCTCTGAAATGATTCTTGTCTCGATCGCTGAGGAACTTTCAAAGGTGGCCCTCATTGAATAGACGGGCTACCTCCTCCCTTAATTGTATGCAATCCTCGGTCTTGTGACCATGCGTGCTATGATACTTGCACATCAAATTTGGATTTCTTTGGGAAGGATCGGTTTGTATGGGTCTGGGCCACCTAGTATCTTTGATCCTTCCGATTGCCGATACAATGCCCGATGTATCGATGCTAAAGTTATATTCCGATAACCGAGGTGCCTCTGTGGGATCGGCATACTTGTCAAAACCACTTTTGCTCATAAGTCCCCGAGAATTCTGTCCTTGATCACTTCTTCGATCATTCCGGGCGGAATTGCATCCTGAACCATTGTTCCTTCGATCTGCGGTATATGGTTGATATCGGTCTCTGTTAGATCTTGGCTCTCTGTCGACGTCCCTCTGGTTTTTAACTGCCGACCTTTTTGGATGTATTGCACCAGAAGGGGCTCCTGATTGGTCATCCTCGGCCCTAATTTTCGATTGATATCGATTGTGCACATCTGCCCAAGTTACAGCTGGATACTCGATCAAATTTTGTTTCAACTGACGTGGTGATGCTATCAAACTCCGCTCGTTCAACCCTTGGGTAAAAGCTTGAATGGCCCAATCATCTGTGATCGGTGGCAACTCCATGTGTTCCATTTGAAATCGGGACACGAACTCCCTCAGCATTTCATTATTCCTTTGTCTTACCTTGAAAAGGTCTGATTTCCTCATTGCGGCCTTTATGGCCCCGGCGTGTGCCTTTATGAAAGAATCTGCTAACATGGCAAATGAGTTGATGGAATTTGGTGGCAGGTTGTGATACCAAATCATTGCTCCCTTCGAAAGGGTCTTTCCGAATTTTTTCAACAGCACAGATTCGATTTCATCATCTTCTAAATCGTTACCTTTGATGGCGCATGTATATGAAGTAACATGCTCGTTGGGATCGGTGGTCCAATTATATTTGGGTATGTCGGGCATATGAAACTTCTTTGGAATAGGGTTCGGAGCCGTACTTAGAGGAAACGACTTTTGTACAAACTTCTACGAATCCATCCCTTTCAAGATTGACGGTGCCCCCGGTATCTGATCAACTCGAGAGTTGTATGTCTCCACTTTTTTTATCGTTGGCTTCGATTCTCTTCTCCCCTGATTCAATTCTTTTGGTGAGCTCCTCGAGCATTTTCATTACCGCAGGATCAGTCCCCGATTCGTTACCATTCGCCTTTTCGGTACTGGCTCGATACGGCGAGTAATTTACGGCTCGACCCTATTTGGAGCTCTATGTTGATTTTGTAACTAAGCAATAACGGCTTGCTGAGCCTGAAGCATATCGAATATCACTTGGAGACTGACTCCTTCGTCTCATCTGCCCTGTGTTCCTTGGTCACTAGATCGACCTTCTCTGCGTACACTCCCATCGAGATCTGCGCCTAGGTCCGCATTTAGAGCAACGTGCGAACTGACATCGACTGGGTTGGCAACCGGTGCTCCCTCGAGATTAGCCTTGGCACCTCGACTCTTGGAGCAATCACATTTTCATTTTCACTGTGGAGCCCGAGGCCATTGTCACCGTGTGTGGATGCGTTTGGTGAGTTTGACATGTTTTAACCTGAAAGCAAAGGTACTTGACAAGAACAAGCGTAAAATAGTGTATTTTACCATAATCAGTACTGAACAATCACTATTATCCTTATTCCCACGGTGGGCACCAGATTGTTTACCCTAAAAATTGAGTAACAATTAAACTTATATTGTGGTTTTAAGGATATGTGATTTAACCCAGTACCAATTGATAAACAACAAATTAAATAGATAAATTGGACAATAAAATAAATCAAACTGGTCTGCAAATAATGTATCGACCTCGATTCGAGATAGTCTTGAGGTTAGTTAATAAAAACAGTAGAGGATGGAACAAACAACAATGAACAGTATGTAAAACAAAGAAAGCAGCGTATGTGTATATTCTTATCAGTGAATAATCATTCTCCAGCTTACAAGTGAATGAAATCCCTCTTTATATAATAGAGGAATCCTAAATAAGGTACAACTCTAATAACGGAAGTAGATCCCATGATTGGCACTAATAACTGCTTTGATTTGATTTGTTCCGGGATTTCCGTCATGATCTTCGACCGGTTACTGATATCTCGCCATTCTGTTATTACGCCTTACTCGAAGTCAATCATGTTTGATCTCAATTGTTGCTGGCCTCGATCTCAATGAACACTTCGATCTCCAGGCTTGGTGTTCTATCTTCGAGCTCGAGCCCGATCTATTATGAGGTTACCCTCGGGCAATTCCCCTGCCAACGAAATCGGATATGCCCGATTTCGACGGTATACAATGGTCTTAGAGACTTTTCTTTTTTGTTTTGGTGCAAGTCTCGGAGACTTTTCATTAAAGTTTTTAGTAAATTGATAATTCTAATTTACTATTGACCAAGGGAACATGGAGCAATGATAAAATTATTTTCGTGTGACCTATAAGTTACCGGTTCAAGTCGTGGAAGCAGCCACTAATGCTTGCATTAGATTAGGCTGTCTATATCACACCCTTTGGTGTATGGCACTTCCCCTAGCCTTGTGTGAATACGGAATGCCTTATGTCGAAGTGGGGTGCACGAACAAGAAACTTTCTATAGGGCCTATGCTTGTACAAACATCCGTAAAACATAACAGGCAAACGGAGTTTAATTTGTATGTATTTATGATGTAAAAAATATTTATAAAATTAAGTCGCGCAATAAGTAATTCTATGTAACTCTATTTAATAGGCAATAATTGGTAAAATTGGTCCTTACTAATTAACTACCGCATATTAAACTATACTAACAGGAGCGGACCTAGCATATTACCGACGGGTTCAATTGAACCCATAACTTTTTACATATAAAAATTTATTAAAATTGCAAAAATAGTAAATATGAACCCATAATTTTAAAAATATTGTAATGGGTTCAATACTAAAAATTTTAAAAGCTGAACCCATAGGATTTAAATCTTGGATCCGCCTTTTATACTAATGATGTAAATAATCTCTACATTGCCGGTTTATATAATTTAAATCCTATTAATAAACAGATTAGTCAAACCCCTTTAAGTTCATCAATTATTATATCAAACTATAAACTTCAGAAAATGGTCATCACGTTAGCAACCAATCTAGGATGAATCCAAGTTCCAACTTTAACAAATACAGTTAGTAGCCTTCACGTCAGTGATACAATAAAATAAAAACAGACTAATACCATATGCCAATATATATATATATATATATATATATATATATATATATATATATATCATCTCAATTCCCTCAACATTACCAAAAAAAAACATTCCAAAACTCACATAATATTCTCTTCCACATCTTTCCTATAAAATGGCAATTAAAATCCAAGTTATCCTAATCGTCTTCTCCCTCCTTCTTGCTCATGTCCCGGCCAAGCCAGTGGAGACTACTGTAAATGTGGTGATTGAGGGTATGGTTTATTGCCAAAGTTGCGATAACTACGGATCATGGTCATTATCAGAAGCTAAGCCAATCGCAAAAGCTAAAGTGAGTGTTATTTGCAAAAACTACAAGAAAAGAGTAAACTTTTACAAGGCATTTGAAACAAATGCATATGGTTATTTCTATGCAGAGTTACAAGGTTTTGAAATGGGACATTCTTATTTAGACCATCCTCTACATTCATGTCGTGTGAAATTGGTGTCATCTCCTCTTGAAACTTGCAATGTTTTTAGTAATATTAACTATGGACTCAATGGTGCAAAACTCAGATTTGAAGACAAGACAATTGACAGAAGTGATTACAAAGCTGTAATTTATACTGCTGGTCCTTTGGCTTTTCGACCAACTTACTGCCCACCTAAATAAACTTAACTTATAATTTGATTTCCACCACAAATTTTGTGTTTCGATCTTATTACAAGAATCAAATGTCTTTACAAGATTTTGTACTATGATTTTGTCCTTTGTACCGAACAACCTAAACTGTAAGATATTGTTGTCCTGTGTACCAAACAAACTAAATTGTATGATATTCTTACTTTTTGTTATATTTTGTTCTTCATAATTATTTACTGAAATGTCTCTCTACCGCGCCTTCCTTCCCATTACCTCTATTCCAGGATGTGCAATTCTATAAATCTCAATAAGTACTTGTTGCAGCAAGGGCGAATGCAGTGTTCAACCGACGCGTTCAATTGAACTCATAGCTTTCAACGCAGAGTAAAAATTTATATATAAAAATTCATTACAATTGCAAAAATAGTAAATATGAACCAATAACTTTAAAATAATAATAGGTTCAATGCTAAAAACTTTGAAAATTGAACCCATAAAATTTAAATCTTGAATCCGCCTCTACTTGTTGGAGAGAACTAGAGATGGAAGTACTAGGATAAAATGACAAAAATAGCCCCTTATGTTTGGGATATGTTCAAAATGGTCCCTTAAATATAGTTTGAGCAACTTTGATCGCCGTCCAAATAAAATTGACAGCAGGTATCTGTATGACCGTATATATGTGTTTCCAAATTTTCGGGAACATAAATAGTTTGATCTTATCAGTTGCCTCATCTCTCTCTTTATTTCGACAGTATAATATTGATTTACTTCATATTCTGGGAATTCACCTTGTTAGAATGGGCCCGGTGGGAATAGGCTAATGTTAGACCCATTATATTGGACCAATTGTTGTAATTTATCTGGGTAGCCCAGTTTAGAGGTAATTACTTACCGGTCTTATAAATAGATTAGGCCCAATTTTTGTACACAACGATTTTTTCATTTCTCTGGCTGATACACAGAAATATCTCGAAGTTTCCTCTTAAACCAAAACATGAACCCTAAATTTCATTCTTCCGATTTCACATAATTTCTATATGTTTATATGGTATCAGAGCGTAGATTCTGGTGTGTATCTCTCCCCGCTTTTGATCGATCCTACCCTTGATGATTTTAGTCGACATTTTCCAATCACGACAGTGATTCCTGTATCTACGATTTTTAGGGTTTCTGCCAAATTCAGAGTGTTTCTTCCGATTTCTATCTACTGAGGCTATCTGTGGTTTGTTTCTGAGAAGCAAAACACTAATTTTTGGAAGATTTCGTGGATTCTTCTCAAATTATGGGTTTTCCGTCCACCTAGGATTTCCTCGAAGCTTCGACTGGTATATTTGTGGTCAATTTTGAAGGTTGTTCTCTTTTCGGTTGCAAAAGAGGGAGTAATCTCGTTCATTTTCACAAATCTTCTTCCATGCTTATTGTTTTCTGTTGATTTTCATTCACTTGCCTTAAAATGCCAAACGAAACTTTTGTATGTTCTACTCCTGTTTCTCGCACTATATTCCACAAGGATGGCTATACACATCCTTGCCATCCTCTGTATGTTCATCCAACAGATGTGTTAGGTACTTTTCTTGTTTCTACTCCGTTTGATGGAAATGGTTATGGTAGTTGGAGAAGGAATGTCCTAGTTACCTTGTCGATTAGGAACAAACTTGATTTTATCAATGGGAACTTTGTGACCTCCAGATGGTTCTCTTCTTGTTAGACAATAGCAACGATGTAATGATTTGGTTGTCTCATGGTTGACAAATTCTTTGTCTAAAGAAATATCTCGAAGTGTAGAATATTCTGAATATGCTAAAGATATATGGTCAGAATTGGAAGAGAGATATGGAAAGGCATATGGTGCTAGGGTATTTGAACTTAAAAAGGAACTAGCTCATATTTCCTAGGGTTCATTAGACATAGCATCTTACTTTAACAAAATTAAACAATTGTGGGATGAGATAGCATTTTATCGAGTAAGGGTTTGTACTTGTGGAGGTAAAGCTGCTGAAGATGAGGAACATAAAGTATATCAATTCCTTATGGGCCTCAATGACACTTATATGCAAATTAGGAGCAACATAATAATGATGAAGCCTCTACCTTCTATTGAAAACACCTACAACATCATTTTGTCTGATGAAAAGCAGAGACAAGTCTCCTATATATCTCATTTTTCAACTATTTCTGCAACTTTCAATGCTGGCACATCCAAGCCACTTTTCCCTTCCAAGGTTTCCTTTGACACTCCTAGACCTATTGTCACTTGCAAGTATTGATAAAAAAACTAGACACACCATAGAAAAGTGTTATAAACTACATGGTTTTCCTCCCAACTTCAAGTTCAACAAAGGACCTCCTCCTCCTCCTCCTCCTCCTCCTCCTCGTAGAACTGCTGCTCATGTTGAGACTACTAAACCTAATAATTCATCTGCTCATTGTGATTCTGGTACTACTGATGGGTTTGGTGTTACTAATATTTGTACTATGTCTGGTGATCAGTCCTCTGCCATCTCAGGACTCACCAAAGAACAGTATTCTCAACTGATGATGATGCTTCAACACTCACAAATTTCTGCTTCCAACTCTGCTGCTACATCTCAAGAACTCATAGGTTCTGTCAATTTTGTTGGTAAGCTCTTACCTTATAAATGGGTTTCCTATGGGGCTTGTATATTGTCCAAAGTAAATGGCATTGTCTGGATAATTGATTCTGGAGCTACAGACCATATGACTTCTGTTAAAGTCTACTCTTTGACATTCAAACATTACATGTCCCTTATCTTGCTTCCTTACCAAATAGATATAAGGTCAAAGTTACTAATGTTGGTTCTTTAGCCTTATTTCCTAATCTAATTCTCTACAATGTTCTTTATATCCCTAGTTTTCAACACAATCTCATCTCAGTCTACAAAATGTTGTCTCATTGTGATGATGTTGTTCAATTTACCAAGAATGCTTGTACTTTACAGGGCCCTTCAGTGAAGAAGCCAGTGATTCTTGGTAGATTGGACAATGGCCTCTACAAGTTGTTTCAATAAGCCAATTCTCAACCTTTTACTAGTTATGTTTCCTTTAATTCTTGCTTTTCCACTTATTCTTCTGTTCCTGCAGTTTCTGCTGATGTTAATGTTGATAGTACAATTGTAAATACCATTGATGTTTCTTCTAAAGTGAATAAAGATGAAATTGTGTGGCATTATAGACTTGGACACATTCCTTTTTCAAAACTGAGACTTATTTTTGCTATTACTTGCAAATTTTCTCCTAAATAATCTTTTACTTGCCCAGTATGTCCTCTAGCAAGACAAGCCAAATTACCTTTCCCTGATAGCTCTATTCAGACTACTCACCCTTTCCAACTTATACATATTGATACTTGGGGACCCTACCCTACACCAACCTACACTAGCTCCAAGTATTATTTTGACAATAGTTGATGACTACTCTAGGGTAACCTAGACACATTTGTTAGGATTCAAAAGCAATGTTTTTGACATGTTAAAAGCTTTTGTTGCTATGGTTGAAACACACTTTAACTCTAAAATCCAAACAGTTAGGAGTGATAATGCTTTGGAATTGGGTTCTAGTTCTTCTGGTCATCAATTCTTTTCTGCCAAAGGGATAGGACATTAAACTACATGTCCTCACACTCCTCAATAGAATGGAGTAGTGAAGAGAAAGCATAGACATCTATTAGAAACTGCAAGAGCTCTTCTCTTTCAATCCCGTCTTTCCCTCAGTTTTTAGGGGGATTGTCTCCTTACTGCCACTTATCTTATTAATAGGTTTCCTTCTCCTCTACTTCACTATAACAGTCCTTATGAACTTCTGTATAATAAGCCTCCCCTTTACTCCCATCTCAGGGATTTTGAATGTTTGTGTTACTCTACTATCACCAAACCACACAAAGACAAGTTCCACTCTAGATCTTTTCTTTGTGTCTTTATAGGTTATCCTTTTGATAAAAAGGGATACAAGCTCTATAATTTAGCCACTAAAGTCTGCTTTGTATCAAGAGATGTAGTGTTTCATAAACATGTCTTTCCTTTTCTCAGGTCCTCTTCTCCTTCTACTCCTTCTTTTCTTTCCCCTTTACTCTAATGCTTTGATGACCTGCCTTCTTTTCCTACTCCTTACTCCTTTTCTTCTCCTTCTTCTGACTCCATTCTTGTTTTACCCTCTCCTAATGTATCTCATAGTCTGCCTTCTTCTCCCTCCCCTTCTTATTCCAGTCCTTCCTTTTCCCTTTATTCTCGCATTCCTTCTCCATCCGTTCCTTTGAGGAGGTCTGATAGGCCTCACAACCCTCCTAGTTATCTTCAAGACTACCTCTGCAATACCTCAATTTCTTCCATAATTCACAATCCTGCTTCTGCTCCTAACACTGTCATCTCTAGTCTCCTTCACATCCTTGAACCTTCCTGCTATTCTGAGGCTGCAGTCATACCTGAGTGGCAGGATGCCATGAGGGAATTTGAAGCATTGGAGGCCAACAAGACCTGGGATATTGTCGCTCTTCCTCCTGGTAAGAAGCCTATAGGATGTAAGTGGGTGTACAAAGTTAAGTATAAAGCAGATGGTAGCATAGAAAGATATAAGGCTAGGCTAGTTGTTAGGGGGAGACCCACAGGTTGAGGGGGTGGATTTTCATGAGACCTTTTCCCATGTTGTTAAAATGTCCATTGTCAAAACTTTGATTGATGTAGATATTAAGCATCAACGGCCAATGTTTCAACTTGATGTTAACAATGCCTTTCTTCATGGTGATCTTGATGAAGAGGTGTTCATGAAGCTTCCTCCTGGGCTTTCTGTTCCTACTTCATCTACTTCTGCCCCATTGGTTTGTAAACTTCTGAAGTCTTTTTATGGCCTAAGGTAGGCCTCTAGGCAGTGGTATGCTAAATTGTCCCAGGCATTGTGTTCTAGAGGTTATTCTCATTCTTTGAATGATTACTCTGTTTTTACTAGGGGTTCTTGGGCTTCCTTGGTGATTCTGGCTGTTTATATGGATGATATCATCCTTAAAGTGGATGATTTACATGAACTTTTTTCTTTAAAGGGGTTCTTATATGAGCAGTTCAGAATTAAGGATTTAGGGTCTCTTAACTATTTCCTTGGAATTGATTTCTTATTCTGATTCTGGAGTTCTTTTACATCAAAAGAAGTTCATTCATAACATGCTAGAATCATTTCAGTCTTCTTCTTGTATCCCTGTTTCTTGTCCCCTTGAGTTGAATGTCAAACTGAAAGCCAAGGTTGGTGACCCCCTACCTAAGCCTGAAGATTACAGATGCCTGATTGGGAAGCTGAATTTTTTAACCCATACCAGACCTGATATCAACTTTGCAGTCCAGCATCTCAGTCATTTTTTGCAGTTTCCTTGTGTTCCCCATATGCAGGCTGCTCTTCATGTTTTGAGATATTTGAAAGGCACTTCTGATTATGGCATATTCTTCAATTCCTCTCCTGATTTGTCCTTGCAAGTATTTTATGGTAGTGATTGGGCTTCTTGTGCTGATAGTAGGAGATCTGTTTCTGGGCTTTGTATTTTCCTTGGTGGGAGCCTTATCAGTTGGAAGTCCAAGAAGCAACATATTATTTCCCTTTCATCTGTTGAGGCTGAATACAAAGCAATGAGTAAGGCTGCTGCAGAGGTTACGTGGATCTCCAGATTGTTGGGAGATTTTGGTGTCTCTTGCTCTTCTCTTGTTCCTCTGTTCTGTGATAATCAAGCAGCTCTGCATATTGCTCGCAATCATGTATTTCATGAACGGAACAAACATATTGAACTTGATTGTCATTTTGTTAGACACAAGCTTGTGAGGGCCTGCTGAGTTTACATCATGTTTCCAGCTCTTCTCAGATTGTTGATCTGCTCACAAAAGCCTTGTCTGGGCCTGCACACTATTTTCATCTTCGCAAGTTAGGAGTTTTGTCACCCTCCAACTTGAGGGGGCTGTTAGAATGGGCCCAATGGGTATAGGCTAATGTTAGACCCGTTATATTGGGCCATTTGTTGTAATTTATCTGGGTAGCCCAGTTTAGAGGTAATTACTTTCGAGGTCTTATAAATAGATTAGGCCTAGTTTTTGTACAAAATGATTTTTTCATTTCTCTGGCTGATACACAGAAATATCTCGAAGTTTCCTCTCAAACCAAAACGTGAACCCTAAATTTCATTCTTCCGATTTCACATAATTTCTATATGTTTACACACCTTTTGAATTGATGTTGGCGATTTACTATTCATTCATATGCTCAAGATTGCTATTACTACCTAGAATTTAACTACTTTCTTGGCTTTGATCTTTTTTATCTTGTTGTTATTCCTACTTGTTGCCATTACTTTTTTCCTCCGTTCCCCAACCGAGGGTCTTTCGAAAACATCTATGTCCTTCCAAGGTAGAGGTAAAGTTTCGAACATCTTACCTCCCCAAACCTCACTTGTGAAAAGTTACTGAGCTTGTTTCTAATGTCTGCTAAAATTAATGAATTATCTTGTTAGCACTTTGAAAGTTTCACTAGTGCCTAATGGAATACTAGAAGTGGCAATTTAGGAAATTCATGGATTATTATGTGGTAAGGGAGGAGGAAATGAATAATTTTGGAGGGAAGTGGAGACTAGATCTAATCGAATAACATTTTCAACGTCAACGTTTTTTCTTTCCTTATGTCTCGGTTTTCTTAGGAGTCGTTTTCAGTCGCAAAGTACGCCATCTTCTTTTCTTTTTCTCCATAAACTCCATCATATAACCGAAAATAAAATCTTAAAACGCACTATCGAAAGTTTTTGTAGCCTCAAATTTTAGGGCCTAAAGCAAAGGCTTTACTAGCCTCACCTTTTAGACGTCCCTTGAAACAGATAATTTTCAGGTCATTTTCTCCACAAAACCTTGCATGGTACACGACACAACTATAGTTAAAAATGAGATAGACTTGCCCAAACTAGGATGTCTTTAAGAATGAAAGCAATAAAAGTAAATAAGTGTTCATTTACAGCGGCTGGGTGAACATACCAAAAAAAAAAAACATTCAACAAGAATTTATCCAAAAGAATACCTGGAAAAATTACAACACTTGGGAACTGAAGAACCTTGGCTGACCCCAGAAAACCAGTAGAGGTAATATAGCGCATCTTTACATGGTTGTGAACACAAAATATCCTCAATTTGTTGCCTAACTGCAAAAAATGCCTCTTCTAAAAAGAATCTTACAAGGAAATATCAACACACTATGACACACAACAGAAACAATTATTTCATCTATCCTCCACTTGTGCACTTCAGCAACTAACTGCAAGGTAATAGATAAAAATCTAAGGGCAAGAGTAAATAAAAGAAACCAAAAACAGTCCAGATTGTATCCTCTTTGTGAAGTTTGTTTACACCACTGTGGTAACACCATCAGATTAATAGGAACCCATGGGTGGCATGCCAAATGGAGGCATGGGAGGCATTCCCATTCCACCCATTGGAGGTGGTTGGGGTGGAGCGAAACCTCCACCCATACCTGGCATCGGCGGAGCAGGCAAAGCCAGAGGCAGCAGCTGTGCATACATATTCTGCACCAAAAGAATGAATAGGATTAGCAAGGCAACTTTGAGACTGTAATAGCGCAAAAGAGACGGTCAATTTAACACAGATATGCATGTGATGTGGCACTTCTCAAAACATTATTAAAATACTGTGCAACTTTGGTCACCTCCAGGCTAAAAGCAAGGAAAATGTGTAATTACCTGCTGCTTAATAACATCCTTTTCTTCACTCTCTTTGGCTTTTGCTTCCTTTTGAGCCTCAATCTTATCTTTTATCAGCTCATCTACCTTGCCAGTGTATTCACGGATAAACTGTGCCAGAGAGAGAGAGACCCAAGTTAAAATGCGGATGCAGATAACAACAGACTACTGATAATTAAAAAAACTGAGGCAGACAGCAAAACTATGATGGGGAATAAAAAGAGAACGCAGAAGTTACAAATTAGAGAGCTATGAAAAACATGCAAAGTTTCAGGTACTTCCCCTCAAACATAATAATGACAAGGTAAAAGAGGAAGAACACAGCACAATAACAGAGGTTGATGAAAAAAATTATCATGTTCTAGTTACTGATTAAAAAAATTATTATCTTCAAAAGAAATGCAGAGGCAGATCAAGGGTTTAGGACACAGACTTGTCAAAACAGTGACAAATACTATTAATATGTTTACCAGAGGAAAGGACACAACAAATGCAGATTTCAGCTCTCCCTAAAAGTAGATAAGCAAACATGCAAATGCACGACCGAACAAACAGACAGATCTGGGGAGGGTTTCAGAGAGCACCTGTAATAGATACGGGAACGCGAAGTCAATCATATTATTCATCCATGCTAGCTCAAGGGCAACATCTGGGCGAATCAAATCATAACAAACAAATAGGCATGATGCAAAGCATTCTTTCTTTCCCTGCAAAAGCACAAAAAAGAATTAAGAAGAGTGAATTAGATATCTAGATCTTCTTTATTACAGGTTAGATGAGCATTAACCAATGCACAATTATTGCAATCCAAGTTACCCTACTCCTGGAGTAGCAATATCGTTTCCAAGAAAAATATGATACATTCTCCCTTAATTTTCCCAAATGATAAATACGAGAACTCTGCTATGTGATCCTCAGAAAGCATAAATACATAGAGGGTTGCAGTAAGCCAGTAAGTCTACAGCAAATGTGAATAAAGTCTAGTTGGATCCATATTGCCGATTCCAACTAGTTTGATATTAAGCATAATTGATTGAGTGATTACAAGCTAGACTCATTAACCAACCAAGTTACCTATACATTAGCAATAAAATTTCCAAATAACAAATGATCAACAAGATCTCCATGGGTACCAGAATATTTATCCCCACAACCACATCAAACCTTATGCAAGAATTCATGGTTTATAAACACTTACTACACACTGATGTGTTATTACATGCCAGAATCATCTGGTACCAATGCAAAAAAAATTACTTTCATTCTCTGTGGACTCTTTTCATCTCTTCCCTCCTGTTTCTCAACTAGTTGGGAAAGCTTAGCCCGTGTTGACACACTTATATTAGTTCTTGAAATTTCCAAAAGTCTTTTTAGTTTTTTAAAGATATATATATATGCAATTTTGAGAATATGTATGAGATGGAGAGAACCAGTAGTCAGATAACCTCTACTTTTTATCAGAAGACAAATTCTTGATTATCAAAATCGGGTCCAAATAGAGCTAAACAGATACCAAGGATTCATGTGACTAAGTCCAACTATTTTGGGATTGAGGTGTAGTTGGGGGCAGATGTGGAGGATATGCATGGGTGAATCTTGAAATCCTAACAACTGGTACCTGTTCAATGAAGTAAGCAAGCAACTCCTCAGCAAGTTCACGATCCCCAGATTGCGAGGCTGTTTCCATTGCGTCTTTGTAAAGGTTATCTTTCTTCGACAGAGCAATGGATTGCTTCCACCGACCAGCCTTTTTATATATAGAAGCAGCGACACGCCTCATCTCAAGAAGTTCATGTTTCTCTATCTGCTCAAGTGGAACACAAAAGTGGAACTATTATCAGGCATATGCTAATTACGGAGAAAGACAATTTAGTGCAACCAGCCATCACCTTCTGTGCAAGCCCAATCTGATCAAAGTTATCATGCAATTCAATTGATTCGCGTAGTCTATCGTAATCTTCTTCCTCAACATATATCTCGTTAAGGGCCTCATTCACAGCAGAAACATTGTTGCTTTGTACGGCAATCATATACGGCTTCACTAGGCGAAGGTGACCCGCCTGGTATCAATCATACGAAAAAGAAAAGAAAGGGTTAATAAGAATATATATCAAGAGTGTAATCCAAACAATCCTAGTTAGTAAAGGGTTTCAATGATAAGTCAGACCTTTCTCATTATATCCACTACACGTGTATGGTCCACCCTAAGTGCTAGAACATTTAAAAGATCATTGATGAGATCGGGATGCTCTTGCAAATAGAAGTGGACGGCCTTGTAATAAAGCTCCACATTAGCAACTTTCACAACAATATCTTTGAACTGCATATGATCCCAAGCATCTGGAGAATGATTCATAACAGTAGTGGCAGCGTTATCAAATTCATCATATTGGATATACAAATATGTGAGTTCCTTCCAGTGTTGCTGCTCATCACAGGCACGAATAAGCTTAGGAATGTTAAGACGGGTGGAGAATAATTTAATGTGTTCCATGAGCTTCTCATAACGGTATCTGGCGTAAAGGACACCAAGTTCTGTGAAGATACCCATATGGGCGCGCTCCAAACCGAGCCCACTCTCCATAAGAGAGATTAATTCATTGAAACATCCTCTGTTTTGGTAGTATTCACTCACTTCCTCCAAATCATCTACCTGCAAAATCAAAAACAGACTGCCTATCACCAGTAATCCAGAAGATCTCCTTCACAATTTAAATGAGCAAGTTTATCAGAAATACTGACAAGCACAATAAAAAAGAAATGCAAAAGGTACCTGAACTATAATGTTAAGCCCACAAATTTGAGCTAAGCGGAACTCCTCAGCATCAACACAAGCGAAACAGACTTCTTTCCAAGTCTTTGCACTGTTTGCTTTACGTGCTGCATCAACAGCACCTTGGAATTGATTCAACTTTAGAAGGGTGCTTGCCAACTTAGCCCAGTTTGAAATAAAAGCAAATATGATCTTTGCAGCCTCATATAAGGCTCCGTCATACAAGCGATCACCAACATTTGGTAGGTTAGCTACATTTGGCATCAGAATAAATTCTTCAATGTCACCCAATCGATCAATCTTAGCATAAGCATAAATGAGTTCACTATCAACCTTGGGCTCCTTAGTCTTTTGCCTTACCATCAGCAGATACTTCACTAAGTCATGATAAACATCTGCACCCTCTGCAGCATGAATGACATCCAAGAAATGGGTGACATCATCTGCACGAATAAATGATTCAATAGCATCACTCACTAATCCCTCTCTGAGTTGAGCTTTAGCCACCTGGCTCCAAACAGCATCTTCTTCAACTCGGAACGCAAACTCCACAGCTCGATTTATATCGCGGATGTTGTCAAGCAGAACATTGACTGCTTGAACATTCAAGTTGAACTTCTTGAAGATTGCAAAAGCTTCTTCATAGAGTTGGGCTTCAACAGCAACCTCCCCGACCGCAGGACCATCAAAATTATCAAGTCTATTGATATAGTCCATAACTCTAGATGGATCAGCTTTAATGGCTGTCAAGATAAGCAAATTCTGCAGATTAAAGTTCCCACTAAATGCCGAGTTTTGGAGCACAATCTTTTCAAGAAGCTCAATCAGTTCATGGGGAAGATCAGCAGTCATGAAAGCTTTAACAGCTGCAGATACTTGTTCCGGACTCTTGCTTTCAGGCAGAGCAGTGGACACAACTTGATCTATAAGCTGCCTTCTAAACTCGTTCTCAGGTGTAAGAACTTTCTCCCAAAGATCACCATCCATCCTCTCAACAACATACCTAAAAACATCATAATAATATGGTTTGTTCATCTTCAAAAAAATAAACCAACAGTTGGAGACTAATAAAAACAAACCTGGCTTGCAGTTTGAACAGAGAGTTCTTATTTGTTACATTAATAAGTTCTTCATCACATTGCCCTCTCCTATAGGCAACAACGGCAAGGGTCGGATCGCGCTTCTCACAATATTTACCCACAACACGTGAGTCATAATATGGGTTGGTCGTGAGGAAATGCTCCGGGTTGTTATTGCTATCTATGATGATCTTACCAAGAGCATTGTGTACATGCACATCTTGGCTTCCCTCACTGACAAGATGCTCCAAAAACTGTGTAAGCAGTCGGAGCCGGTTCCTGACAACCAACAGGATAAGCTTAATACAGAGATTTAACATGACAATCTTAAAATTGTTGTGACAGGGATAAACATAAACCTTTTTTCACATTCAGCCACAAGGGGCTCAACAGGAAGCAGAGAACGAACAGAAAGGATCAAGCCTTTAATAAAATCTTCAGGACACTCGTCATCTAGAAGCTGCCCCACAACTAAAGGAGCATTTCCCGGATTGACCTGTTCCATAGAGGACGAAAACTTGTAATTCACATGTTAGGAAACACTTCAATTAAGCAAGCACTACACAGAAGTCATACCAACCTTTTGAACATAACCCTCAATATATCGTAGCATATTGCTAGTGTACAGGTAGTGTGTGAGATCAGGAACAAAACCAAAGCGGTCGCAAACATTAATCAGAGGTCGGGCATCAGGAAGTTTGGCTTCCATCAAGAAGTTCTTTGTCTTTTCGGGGTCATAGAAGTTAGATTCTCTAGTCACGCGCTCAACCTCCTTGATTTGTCCAGTCCTGGCAGCTGCCTCAATATACTTAAAGTGGATATCAGGATCCTCACTGCACAAGGCCCAAAAAAATCATTTATTGACTAACACTTAAAAATAGCCCATCCAAAATGTCCTGTCACATCAGTACACACCTGGAACTCAGATACGATCCCAAGAAGAAGTATAACCCATCATAAGACTTGAATTGCTCAAAAAGCTTAATGCAGGCATCAATACCCAACTGCTCACAATACTCTTTAGCAACCTGATATAAACACAAGCACAATCAGGTATGCTGTTACGAGTACGTCACAATTCCCAAAGAACAATAATGCATCATTGGTGCATATTTCTAGCACACTTCACAAATAATATATGATAACACCATATGAATACCTGAACTATTATTTGAAGGTTGCCTTTGATATTGATCACCAGAAGGTCCTTCATGCACTCAAGCGCCCATTCTTGTGAGAGAGTCCCAAAGAACTCAACCAGAGCCTGAAACAAACAATATAGCTAAATAAACACCCAACAACCATCAAGAGGGAGTCAATACGATCACTGGAGCATACCCACCTGAGGCTCAATAGCATGTGTATTAACAATAACACGCTTGATATCAGGTAGTTCAGAGTAGTGCTGCAGAAACATACAAAATCAGCCAACTTGCTAGTCATATCTTAGGGGAAGTTAAAAGTCAAAAATGTTGAAAACCAGTCAACCTGCAATGCCCGAATGTAAAGACCAGCTTTTTCACAAAGTTGACCAATTCGTGGTCGATCATAATGACTGAACATTCCATTGGCTAATATAGCATCAGCAACATTTGGGAAAGTCACAAGATTGATTTCCAAGACCTGTATAGAAGAACGTTACAGCCTGAGCCAAATGTATGAGCAGAAAGATGTCTCTTAATGAGAAGCGAGATAAACCTTAGTCTGCAGAAAACTATGCTCTGGAAGGTCAGGTTTCAAAACATCCAACAAAAATGCTGTTGCCTCACGGATCAGGTTCCTCTGATGTCAAAAAAGAAAGAGAGAATCATCATCAGGTGGAATATTACACCTCATAAAAATTGTAAAAGGCTTCTAAACTGCAATCAGTGCATTAAACATCATTAAATAGTAAATTAACCTGAAGAAATAGGTCAGTAATTGTATTGTAATCAACAGGACACCCTCCCTCCATTTGGGACATCATGAGCGCAAAATTAACAGCACCCTGCGCATAAAGACAAACTTATTTGACTTCATCCTCGACTAAGCACCATGTCCCATTACTGTGTTTTCACTTAGTTTAAGAAAGAAGATGCAACGTTTCCAATGTACGAACAATATTTCATAAGTGATAGCATTGAATAAGAGATACACCCTCAAAGAAAAAAACGCATGCAAAATTTTGCACCATGTCAAAGACAATTTGATATTGAAACGATGACTTAATCCCGTTAAATTGACTGCATGAAGCCTGTGGAGAAAGACGACCTGATAAACATATGACTTGTAAAACCATTCCCAGCATACCTGAGGATCAGATCGAAGAATTGTTTGAAGGAGGAACAAATAGTCAGGCGTATATCCAACCTGTATCAAGAAAAAACAATGAGTTATCAAATCTCTGAATGTTCTTATATAAGAAGGATATGACGCAGTCTAAAACTGGATTAAAGCTCAGACAAATAAAAAGTAGTCAGTAATGACCACAGCAAAAAATGCATCACTAACCTGCTTTGAGTATATCAGAATCTTGTCAAACTCCCGGCGCTCAGCGAAAGCAGCAACAACTTTTGGTGTTGCTCTTGCTTTGATGTATATCTTCAAGGCAAGGTCATTATCAACAGTCTACAACAAAACAGCTTACTGTGGTCAGTACCTTAAACAACGGACTACTTGCAGAAAAAGAAACCAACTAAAAGTAGTAGACAGCAGAAAAAATGAATCAATCGACGCCAAGTCCTGTAATTAACCTTCACAAGGTCGCCAAGTTCCTCACTACACTCTAGCTTATCCTCAGCCAACCAGTTCTCCAAGAGGTTCTTCTTATTCTGATTGACAACAAGTCGTGAAAGTTCCAAAGACTCAAAAGCATTGAGCTTCCCTCTTGTTAAAAGTGTACCAAAGTACTGCAACAGAGGAGGTGTTTGCCCTGCTTGAACGGGCACACTCTGCAAATAAGATAACATAACACATTACTTTTCACAAGATAAGCAACTAAGACACATATTAAATTGATTTTGGGACTCTCGGCGACCTTGAAGAGCAATAAATCTGATAGGGAACAACATGGACTTGGTAACACAGCCAATACCTGAAATTTAGCTACAGTATCTGGCGTACGGAGTATGCCTTGTGGGGATTCTGCAGCAAGCTCAGCAGCCTCTTTGTACTTGGTTTGAGCAAACAACTCTTGGAAGCGCTGGACAACCTGATGCAATACAAAATTAATAAGATATGAGATCATTGTAAATAGCAGACAGCAACAAACTCTCAACATGCTGAATCCATCAGAACCACTGCTTTTAATAAATTTACCAACTGCTAACCACACCAATCAAAGTAAGAGAGTTCAGGTAATGTAAAGTCATTAGCCTTGTCAAATATTGTTCTAGAAGATGATATCAATACAACCAATTAACTAAGTCCACATTTGATCTAGAAAAAGGAGATGCATGTTGAAGAGCAAAAACCATGATTTGTAGCACGTACTAGTTAGAAGTATGAAAAGTGTTCAGAGCCAAGAGATCCCATCATTTGACACTCCAATCTCCATCCAATCAAGAAATCAATTCAAAAGATAGTGCCTTGAGAAACAGGATTTTAACTTACCAAATTCTCGGCACCAGGAAGGTTTCCTTTTTTGGCAAGATTGACAGCAAGCTCAAGATTATTCAACTGCAACAAAATTTATACAAAATTTTGTCTTTCATGGTCATAGATTACCAAATTTTACAGTACTGGAAATGCATCTACAGAAATATACATGATACCAGAAAGATACAAAAGCATACGTACTTGGCCACTGACAAAAGGAACAATTGTTGCTTCATTTACTGTGGCTAGCAACACTTGGCCTCGTCTGTTGATGGCATAGAAACCACCAATAGATGAAGCTTCTGAAGTCAGAAAAATAGGATCTGGGCTGATCCTATTTCTGTACACTGCAGTAGCTGTTTCCAAGTCATAGACAAACAGAAGCCCAAGCTTTGTGATGACATAAATTAAACCATACTTATGAGATATCTGCAGAGGTAACAGAGGAACTGTGTTACAAGAAGCTGAATTCTTTTAGTATAAAAAGAAAAGACAAAGCACAGAAAACAAACCTGCATGGCAACTGGGAAATCATCAGCAAAATCTGGAGGAAAGAAAAGATCTGCCTGTTTCTTTGAAAAAGAGGGTTTCCCTGCAAATTTTCAACTCATTAGAAAAACGACCAGTCATATCAGACTTGTTCTCTGCAGAAAGTCAGTAAAACAATGTTCAACTTAAACTAATCATGAAAAGAGAAGGGAAAAAAAGGAGGTACTCACCTGGCTGAGCGCCTAGCTCAATGACATGCAACTTTGATGTAACCTGTCCAGCATTTGAGGTCTTCGAGGCAAAAGAAATTAGTATGGAATCCTTATCATTTCCAGGTACCTGATTAAAGCATACAACAGTCAGAGCAGGAAAACGTGGAAGCAAGGCCACCAGAAAAATTGGGAATGGGGAAATTGTTTGGAGGAGCTTTTCTTACTCTTAATGAAGCAAATGATGCAGCATGAGCCTCAAGAGCTTGACTGCGTTGTTGATCCACCGAAAACAATTGCATATTCCCTTTGACCAGTTGGGGCCTCTAACAGTACCAATCAAAATGGAAAGCCAAATGATAATAGTAAATCTTCATTGAATATTAAAATTATGAGAAATCACCAGAACAAGAACAAATATCATGATTAAACATATCTATAACAGAGTTCAAACGACCACATATTATTGAGCTTAAAGTTCTTTTGGTCCATTTTTGGTAGTGGAAATAACCTTGTTAATACCCAAATCCCAGCCCTATTGTCAAAAGAATTTTCAAAACTAAAGATGGTCATTTTGACTTGCTGCAGCTGGAAACATCCAACAGTCCAGTAATGCCCCACCCCCCCAAAAATAGAGATGAAGAAAACTCTTGCAGCATGATAGTTGAATGCGGCCAAATTGGCCATTATGTATGTTACAACAAATGGAGGGGCGATGATGCAACGCACACATGTAAGAATCACATGAATTACAAAAGGTAAGAAGCCATTCAACACTACATGACTTTTCCCAGTTTCCCCCTTTCCTAACGACATCAATGACAATGTTGGTGCGAGAAGCAAAATCTGGTACACAAAGTATACATCAAAACAAAGATTTCCATTAGCGACATAGCTAACAACAGTACACACCTCAGGTGAACCAGGGGCAATACCGATCAAAACCAACCATTTCTCTGAAGGATCACATCGATAGTTGATAATTTGGTTGTTAGCTAGATTGGCTGTTCTATCAAACATCTTCACAGGCTCAGAATCACCTGTACAAAGAGAATTAGGGATTCTTAAGGGCAGACAGTCAACCATTAAAAAATTGTGAAAACAGTAATAAGTGGAAAAAACAGAGCTTCTCCAGGCAAACAGGAGGAAGAAAAGCCAGCAATGTTAAGAGTGAAGACGAAAGAGCAAAAAGAAAACCTTACCTTCAATTGACCAGTGGTACACAGAGGATTGTGTGACAAGACCTAACATCTTTGGCGTAATCCACTTCCAGAAAACAACCTGAACATACAACAGATTGAAAGTTATATGAAATAATGCACACTAAAGGATCAGATGTCAAGAACTACTGCAGCTAAAAGAATTTAGTAAACAAATCAAATAAAAGAGCTATTACCTGCTCGGGCATCTGATGTGATTTAATTTTCTGCTTTGCCTCAATATTGAAAATTTGCAAGTGATCTTGAGTAGTTCCTGGGACTTGAGCTTCAAGTGGAAAGAGGAGAGACGATTGCTTCGTCAGCAAACATAAAAGGACAGAATAAGAAATCAGCAATGGCAGAGCAGTCCTTTCACCATTTCCCTAAAAGTGAAGAACGATGACTTGCGCATACTACTTCTGTCACTCTCATTTACCAAGGTGATATCCACCTCAAATCCTCCTTAAGAAGGAAATCACTAACACAACAAAGTCAAATCCTAATCAACTTTAATGTATCTTTTTTTTTATTCTTTAGATAAGTACCTCAAAGTGTCCCTTATTTATTAATTTGATAACCAAAAGGACGTTTGCTGTCATTCCTGTCATCTTTTGCCTAGTTGCAAGTTCTTTTGCATATCAAGATGATGAATAAGAAGGGGAAGGAAAGCTTTTTCACTAGAAAGTTTGAATAAGCCAACAAACCTAACAAGTCAGCAAATAATAAATAGCACTAGCATGTCTGAAATTGTCCCCGCAACTTTATATGAAACAATAACTTGAGCTAATAATACAACAATTAAAAATTCTTAGCAAATATCAAATACCTTTGAGAGCCAAAATTCTGGAATTAGGATTCATAAGAGCAGAGTCTGCCGTAATTGGACGCCTCAATGGCTGCATGGGCATGTTCATATCAATAATCACCACACTATTTTGTGGTGCAGTCTCCCGAACACATATATACTTATCTGATTCCATGGTAACATTGGTGAACGTGATGAACTGCGGATTAACCCCTATACTTTGCAACTGCAACACCGACAGACACAAGAAAAATTCAATCCATATTTTAAATCTGGGAATGAACTAATATCATAGTTCTAAGCCACACTCCACAAGCGTTAAATTGCCAAAAAAATTAATTAGAACACAAAACTCGATTCAAATTTTATATTTGAATAAAAAATAAAGGTTCTCAATGCCTAGCTCGCAGTCCGGCAACGAACTATCACAGTTCTAAGCCACATCTCACATGTGATAAGAAGCCAAAGCACTCATAAGAATACGAAATCCAATCCAGCTATATAATTCATAAAGAAACTTAAAATCTCAGTCCAAAATGATATCCCTACGTGGGTCACAGATCTGGTAGTGTACTGATATCAAAGTTCGAAGCCGCATTTCAGATGTGCCAAGTTGTCAAAAACACTACTAAGAATACGAAGAGATTTTAAGTTCGTATAGAAACTTAAGTTCTTTGTTTTGGATGGCAATGGTGGCGATGCTAGCTTGCACGCACCTCAACTACTTCACCGATATTGGGTTATTCTGCCCACCAAAAGCTAGGCAGATGGAAGGAAATCGCCCTAGTGGTCTTTTGCCTCCGCTGAGATTTGAATGTAAGAGCCTGTTTGGCCAAGCTTCTTCTAGTAGGCCAAATGTACCTTTTTTGTCAGAAAAGCACTTTTTCGAAAATTTAAGGTGTTTGGCCAAGACACTACTTTTGAGCAGTAGCAGAAGCAATTTTTCTGCTTTTGGGAGGAAGCTACAAATTCTACCTTCTTCGTGGAAGCAGAAGCAGAAAATTAATTTTTTCAAGACAAAAATATGCTCACCATAAAATCCCTCATTAATTTAACTTTTTCCTTTTCCTTTTTGTTTCTATCATCCCTCTCTTCTCTTTCTTATTTCAATCGTACTTCTTTTTCCTTCTCCTATTCCTCATTGGAACAGTCTCTCTATTATAAATAAATCTTTCTTTTACATTTAGATAGTGAATTATGGAGTAAATTTTTAATGTATACTGAATTAATGATGTATTTTGATATATTTAATTCATCATTTAAACAATAAGTAATAATATTAGATACCCAATATTATTATTTTGGATAACTATATTGTTTAAAATCTTTAATATATATTCTACTTTATATTTTAACTGAATAAAAATAAAAACTAATTAAATTATTTTATAATAAATAATATGTTTTACATAGTATTGATTGTAAAGTAAACTGTCCTTTTCTGTAATTTGATGCTAAAAAGTACTTTTTGAAAAGATTGGTCAAACACAATTTGCTTATCAAATTTTGCAAAAAAGCACCTCTCAAATGAATTGAACAAACACAACTTGTTTTTCTCCAAAGATAGTTTTTCGAAAATCACTTTTGAACAAAAGTACTTTTCAAAATTAGCAGTTTTTAGCAGCTTGGCCAAACAGGCTCTAAGACACTCGTGGTTTTCCTCCCACTACATTGACCACTAGGGCTTGGGCGCACAGAAACTTAAGTTCTTAATGCAAAATAATATCATAACCTATAGCCAGTAATGAAATGAATATCACAGTTCAAAGCCACATTTCACACGTACTAAGCAGCCAGAATAACAAATAAGAATATGAAATCCAATCCAGATTTTAAATTCACATAGAAAATGTAGTTCTCAATTCCCGATAATATCATAACCTAAGTCATAGATCAGGGAATAAACTAAAATCACAGTTCTAAGCCACATTTCGTACGTGCTATGTTTCCAGAAACACTAATAAGAAAACAAAATTCCAGACATTAAATTCAAATTGAACTTAAGTTCTCAAATCAAGAGAATATTATAACCTAGGCGCAGATCTGGTAATGAACTAAGCCACATTTCTCACGTGCTAAGTTGCCAGAAAAACTAACAAGAATACGAAATTTCAGTCATATATTTAATTTCGCATATACTCTTGCTCTCTAGATTCAAAACAATACCATAACCTAGGTTGCAGATCTGTAATGAAGTAGTTTCACACCACATTTAACACATACTATGTTCACAGAAAAAGTTACATAATACGAAATTCAGTCCAGATTTAAAAATCATGTAGAAACTTAAGTTCTCAGTCCAAAAAGAAATCATACCCTGGGTCACACATCTGGTAATGACTTATCACAGTTCTAAGCCCCATTTCACACATGATATATTGCATAAAACACTAATAAAGATATGAAATTCTAGCCAGATTTTAAATTCACATAAAAACTTAACTTCTCAGTCCAAAATGATATCCTAACATAGATCACAGATCTGGTTATGAAGTAATATCACAATTCAAAGACACAATTCACACATGCTAAGCTACCAAATCACTAATAAGAATACGAAATCAATCCAGATTTTAAATTCACAGACATAACTGAGGTCACAGATCTAATAATGAACTAATATCACAGTTCTAAGACACATTTCAGACGTATTAAAATACCTAATTCAATCTAGATTTAAAATTCAAATATAAACTAAAGTTATCAATCCAAAATAATATCATGACCCAGGCCTCAGATCTCGTAACAAAATAATCACAGTTCTAAGCTACATTTAGCTTGTGCCAAGTTGCCAGAAATACTAATAAGAATACTAAATTCAATCTGGATTTTAAATTCACAATAAAAACATAAAGTTCTCAATCCAAAATGATATCATAACCTTGGATTCAGATCTGGCAATGAACTAATATCAAAGTTCTGAGCTACATTTCTGACGTATTAAAATACAAATTTAAATCCAGATTCTAGTATCAGATAGAAACTAAAGTTCAAATATTTAAGGCAATATCATAGCCTAGGGTTTCAGATCTTCAATCAAACTCAAATCACAGTGCTAAGCAACAATTCACACGTGAAACACTAGTAAGAGTAGGAAAATCAATCAATTTTAAACTGTCGATATGAAATTGCAATAAATCGTTGGAAATAAAGTTAAAGATGAATAATAGTCTACCGTTAGGGCTTCTTTCATAGTGATCGGAGCATTAGCGGCCGCCATGACGGCGAGATCTGCAGGAGGTTGCGAATGGAAGATCTCCGATGAAGAAAAAACCCTCGGAATCCTCCGAGAGGAAAGAGATCTAGAGAGAGAAAGGGGTTCTTTTGAAGAGAGAGAAGGAGTGGGGAAGTGATAATATACGACGATGGTGAAAATGGAATTTTGGCTTTGGGAAAAAAATAATGGAAAGAGGATTGATTTGAATTCTCTAGTTTGTCTGTGTCAAAAATAAAATATTGAGATTAAAGTTATTTTTTGTTAAAAAAGATTAAAGTTAATGAAATGAGATAATGGGATCTGAAAGAACGAATTAAAGGAAAAAAGATACCTATAGCTGAAAATACTTGCTACTTATTAAACTTATTAAACTTATCAAACTAAGGCAAATTTTTAATGGATTTATCTTATATAAATGAGTAAATAAATTTTACACACAAGTGTAGTTTGACATTTCGTATTAGATTATTTATATTATTTTTTATGTTATTAATTTTACTATTATGAATAGTTAGTTATCCTTTACTATTAATATCTATAGCTTATAGCTTATTTTTAAACAAGATTCAAAAGTATTTTTTTTCTTTTTTAAACTATGTGTTCAGTCAAATAATACTAATATATAAATTGAGACAAAGTGAATATGTTGTACATACATTTGATTACCTTTAAATGACTTTATAAAGTTAAACTTGTTAGTGTGACGAAATTATACCCAATAACAATTCTTTATTATATTTTCTAACTCAATGTTTAATAGTATTTGAAGGGGCTCAACAATCAGTCAGGATGGCCGAGTGGTCTAAGGCGCCAGACTCAAGTTCTGGTCTTCGTAAGAGGGCGTGGGTTCAAATCCCACTTCTGACATTGATTTTGTTGTTTTTTCCCATTCATATAATTTCATTGCTTTCTTCTATTTCTAATTACTGTCTTATCGTTCACAAAATCTATGCACTTAACAAGTTCTTTTTCTTTTCTTGTTTTAAGATGCAATTGATCCCCTTTAGATTCGATGAAACATCTTGTGAACAAAATTTCAGCAAATTCAAATCTCACTACGGACAAAATAATCTTGCGATTTTTTCGGTTCATATTTGGTTTACATTTTTTTTTGTTATGTTTCTCGTTACATTGTTTTATCGTTCATAAATTTTACGCACTTATAAATCTTTGTTTTTCCCTTTTCTTTTTAACATTCAATTAATCTCCTTTGGCAGAGGATTCGATGAAACATCTTATGAACAAAATCTCAGCAAATTCAGTTGGAGTTGGTGTTGTTCTCCTTATTGTTTATTTTCCTCTAGTTTTGCTTTTGCACCTAATTATATAGTGAACTTTTTACTTCTCACAAACATGGAACTTTTTCACGGTAATATTTTTCATAAGCGCGTCTTAAAAATAAACTCATTCAAAATGGGACTTTAAACATTAATAAAATAAAGCAAAAAGATTTATATACGGTCAAAACCGGTTAGTCCTTCGTACGAACTGGTCGAAATGGTAATGCATTGGATCGAAGAGCGTCTTCATAATATCATGTTGAGGTCCGAAGTCAGGTCACCAAGCTTCGAGCCCTAGGGACCGATCAATGTCGAGCTCGATACCATTATCGAGCTCGAATCCAAATCGAACTATGATGCAAAGTGAAGTTATCGAGCTTATGAGGTTGAAACCGACCAACACTGACCCCGAATCAATACAAGGATCCGAGTCAGAATCGAGTTCGAGTCAAGATCGAGAGCTCGAGTCGATATCGAGCTCGAGTCGATATCAAGCTCGAGTTAATATCGAGCTCATAGACAAGAGTCGTTGCAATCGTACTAGAGGAGAGAATCCTGACAGGAATTATGGAAAAAATAATTTATCATGGGTCTTCCACTATGTATTTTTAATTATATCTAAAGTAGGATCTCTCCGCTATAAAGGGGATGGTTATTATTTCTGTAAGGACCAAGTTTTTGCATACATTGTAACTAAGATATCATACACTCTTATATTGAAGAGTTATCCTTTTTTAGCTTCATAGATTGATTCATCTTGCTTAATCTATAAATCGTCTTCTTCCCAACTTTGCTTATTTTTCATTTTCTACAGTCAACACTCGATATTTCTATTCATTCTTACGATTTGTGTCAAGTTATACCACATGCCCTTAGAACTACGTAAAAATTTAACTCTATCTGTTTTTCGGATAAACAGTTTGGCGCCCACCGTGGGGCTAAGGATAATAGTGATTATTTGATACGAATCTGCAAAAACACACCATTCTACGCTTATTTTCGGAAGTACCTTTGATTTCAGATTAGCAACGACGACCTCTCAAATTAAATGGCCTTACTTATCGACAACGAAGCTGGCCTTCAAGGTGAGAACAACAACTTGATGCCCAAGGCAGGAATGCCGCTTGTCGACGCCGTTGGAGCTCGAGTCGAAGTACCATTAGACGTTAATCCGCATGTGTCCATTGGGGCAAACCTACATTCTGAACCTGAAAATAGCATTCATGGTGGCACTCGATCTGCAGCTCGAGATACCCATAACGTCGAGGAAAACAGTGTCAGCTTGCATATAATTTTCGAAATGTTGTAAGCTCAACAGGCAGCAATAGCTCGGTTGCAAAGTCAAACCCAGATACCGAGCAGGCCGGAGCTCAGTCTATCCCGAGAAATCACCCACATAACGGAACCAGCTATAGTAAAGTCAAATGAGCAAGAGTCGGGGACTAATCCCGAAATTGCTAAGATGTTCGAAGAACTGACCAAACGGATAGAATCAGGAGAAAAGAGGATCGAAGCAAACGACAAAAAGGTGAAAACATATAACTCCATGGTTGATCAGATCCCGAGGGCACCACCGATATTGAAGCACTTAGATTCCAAAAAATTCGTATAAAAGCCTTTCCCCCCAAGCGCAGCTCCTAAATCGATCCCAAAGAAATTCCGCATGCCCGAGATTCCTAAATATAACGGAACTACTAACCCCAACGAACATGTCACCTCTTACACATGTACCATTAAAGGAAACGACCTAGAGGACAATGAAATCGAATCCGTATTATTGAAGAAATTCGGTGAAACCTTATCAAAGGGAGCAATGATATGGTATCATAATTTACCATCTAACTATATAGATTCATTTGCTATGCTTGCAGATTCCTTCGTAAAAGCACACACCGGGGCCATAAAGGTTGAGATCAGGAAGTCATACATGCTCAAGGTAAGACAAAAGGATAACGAGATGCTAAGGGAGTTCGTATCTCGTTTTCAAATGGAATGAATGGATCTGCCACCAGTCACAGACGATTGGGTTGTTTAGGCTTTCACTCAAGGTTTGAACGAATGAAGTTCGATGGCTTCACGGCGGTTGAAGCATAACCTGATCGAGTACCCAGCTATTACTTGGGCCGACGTGCATAATCGGTACCAGTCAAAAATTAGAGTCGAAGACGATCAGTGGGTTCTGAACCCGCTGCTAGAAGGGACATCAATCCAGAACAAGGTCCGATCAGGGACCGATACCGACCATATGGTGGAAACCACAGGATCAATGAATCGAGACGTAACCCTGGACAAGGTAATAAAAGGAGTGATCGAGGTCAAAGGTCTCGGGGTATGATGAACAGAAATGGGTTCGACAGGTTTATCGGACCTAAGGAAGCACCACGATTATCGGAGTATAACTTCAGCATCGATGCATCCGCCATCGTATCTGCTATCGGAGGCATCAAAGACACTAAATGGCCTCGACCCATGCAGACCGATCCTGCCCAGAGGAACCCCAATCAAATGTGTGAATATCATGGCACCCATGGCCACATAATGGAAGATTGCAGGCAACTAAGAGAGGAGATAGCCCGGTTATTCAATAAAGGGCACCTTCAAGAATTTTTAAGCGACATGGCCAAAAACCATTTCAAAAATAGGGATTTCGGTAAACAAAACGAATAGGAAGAACCACAGCACATCATCCACATGATCATCGATGGCATCAATACCCCTTAAGGTCCGGTGCTTAAACGCACTAAGACATCGGTTATACGAGAAAAGCGACCTCGAACTCAGGATTACGCACCCATAGGAACCTTGTCCTTTGATGATGAAGATGCAAAAGGAATCATGCAACCTCACAACGATGCACTGGTAATATCCGTACTTATAAATAAAACTAAAGTTAAGCATGTGTTAATTGATCCAGATAGCTCGGCCAACATTATTAGATCGAAGGTTGTAGAACAACTCGGTCTACAGGACCAGGTCGTACCCGCAACCATGGTTCTAAACGGATTCAACATGGCATGTGAAACCACCAAAGGCGAGATAATTCAACCGATAAATGTGGCCGGGGCCATCCAGGAAATGAAGTTCCATGTAATCGAAGGCGACATGAGGTACAACACCCTTTTTGGAAGGCCATGGATCCATAATATGAGAGTTGTACCTTCGACCCTCCACTAAGTTCTTAAATTCCCAACATCGGAGGGAGTCAAAATAGTGTACGGAGAACAACCGGCTGCAAAAGAAATATTTGTCGTCGAAGAAGCAATTCTGATATCCTCACATTCGTCAACAAAAGGGTCGGACTCAAAAGGGAAACGAGATGCCAGATAGCAATCACAGACGTCAGCTTCGACCCAACTAAAAGATCAGAAGATTGACGAAGATGATGAGCAAGGGATCCCTCGATCTTTCGTGGTCCTCGATGATTCCGACGCTACCCAATCAACGATCGAAGAACTGGAGCAAGTCGTACTAGTCGAATATCTTCCCGAACGAAAGGTATACCTGGGAACGAGATTAACCCCCGAACTCGGGAAAAAGCTAATTCGATTTCTTGTTGATAACATGGATTGTTTTGCTTGGTCCCATTTAGACATAACAGGGATCCCACCGGATATAACGACACATCGGCTAAGCCTGGACCCTAGGTTCAAACCGGTGAAGCAAAAGAGAAGACCCCAGTCCTAGGTAAAACACGCATTCATAAAGAACGAGGTAAATAAACTTCTCAAAATAGGGTCCATCCGGGAAGTGAAATATCCCGAATGGTTAGCCAATGTAGTTGTAGTCCCTAAAAAATGGAACAAACTTAGAATGTGTGTAGATTACAAGGATTTAAACAAGGCGTGCCCCAAATATTCTTTTCCACTACCTAACACCGATCGCATGATCGATGCCACGACCGACCATGAGATCCTTACTTTTCTCGATGCCTATTCCGGGTATAATCAAATTCAAATGAACCCGTAGGACCGAGAAAAGACTTCGTTTATCACCAAGTGTGGAACCTATTGTTATAATGTAATGCCCTTCGGGCTAAAAAATGCAGGAGCTACTTACCAACGCCTAGTAAATAAAATGTTCGAGGAACAAATAGGTAAATCAATTGAGGTTTATATTGATGATATGCTAGTTAAGTTCCTGCACGCAGAGGACCATTTGGCTCATTTGCAGGAAACATTCGGGATTTTAAAGAAATACAACATGAAGCTCAAACCCGAGAAATGTGCTTTCGGGGTCGGTTCAGGCAAGTTTCTTGGCTTCATGGTATCGAATCGGGGGATCTAGATCAACCCCGATTAAATCAAGGTCATCGAAGACATCACCGTCGTGGACAGTGTATAAGCCACGCAGAGGCTGACGGGACGGTTTACTGCCTTAGGCTGATTCATTTCAAGGTCGTCAGATCGAGTCACAAATTTTTCTCTCTACTCAAAAAGAAGAACGATTTCGCCTAGACCCCGGAATGCCAACAGGCATTGGAGGAATTGAAACGATACTTATCGAGCCCACCACTGCTGCACACTCCAAAGGCAGACGAGAAACTTTGCTTGTACTTGGCAGTATCGAAAATCGCGGTAAGTGGTGTCCTAGTTCGAGAAGAGCAAGGTACGTAATTTCCCGTTTATTATGTAAGTCGAACCTTAGGGGAAGCAGAAACTAGATATCCACACTTAGAGAAATTGGCACTAGCACTGATAAGCGTCTCTAGAAAGTTAAGACCATACTTTCAATGTCACCACATATGCGTATTAACCACTTACCCACTTCGTAATATTTTACACAAGCCCGAACTATCGGGCCGATTGGCCAAATGGACCGTCGAACTCAGTGGGTACGATATCAAATATCAACCCTAGACGGCCATCAAATCTCAAATTTTAGCGTACTTTGTGGTCGATTTCACGCCAACCCTCGTACCCAAAGTCGAAAAAGAACTCTTGTTGAAATCGGGTACATCATCGGGGGTATGGACACTTTTCACAGACGGGACTTCGAACCTAAAAGGGTCCGGGCTAGGCATCGTTTTAAAGCCGCCTACGGGTAGCACTATTAGGCAATCTATCAAAACTACTAGGTTGACTAACAACGAGGCTGAGTATGAAGTCATGATTGTAGGGCTTGAGTTAGCTAAAAGCTTGGGAGCAGTAGCTATTAAAGCCAAGTGTGACTCTTTACCGGTGGTAAATCAAGTAAACAAAACATTCGAAGTTCGAGAGGATAGAATGCAAAGGTATTTGGACAAACTACAGATAACTTTGCACCGTTTTAAAGAATGGACTTTACAGCATATACCTCGAGAACAAAACAGTGAGGCCGATGCACTTGCAAATTTGGGATCATCGGTCGAGGAAGATGAGATCAGCTCGGGGACTGTCATTCAACTCTCGAGGTCCGTGATAGAAGAAGGTCATGCCGAGATAAATTCTACAAGCTTAACCTGGGATTGGAGAAATAAGTATATTGAATACTTGGAGAACGGAAAACTCCCATCGGACCCTAAAAATTCGAGGGCCATGCGAACCAAAGCTGCTCGATTCACATTGACTGCAGATGAAACATTATACCGAAGGACATTCGATAGACCATTAGCAGTATGTTTAGGTCCATGAGACACCGACTACATCCTACGTGAGATTCACGAGGGTACTTGTGGAAATCATTCCGGTGCCGATTCATTAGTTCGAAAAATAATCAAAGCAGTATATTATTGGATCGATATGGACAAAGATGCAAAGGAGTTTTTTCTAAAATGTGACAAATGTCAAAGGTTTGCACCGATGATCCATCAGCTCGGAGAGCAACTTCACTCAGTCATATCCCCATGGGCATTCATGAAATGGGGAATGGATATCGCCGGCACTCTGCCATCGTCCCCAAGTAAAGATAAATTCATTTTATTTATGACTGACTATTTCTCTAAATGGGTTGAAGCACATGCGTTCGAGAAATTAAGAGAGAAAGAGGTTATAGACTTCATCTGGGATCATATCGTATGTCGATTTGGGATACCCGCCGAAATAGTGTGTGACAATGGAAAACAATTTATCGGCAGCAAAGTGACGAAATTTCTTGAAGACCACAAAATAAAAAGGATATTATCGACACCGTATCACCCTAGTGGGAACGGACAGGCCGAATCAACGAACAAGACTATCATTCAAAACCTAAAGAAAAGGTTGAACGACGCTAAGGAAAAATGGAGAGAAATCCTATCCGAAGTTCTTTGGGCATATCGAACAACATCAAAATCCAGTACGGGGGCAACCCCGTTCTCCTTAGTATATGGCTCTGAAGCCTTGATTCCCATCGAAGTCGGGGAACCCAGTGCCGGGTATCGATATACAACAGAAGAGTCAAATCACGAGGCTATGAATACTAGCCTCGAACTATTGGATGAAAAACGAGAAGTCGCTCTCATCCAATTGGCCGCCCAAAAGCAGTGGATCAAAAGATACTATAATCGAAGAACCAATCTTCGCCATTTTAAAATCGGGGACTTAGTGCTAAGAAAAGTCACCCTCAGCACCCGAAATCCGAACGAAGGAAAACTGGGTCCGAACTGGGAAAGACCGTATCAAGTACTCGAAAACGTCGGTAAAGGATCCTACAAACTCGGTATTATAAACGGCAAACAACTACTAAGCAATTGGAACGTGTCATACCTAAAACGATACTACTGCTAAGGTACGACCTTCCCATGTTCGTTTATATTTCGAAACTAACCGTTGCAGGAGTTCAATCAAATAACAAGGATGGATCATTCAACACGAAGCCTTAGGTCTGAAAGCACGCGTTGCACTCTTTTTCCCTTAGACCGGTTTTATCTCAAATGTGTTTTTCGACAAAGTTTATAACGAGGCAACCATTGATCGTGCTAAGTTAGAACGATTTAACAGTATCCGAGGCCTCTTTACAATCAACCTCGAATACTGGTGGGGAATTACCCTTAAATATATCAAGTTCGATGTAAGAAAGTTACTTTATAACAACAGGGTTCTGATAGGAAAAATTGTAAGAGCCAAATGGTCAAAACGAACCATGCTCGTATAGATTGCTCGATTCCTGGTACAAAATATAAACACATGTATAACGACATGAAAAGAAACTTCTTTGCCCATATCTCATATCTCACAACCCATCATCTATTTCATGATCTATTATGCAAACATGCTCAAGGGCCGACCATTACTTCGAGTTCGATCAAGCACTCACTCGACTATTAAGCCTACGGGCTACATTACTTCGAGTTTGAAGCACTCGCTCGACTACTAAGCCTACGGGCTACTCTTACTTCGAGTTCGAGCAATCACTCACTCGACCATTAAGCCTACGAGCTACATTACCCCGAGTTCGAATCATTCACTCGACTACTAAGCCTATGGTCTATATCACTTCGAGTTCGAGCAAGCACTCACTCGACTACTAAGCCTACGGGATACTCTTATTTCGAGTTCGAGCAATCACTCACTCGACCATTAAGCTTACGGGCTACATTACTTCGAGTTCGAACCACTCACTCGACTACTAAGCCTACATGCTACATTACCTCGAGTTCAAATCACTCACTCGACTATTAAGCCTACGGACTATATCACTTCGAGTTCGAGCAAGCACTCACTAAACTACTAAGCCTACTGGCTACTCTTATTTCGAGCAATCACTCACTCGACCATTAAGCCTACAGGCTACATTACTTTGAGTTTGAACCACTCACTCGACTACTAAGTCTATAGGCTACTCTTACTTCGAGTTCGAGCAATCACTCACTCGATCATTACGCCTATGAGCTACATTACCTCGAGTTCGAACCACTCACTCGACCAATAAGCCTACGGGCTACATCACTTCGAGTTCGAGCAAGCACTCACTCGACTACTAAGCATACGGGCTATTCTTATTTGGAGTTCGAACAATCACTCACTCGACTAATAAGCCTACGGGCTACATTACTTCAAGTTCGAAGCAATAACTCAACTCGACTACTAAGCCTACGAGCTACCTTATTTCGAGTTTGAGCAAGCACTCACTCGGTTATAAAGGCAACAAGGTCCAAGTTCGATCAAAATTGCCTAAAGCCTTATGAAAACCTTCATAAGGCATGAATGAAATAAAATCTTCACGAGGCAGAGAATAAAACAGAGGAAAGTCGGGAAAAGAAAAGATCTTTATAAATATACAAGAATGTATACAATGTCCGAACATGACCCTACACAAAAAACCAAAATAAAAACTAAGGGCTAAGTTCCTTGGTTATCTACGGGGGCAGTCTCTTCTCCATTGGGCTCCTCTCTGCTCTCGGACCCACTCTTCCTCCCATCATCATCATCAGTATCAGCATCATCACTATCGGAAGCCAAGGCTTCAGCATCGGCTTCGAGCTCTTTAGCCTTTTTTTATCTTTTCGGTGAGATCTAAACCTCGAGCATGGATCTCCTCGAGGGTCTCCCTCCGAGATCGACACTTAGCAAGTTCAGCAACCCAATGTGCTCGAATGATTGCGATCTTGGCTGCCTCTCTTGCTTGTACCTGAATAGCTTCAGCATCGGCCTGATAGACGGCTACGAATGCATCTGCATCGGCCTTTTCCTTTTCGGCGTCAGATTTGACTTGGCATGTTCGGAGGCCCACCGAGCCTCGAGCTCCTCTATTCTTCTTGATTGAACCGAAATTTTCTCCTTCATGCTTTGAAGTTAGGTTTCGACTGATGATAATTGGGCTTGAGCAGCCTCTTTCTCTGCAGCAAAGCAGTCCATACTTTCTTTCCACTTCAAGGACTCCGCCTTTATCACATCAACCTCCTCACGGAGTTTCCCGATCATCTCAAGTTTCTGCTGCAGCTATGAGACCGAAAAATTAGCCATCATTCTGATATCGAGCCCATAAACTTTTAATAGTATCATTACCTGCTCGGATAGATCGGTCTGATCTTGGTGAGCCTTGGCCAACTCAGCTCGGAGGTCTTTGATTTCCTCTCCCCTTTGCCCTAAGAGGAGTTTAAGGGGCGTTCCTCTCCTCCATGACCCGTTGCAGGTCGACCTCATATCAACGCAACTCGGATCGAGATCGAGAACATGCTTCTCGATGAACTGCTGCGGCTTACGAAGAAAGAAGAAAAGAAGTTAAAGAAAGAATAGCAAACATGAAAGTGGTATCAACGAAGAGAGTTAGAGCTTACCCAATTTAGAGCTTGTTGCACTTTACAGAAAAGGCCCGACACATCACTAGGGCCAGCAACATCCTCGACACCAGTAAACAAATCACATGAAGGGGAGGTCGGTTTATCTCGAGGGCCCCCAAAGCTTGGGCTTCCCGAATCGCCCCTTCAGAAAAGGCAGGGAGATTGGGCGAGTCTCCGATTACTATTGCCCCAAGCGACTTTTTTGGGGCATTCTCCTTAGTTCGGAGAGCCTCAGGATCAGCCTCTTCTGATATACCCACAGTTTGTTGATTTCGGTGGGAAGCATCCTCGATCTCTAACGGTTCGGTGATTCTGCTCGAACCTTCCTCCGATATCTCCTCAGTCCGAGGCGGAGCTTTATAAATCACCATCGACGCAGCTGCCTTTGGGGCATCGATGGTTTTCTTCATTCGGACCACCAACACAGACCCATCATTTTCTTCTTCTTCCTCGTCTTCATCCCTTAGATGCAGAACTGATTCCATGGTTAAAAAGATGGTATTCTTCCTCGGCTTGCGAGCCATCTTCATCTTCGGTTTTGGATCTTCGGAAGCAGAGGCCCTTTTCCTCTTATTATCCTTCATTGGTTTTGGAACAAAGATCGAAGCCTCTCTTTCGCCGGGCGAGGGCCTCAGAACCGCATCTTTGCCCACACCTACATACAGGAAAATTGATTTAAGTACACAAAAAGCATCTCGTTGGAATTACCAAAGATACGAGAAAGAGGCTTACCATGATTTTTGGCCTCCCATCGGCCCTTTGACAAAATCGCGCCATGAGCGCTCAACATATGTAGAGGTTGAAGCTAGATCCCGTACCCAGTTCTTGAGGTCAAAAACTGCACCGGGCATCCAAGGAACCGCTGCATCACAAAAATGGGATATCGGTGAGAAAAGAAATAAAGGGGGCAAAATAGTATGAGATAACAACAGAATTACACTTACGGTTCATGTTCCACTCCTCGGAAAATGGCATCTTTTTAGTCGAAATCAGGTCCGAAGTCTTCACTCGAACGAACCTGCCCATCCAGCCTCGATCCATGTCCTCGTCTATGCTCGAGAACAGAACCTTGGTAGCCCGGCGCTGAAGTTTTATTAACCCGCCTCGAAAGAGGCGAGGGCAATACAATCGAATAAGATGGTCGAGGGTGAAAGGCATCCACTCGATTTTGTTCATGAAGAAACAGATCAAAATAACGATCCGCCAAAAAGAAGGATGGATCTGGCCTAGGGTTATTTGGTATTGACGACAGAAATCAATAATAACAGGGTCGAGGGGACCTAACGTGAAATGATAAGTATACACACTTAAAAACCCTTTCACGTAAGTGGTGATATCTTCTTCAGAAGACGGGATTACTATTTCTTTGTTCTCCCAATTGTAATCTTTCTTTAGCTGCTCGAGGTGCCCCTCGGTTATCGAACACATATACCTCAATACTGGCTCACATCGGCCGAGAACTGACAGGCCTTTATCGACCTTAAAATCGGAGGTAAGAACGCACGCCCCAGGAACGCACTCCTCAGGCCGTGCCATTGGTGTTTTGTCGGCGGTCGGTTGTGAAGAAGAAGCTTTTTCTTTATGAGGAATAGTTTTTGATGTTTTAGCCATTTTGGATTTAAAGATTGAAAATAGAAGGAGGTAACAAAGATGTGGTGTTTTTGAAGAAAGATTTTGCAGTAAAAAGTCACGGATTTATAGATGAACTCAGAAGAAGAACTTGGAAATTTTGGAGATGTAAAAGTGATAAATGGTAAAAGGAGGGGCTATTTATAGATTGAGCAATGGCAGTTCAACATCAGCAGTGGCCGATCACCACCCGACACGCATTAAATGCCTTGAAAAACTAAACCGACGGGACATCTATCACGTGCGTCATGATCGAGCCCAATGTAAACGCCAGCTTATATCTGATCGAGCCGTTGGGAAATCATGTCGTTTCTCGCTACATCCTTCCCGAGAAACGAGGGGACTATCTGTATACGGTTAAAACCGATTAGTCCTTCGTACGAACTGGTCGAAATGGTAATGCATTGGATCGAAGAGCGTCTTCATAATATCAGGTTGAGGTCCGAAGTGAGGTCACCAAGCTTCGAGCCCTAGAGACCGATCAATGTCGAGCTTGATATCATTATCGAGCTCGAATCCAAATCGAACTATGATGCAAAATGAAGTTATCGAGCTTATGAGGTAGAGACCGACCAACACTGACTCCGAATCAATATAAGGATCCGAGTCAGAATCGAGCTCGAGTCAAGATCGAGAGCTCGAGTCGATATCAAGCTCGAGTCAATATCGAGCTTCTAGACAAGAGCTGTTGCAATCGCACTAGAGGAGAGAATCCTAGCAGGAATTATGGAAAAACTGATTTATCATGGGTCTCCCACTATGTATTTTTAATTATATCTAAAGTAGGATTTCTCCACTATAAATGAGATGGTTATTATTTTTGTAAGGACCAAATTTTTGCATACATTGTAACTAAGATATCATACACTCCTATATTGAAGAGTTATCCTTTTTAGCTTCATAGATTGATTCATCTTGCTTAATCTATACATCATCTTCTCACATGCCCTTAGAACTACTTACAAATTTAATTCTATCCGTTTTTCGGGTAAACAAGGTCATAAGTCATTAAATTCTAATATTTCATATCTAAATTCGATGATTAAGGTTTACAAGTCATCCCAAATGGGGAAGAGTATACAGGAAAATCATGCCTTCTATAGCCTAAATAATTTGCTTACAAAAAATAAAATGTCTTAAAAGTAACATGTTAAACCTATCCAAATTGAATTTGGCTATGAGTGATCCAAGAAATTTAGATAACACACATATGAACATCAAGAATTGCCCTGCAATTCTAACACCTTCACACTTGTAGTTATCCAGTAAATTACATATGACACTAATAATTGTCCTGTTAAGCTTGATTAAGACTGAAAACCCCTAATGATTTAGCCTGTGAACTTCCATTTTGCGCAAGTGACCAAAATCTGAACACCAACAAGTTCATCATTTAAGCAGATTAATTCTTCCTAGCATTGGTTTATTGAACAAATTGACTTAGTTGAATGATCATTGCGCTTATATCATCAGAGGATCCTCTCATTACTGCCAAATCAATAAGCTTTTTACAAGCAGATAATCGTTGTACGTTATCAACACCTATGCACAAAGGTCGCGCTACCTCCACCGCCTCCTGATTAGTAACCTGAAAAAATATTCAAAGAAAATTTAGCACCCCAATTTCCCAATTTCTTTACACAATATAAACTTGAGTATTTGGATTTATTCACCGCTTCAAAAGATACATAGGAGGAGCCAAGATTATTTGAAGCTTATCGGAATTATAATTTTTCTAAACTACTGGTTCTAAATTAATAATTTGTATAAAATTTAATAGATTTCTTAAGATAAATACGGTATTTGGACTAATGCTACTAGGTTCACTAGAACAGCCGGCAATCGAAAGGCTAGCTCCGCCGATACATTCTAGTACTACCTTTCAAATTAACAGACTTTTTTCAGCAGTTATACCTTTTCCCAAAGTCCATCAGAGGCAAGGATCAAGAATTCACATTCTGGTTCAATAGTCAATATTTTTGTCTCCGGTTCAGCTATTACCCATCTTTTAAGATGAGAATCTCCTATTCCTCTTGATACAGCTAGAGATCCTTGAATTCTCCACACACCCCGGCAACAATCTACATAACCACCCTGCAAATTAAGTTTTTCAAAAAACCATAAGTACAAAACATAGATGGTTTCGAATGATTTTTCTTACGGCATTTTCACAATCAATACAACAACAAATTCAGTGTAATCCACAAGTAAGGTCTGAGAATGATAGTATGTCCTTCGGCTCGGGTGAAGCATAGTCACATCACTTTTTGAAAAGAAAATAATAGTGCACAAACTATGGAAAGAAAACGTAACACGACATAGTACCAACAACAGCAAGATAACAAGAAAATTGAAGCGCATTTCCACAATCAATGTTCTTGAAAAATAGTCATTGTTTCTTACCAGACTCTGAATTCTTTCCATTTCATCTTGCCTAGAAGGCCGGTGATCGACTGTGAGCGCCTCTGCTACGCCTCCTCTGCTCATTACAGCGCGACAATCGCCGGCATTTGATACAATAAGTTGTCCATTTTGTATCAGTGCTGTAACACAACAACTCCCTCCATTTGTATTTAGCTTTAGGAAGTCTGTCTCTGTAGAAAGGTAACCCTCTCTCACTGCCTCTTCAAGTCCGTCTTCACTCCTTAACGCTACTTCATTTATAATGTTCCTGCCCAAATTCTTTGCTGCGAACTCGGCAGCTTTTGCTCCTCCATGCCCATCAAATACACCAAAAATGGCCTGAAATAAGGGTAAAATAACATTCGGCATAAGAATATATCACATGAAATAAATGTATCTATCTATCTAACTCAGTAGGCAAATTGCTTTCTGTAAGTCATTACACCAGTTCATTAAACTTTCTTTATCTATGCTTATTATATGCTATAAGGCAGAAATTGCGTTGATTTGTTTAATGGAGTTGAACTTCTATTTATTCATTTGAATCAAGTTGTTTAACAATTCAATCTTATAAATGACAAACTTTGGGCCAAGTTTTCGCAATATCAGTTCAGCTCCATTTGGAGCTGTTTCATTTCAATCAAGCTATCAATATTTACAAAATACCATGTATCCATATATATAGGCAAAATTCACTACCCAATTTTGGATAGAGACGAAGTAAAGATTTGAATCTAATGGGTTTTGGATTTTAATCTTTTTAAACTACTGACTTACTGAGTTCTAAATTAATAATTTATATATTTTAATTAATTTTTTAGACAAATATAGAATATGAACAAAAGTTATTGGGTTCAACCGAACCCGTAACCTCTATGCTAGCTCATCCCCTGATTTTGGAATACTCAACTCAAGATTGCTATACCCATCAACACTAATAGCCATAAATTATTCTTCAAAAAGTTTAAATTTTATACACTTATATATTAAACAAATACACAAGTCATATCTAAAAAAAAACGAATCATCTCGCATGCAAGTCATATACGAAGTAATTCAATAAAACAAATAGTAACTAACATACTATCGTACTGATAACAAGATAAAATCGATTGATAGTGCTAAAATCCTTCTACAAAGGTCTAAAATTATGAAGTGCAAATAAAGAAATACTATAGAGTCAAACAAACATTTCTTGCAAATAAATACCTGTTTAGAGCCATCCTTAGCATGATCAATTACGGCCGAATAGCGATCCTCCATATCACCCCTCTTCTTCCCTCTCTTACAAAAAACAGAGTACCCTTCTTCTTCAACTTCCACTTCATCCATTTGACCACTCTCTTGCCTCGGCGCGTGTTCTAAACTCAACGAGCCAATCGGAATCGTGATCCTCGCCGGTCTTTTCCTCTTCAAAATCGTCGACGATGATGACGTGGAACACACCGCCTCCTCCTTCTCCTCCTCTTCTCTGAGATTTCTGTTGTAAGTCAACGGCGATAGAGGTGATTTTGGTGAAGGAGATAATAAAGATGATGACACATAAAAGGACTTGTGATTTGCTGGTGATGATACAGACGATGGTTTACAGAAATATGGTGAAAGTAGTTTTGGTGTTTGTTGTGATGGTGAGAAGATTGGAGAGTTTGTTAATGCTATTGCACAAGGCATTTTTGCTTTCTTTCTTTAATTTGGCTTTGATTTGTAGATTATAGTTTTGGTACGTAAATTTGGGAGCAGTGTGATATTTATATTGACGTTACTTAGCTACCTTGGTTCTTGTTTGAAAGAATAAGTCGCCAACGCGCCATGCAAGTGGCGGTGGAAAACGAAGACAAAACTTTGTTTTTAGACATAACATGCAGTATCAAGAAATGTTATTCTTGAGTAAATATTTTTGTAATATTACTCATCCGTTTTATTTTATATGAACCGTTTAATTATCCATAAAATTTAAGAAAGATAAAAAAATTTATATTTTTTATCTTTTCTAAAAAATTCTTTTTCATGGAAGCGCAGTGCTCTCAACCTGTCGTAACAACGAAAGAAAACGACTTACTCTCGTTGCCTGCACGGAAAGAAGACAAGAAAGATTTTTTTTGAAACTAATAATTTTTAAATATGTCATGAGATCTGTATAATTATAAAATCATATGATTCCGAGCAAAATTAAAAGGTTAAAAAATAAATTATTTCTTAATATAACCAATGTCATTTTCTAGTAAAATAAATAAATAAAAAGACAATAGTATCATATAGAATAAAATCAAAGGAATACTAAAATTGTAAGAACATTCACTAGTGATCCTTGTCATACTATAGAACACACCCTCAATAATTGTGCTAACTTTTGTTTGGAGATAAAGATAAAAATAACATGGAAATGAAAGGGCCAAAATATAAAATTGGTCGATCAACAAAAATTAATTGAATTTAGTAACTAAAAATTAAATTAATAAAAATATAATATTATATGTATATAATACATATATATATATATACTGTTATTTTTGGAATCAATTAATTTCTCGATAAAAAGGAGAATGACTCAATTAAGTAGGGATTGGCTTAGACGCAGTTGGAGTGAGAGTGGAGAAATGTCATATTCGCCACAAGCTGGTCCTCCATTTAAAAATGCGTTAGTAAGACCAAATGATATTAAATGGTCAAACACGTTTAATTTTCTTGGCAGTGGATGACTGGCTGGCTGCTTTCTATTTTCAATTGTTTTCTTAAGCATTTATTAAACTCAAAATTCTTACTTCTGCTTAAGTGTGTAGTTAGTAGTGAACTGGCGCTTAGTCGTAAGACTTGGTCTTCGCTTCTTCTCCTTTAGCCGACTTCATGTTGATATTTCACACCATCCAATTATTCCCAACCTCCCCTATTAAAAGGGTACGTTTGTAACTTGGTCATTATATTTTCTAAGTTTCCATAGTATAAGAGTGTTTAATTTTAAAATATAAGGAATGCATATATAAATGAGTTATATTAAAGGACAATCCGTATTCATGCAGGATGGGAAAGCCGTATCCTAAGGAATGTTGATGTTGGCAGCTTACCCTAATACAAACTTTATTGGCTGTTTTTACGGCTCGAACTCGTGACCTATAGATCACACTAAGACAATTTTACCGTTGCTCCAAGATTAAAAGACGGCCCGATGGACTAAGCTTCCGTTATACGATGGGTCCGGTGCAAGACTCCCTTCATAAATGAGTTATATTACAGGATATTTAGTGTACTTACCCATATTTTATCATTTTGAAGTAGATGCTCATATTTTTTTACCATATATATACAGCAAAAAGTAATAAAGGTAGATATATAAAATATGAAACCTAAATAAAGGCCTTGCTTATTAGACTTTATGTGACTAGATCTGGTCAGTCATTCATTTTTTGGATGGGTATGATGGTGGTCAAATTTAGGAGTTGTAAAAAATAATCATCTAAGGAGGAAAAATTCCTTTTTCTTTTCTTTCGCCTGAGCTAATTAGTCATAGTACAACACCTTTCAGTAATAAAGTTTCAAATATGTGGGGCTTCTACATGCAATTAACAAATACTTTGTCCAATCATGAACTTTTCTGCATATATAGATGGATTCAAAATCTTCATTCAAATTTTAACGACAAATTCTATTTGCTCTTAATTGAGGAAATAGTCTCAACTGCCGCTACTTTTGTCTTTCTTTCCTTTTTGTTTTATTTACTTTTTCTTGGGGTTTTGTTTTTGTGTGCGCGAGGGTGATTACTGTTTCGTCAAAATGTTTTTCATAATATGTACTTATAAAAAATAAATAAAATTAATATATTGGGTACAAAATATAAAAAATAATATCGTTTGTCGTTATAATAATTTATTTATTTGTTTACTTTTTCAGCTATTGATATCGTTTACGAAAATTATTGCCCGCGCCGGTTAAGGGGAGGATGAGATTCAAGAAGGATTGGCCGCGGCCATGCATTGCATATACATTCTAATGAACCATTATATTTACTACGTAGTATCTATTTACTTTGACTGATTGGTATGTTCAATTGTTATTTTGAACACTTAATATTAAAGTCTTTGGCTCTCTTCACTAATACGTAGGGTGCCAATGGTACGGTTGGATCGATTATTTTGTAAATTTTGTACCATACCAATTTTTTGGTTATTCTATTATGTATAATCAAAATTAGACTTTTCGAAACCGTCCCAACCATATCGGTTTCTCTTCGGTATTGGTACGGTTCGATTAATTTTCGATTTTTTAAAAATGTCATGTAAAAGTCACTAGAAGAAGTAGAATACAGTAACATACGTACTTTTATATGACTTAGCAAAACTCTTTAGACATTTTTATATTTTAAAGGGTGATGAATTAAGAAAATATGAAAGATGGCTAGAGTATAGATCCATCAATATTCTACAGCAACTTCAAAAAAACTAAGCAAATTAATACAAAGAAAATATAAATCACACGAGTGGAAAGATATTAACCAAGTTGGGACCGACACTCAAGAATAAAGTCTATAGAAGATTAAATATTTAAAAAGATAAATCTAAATCAAATGAAAGAAAACATATTACATTGTTGTTTGCTACTCATAATCGCTACAAATACCTTGTGTCTTGCTAGTGAATATGCTGGAAATAATTTAATTTTTATAGGAGTAGCATAATAGGTTTGGGAATTAGGATTTTGTGTTTAATTACTTGTTGGCTTGTAACTATTTTCATAATTCCAAGACCCAAGGAAAATTTAATGCTTTATTATTTTTAAACTTAATATAAATATAGTTTTAACATGTAAATTTATTCGATACGGTTCGGTATTTTTTTGATTTATTTTCATAAAATAAAAAACATATCCTAATTATTGGTACAATTATAGATTTACATAAAAACCTACGATTTTATTAAAATAAACCTAACAATCGGTTCGGTACGGTACAGATCGGTCGGTTTAGTCGGTTTTTAAATATCCATTGACACCCAGGGGATCGATTTCTTTCAAGTAAGAATTAAAGTTGCTGATATTGTATCATTTTGATCTTGGTGTGCTATTAATCTCTTTCTTTTTCTTTTTTCTTGTGTACGGTCAAAACCGATTCTCGATTTTGAAGACTGGCCAAGACAACGACGTCTCGATCGAAGGGTATCCACATATCGAGCTCGGACGAATTTCGGAGTAAGGACATCGAGTTTCGAGCTATAAGACCGATCGACGGCAAAACTCGGTTTCATTATCGAGCCCGTATCCGAATCGAATTACGAGGCAACTCCGACCGACACAGGCCCCGAATATCGATGCCCAAGGCAGAACGGGCTCGGACCAAGACCGGGTTGTTCGATCTAACACCAAGCTCGAGCCAGTGCCGAGCCCGCCGACTAAAGCCATCATAACCGCACCAAGGGAGAGAATCTTGGCAGGAATCAAGGAAGAGACAAACCATCATGGGTCCTCCACTATATGCATTATTTTATTATGTTGTTATAGATAAGGTAGTGACCCTCTATTATATAAAGAGGGCATAGACTGCAATAGACTCAGGCTCCCCAAGATACATTAAGAGTTCATGTTGCTCATTGAGCCTTCCCATTGATTATTCCCATTTTATAGCAAAATACTGGTATTGTCATTTTTGTATCATAAGGAATTTACGTATCCTTAGAACCACACCTAAATTCAACGTTTTTCGATTTTTCGGGTAAATAATTTGGCGCCCACAGTGGGGCTAAGGGTAACAGTGATTGTTTGATATAAATCTATAGTACACTCCAGCTTACAACCTCAAATCAGCAATGGCTCTACCTATCGACCTCGAAGCCGGCCTTCAAGATGAAACCAATAACTTGACGCCCGGGGCCGGAAGGCTACCTGACAACGGCAACGAGGCTCCGATCGAAGAACTCGAAATTCGAGCCGAAGTACCATTGGATATCAATTCACAAATAGCTCTAGAAGCGAATCAATGTTCTGAATCGAAAAGAAGCGTTCAGGGCGGTGCTCGACCCACAGCCCAAGACACCCATAACACGGGGGAAATCGGGGTCAGCTTGCGTATGATTTTCGAAATGCTACAAGCCCAACAAGTAGCGATAGCTCAGTTACAGAGCCAAACTCATATGCAAAGCTGGCCGAACTTCAATCCACCTCTTCGAGAAGTCACCCCTGAAATTGCTAAATTACTCGAGGAACTCATGAAATGAGTCGAAGCCAACGACAAAAAAATGGAAACATATAATGCTAGGGTCGATCAAATCCCGGGTGCTCCGCCGATGATAAAAGGGCTTGATTCGAAAAAATTCATACAAAAACCTTTTCCCTCGAGCGCGGCCCCAAAACCAATCTCCAAAAAATTTCGTATGCCCGAAATTCCCAAATATAATGGTACAACCGATCCTAACGAACATGTCACCTCCTACACATGTGCCATCAAAGGCAACGATTTGGAGGACAGTGAAATCGAATCCGTGTTGTTGAAAATATTCGGAGAAACCCTCGCAAAGGGAGCAATGATCTGGTACCACAATTTGTCGCCAAATTCCATTGATTCTTTTGCCATGTTAGCAGATTCGTTCATGAAAGCACATGCTGGTGCCGTAAAGGTCGCAACAAGGAAATCAGACCTCTTCAAAGTAAAACAGAGGGGTAACGAAATGCTGAGGGAATTCGTATCCCGATTCCAAATGGAACGTATGGATTTGCCGCCGGTCACAGACGATTGGGCCGTACAAGTTTTCACTCAAGGGTTGAATGGGTTAAGTTCGACAACATCACGTCGGCTGAAATAAAATTTGATCGAGTACCCAACAATAACCTGGGCAGATGTACACAACCAGTAACAATCAAAAATCAGGGTCGAAGATGATCAATTGGGAGCCTCGTACGGACCCGCGCATCAGAACCGCACTGCCACTAAAAATCAGAGGGAAATCAACAAAGAACAAAGATTGAACAGAGACCGATACCAACCATACGTCACAGATCGGATGGATAACGGTTCAACACGTGATACGATTCGGAACAACCGAAGGACTGATCGGGGGCAAAATTCTCGGGGACTTATGAGTAAGAGAGGCTTTGATAAATATGTCGATCCTATAAAAGTTCCTCGATTATAGGAATATAACTTCAGCATCGATACATCCGCCATCGTATCGGCCATCGGACGCATCAAAGACACCAGGTGGCCTCGACCCATGCAGACTGATCCTGCCCAAAGGAATCCCAATCAAATGTGCGAATATCATGGCACCCATGGCCACAGAACGGAAGATTGCAGGCAATTAAGAGAGGAAGTAGCCCGCTTATTTAACAGAAGGCACCTTCTAGAATTTCTAAGTGATAGGGAGAAGAATCAGTTCAAGAACAAGGACTTCGGCAAGCAAAACGAGCTAGAAGAACCGCAACATGTCATTCACATGATCGTCGGCGGCGTCGATACCCCTCAGGGACCAGTGCTTAAACGCACTAAAACATCGATTGTGAGGAAAAAGCTATCTCGAACTCAAGATTACACAACCATATGGACTTTGTCTTTCAATGATGAAGATGCAGAGGGAATCATCCAACCCCATAACGATGTACTGGTAATATCCGTACTCATGAATAAAACTAAAATTAAGCGTGTGTTAATTGATCCAGGTAGCTCGGCCAATATCATCAGATCGAGGGTCATAGAACAGCTCGGCCTGCAGAACCAGGTCTTACCCGCAACTCTGGTTCTAAACGGATTCAATATGGCATGTGAAACCACCAAAGGCGAGATAACCCTACCGATAAACGTAGCCGGAACCATCCAGGAAACAAAGTTTCACGTGATCGAAGGCGATATGAGATATAACGCCTTTTTTGGAAGGCCATGGATCCACAACATAAGAGCTGTACCTTCGACCCTACACCAGGTCCTCAAATTCCCTACATCGGGAGGTGTCAAAATAGTGTACGAAGAGCAACCGTCCGCAAAGAAAATGTTCGCCGTCGAGGAAACAAAATCAATATCTTCATCTTCACCGATAAAAGGAACGGGTTCAGAAGGAGATACAATCGAAGAACAGAATGCCAAATAGCAATCACAGACATTGGCTTCGACCCAATCAGGTAAGCGGAACATTGAAGAAGATGATGATCGATGGATCCCTCGATCCTTCGTAACCCCCGATGATTCCGATGCCACCAAATCAACGATTGAGGAACTGGAGCAAATCATACCGATCGAACGCTGGCCCGAGTGAAAGGTATACCTGGGGACGGGTTTGAGCCCCGAACTCAGGAAGAAACTTATTCGATTTCTTATTGATAACATCGACTATTTTGCATGGTCCTATCTAGATATAACAGGGATCCCGTCGGACATAACGACGCACCAGCTAAGCTTGGACCCTAGGTTCAGACCGGTGAAGCAAAAAAGAAGACCTCAGTCCGAGGGAAGCACGCATTCATAAAGGATGAGGTAACCAAACTTCTCAAAATAGGGTCCATTCGGGAGGTAAAATACCCCGAATGGTTAGCCAATGTGGTTGTAGTGCCTAAAAAGGGGGACAAACTTAGAATGTGTGTGGAATATAAAGATTTGAACAAGGCATGCCCCAAAGATTCCTTTCCACTGCCCAACATCGATCGCATGATCGATGCCACGGCTGGCCACGAGATCCTCACTTTTCTCGACGCCTATTCCGGGTATAATCAAATTCAGATGGACCCGGACGATCGGGAAAAGACTTCATTTATGACCCAATATGGAACATATTGCTACAACGTAATGCCCTTCGGACTAAAAAATGCAGGAGCTACTTATCAACGCCTAGTAAATAAAATGTTCGAGGAACAAATAGGTAAATCAATGGAAGTCTATATTGATGACATGCTAGTTAAATCCCTGCGTGCAGAGGACCATTTGACCCATTTGCAGGAAACGTTCGAGATTCTGAGGAAATACAACATGAAGCTCAACCTCGAGAAATGTGCTTTAAGGGGTCAGTTCGGGCAAGTTCCTTGATTTCATGGTGTCAAATCGGGGAATCAAGATTAACCCCAACAAAATCAAGGCCATCAAAGATATTACCATCGTGGACATCGTGAAAGCTGTACAAAGGTTAACGGGAAGAATTGCAACCTTAGGCCGGTTCATTTCAAAATCATCAGATCGAAGTCACAAATTTTTCTCCCTACTTAAAAAGAAGAACGACTTCGCCTGGACACCAGAATGCCAGCAAGCGTTGCAGGAATTAAAACGATATCTATCGAGCCCACCACTGCTTCACACTCCAAAAACAGGCAAAAAACTATACTTATACTTGGCGGTATCGGAAGTCGCCGTTAGCAGTGTCTTAGTTCGAAAGGAGCAAGGTACGTAATTTCTTGTTTATTACGTAAGTCGGACCTTAGGAGAAGCTGAAACTAGGTATCCGCACTTAGAGAAATTGGCACTTGCGCTAGTAAGCGCCTCCAGAAAGTTAAGGCCGTACTTTCAATGTCACCCCATAAGCGTATTAACAACCTATCCATTCTGTCATATTTTACATAGGCCCGAATTGTCAGGCCGATTGACCAAATGGGCCATCGAACTCAGCGGGTACGATATCGAATATCAACCCCGTACGGACATCAAGTCTCAAATTTTAGCAGACTTTATGGCCGAATTCGCGCCAACCCTCGTACCCGAAATCGAAATAGAACTCCTTCTGAAATCAAGTATATCGTCAGGGGTATGGACACTTTTTACAGACGGGGATTCGAACGTAAAGGGGTCCGGGCTAGGCATAGTTTTGAAACCCCTCACGGGCAACATTATTAGGAAAGCTATTAAAACTATCAGGTTAATTAACAACGAGGCTGAATATGAAGCCATGATTGCAGGTCTCGAACTAGCTAGAAACTTGGGAGCAGAAGTCATCGAGGCGTATTGTGACTCTTTACTAGTGGTGAGTCAAGTAAACAAAACCTTCGAAGTCCGAGAAAGTAGAATGCAAAGGTATTTGGACAGACTGCTTATCACTTTGCACCATTTCAAACAATGGACTCTACGGCATATTCCACGAGAACATAATAATGAGGCCGATGCTCTTGCGAATTTGGGATCGTCGGTCGAGGTAGATGAGTTGAGCTCGGGGACTGTCGTTCAACTTTCAAAATCGGTAATCGAAGATGGGCACGCCAAAGTAAATTCTACTATCTTAACCTGGGATTGGAGAAACAAGTATATTGAATACTTAAAAAATGGAAAGCTCCCGTCAGACCGTAAAGATTCCAGGACCCTACGAACAAAAGCTGCTCGATTTACGTTGGCCACTAACGGAACACTATATCGAAGGACCTACGATGGACTAATGGCAGTATGATTAGGTCCGGGAGATACCAATTACATCCTCCGGGAAGTACACGAGGGCACTTGTGGGAATCACTCCGGCGCCGACACATTAGTTCGAAAAATGATCAGAGCAGGATACTATTGGATTAATACGAGCAAAGATGCGAAAGAATTTGTTTGTAAATGTGATAAATGTCAAAGGTTTGCGCCAATGATCCATCAACCCAGAGAGCAGCTTCACTTGGTCCTATCCCCATGGCCGTTCATGAAATGGGGAATGGACATCGTCGGCCCTCTGCCATCGACTCCAGGTAAAGCCAAATTCATTTTATTTATGACTGACTATTTTTCTAAATGGGTTGAAGTGCAGGCGTTCGAGAAAATAAGAGAGAAGAAAGTTATAGACTTTATTTGGGATCATATCATATGCCAATTCGGGATACCCACTGAAATAGTATATGATAATGGGAAGCAATTTATTGGCAGCAAAGTCACAAAATTCTTCGAAGATCACAAAATAAAAAGGATACTATCAACGCCATACCACCCCAGTGGGAACGGACAGGCCGAATCAACGAACAAGACTATTCTTCAAAACCCAAAGAAGAGGTTGAACGACGCCAAGGGAAAATGGAGAGAAATCCTGCCCGAAGTCCTTTGGGCATACCGGACAACGTCAAAATCCAGCACGGGGGCAACCCCATTCTCCTTAGTGTATGGTTCCGAAGCATTAATATCGGTCGAAGTCGGTGAACCTAGTCCCAGATTTCGATTCATGACGGAAAAATCAAATAACGAGGCCATGAACACCAGCCTTGAATTATCGGACGAAGGACGAGAAGCTGCCCTCATCTAATTGGCCGCCCAAAAGCAACGAATCGAAAGGTATTATAATCGAAGAACTAAGCTTCGCCATTTCAAATCCGGGGACTTAGTATTGAGGAAAGTCACCATCAATACCCGGAATCCAAACGAAGGAAAATTAGGACCGAATTGGGAGGGACCATATCAGGTGCTCGAAGGCGTCGGAAAAGGATCATACAGGCTCGGCATCATAAACGGCAAACAACTATCAAGCAGTTGGAATGTATCACATCTAAAACGGTACTACTGCTAAGGTATGAACTTCCAATATTCATTTAACTAACTCCTGCAGAAAGTCCGGATAAAAGCTAAATGTTGCTATGTGGAGTCGATCGCTAAACCATCCAGAGCTTTTGAACCCACACCACAAAGCTGAGATGGATCTTTCGCTTAAAAGCACGTGTTGCACTCCTTTTTCCTTAGACCGGTTTTCATCCCAAATGGGTTTTTCGGCAAGGTTTTTAATGAGGCAGCCATCGATCGTGGTGCACTTTTAAACAGTATCCGAGGCCTCTATCCAATCGACTTCGAATACCGGGGGGGCATCAGGGCCTCAAATACATCAAATTCAGATACATGAAAAGTCATTTCACAATAATAGGGTTCCAAGAGGAAATATTATAAGAGCCAAAATGGTCAAAACGAACCATGCTCATGTAGATTGGCCCAAACATAGGCGCAAAATATGAACACATATACAATGACTTGAGATTTATTGTGCAGCCAGAATTAAGATTCACTCGACTATTAAGCCTACGGGCTACATTATCTCGAGTTCGATACATTCACTCGACCATTAAGCCTACGGGATACCTTTATCTCGAGTTTGACACACTCACTCGACTATTAAGCCCACAGGCTACACTATCTCGAGTTCGATACATTCACTCGACCATTAAGCCTACGAGCTACCTTTATCTCGAGTTCGATACATTCACTCGACCATTAAGCCTACGGGCTACCTTTATTTTGAGTCCGAAACACACACTCGACTATTAAGCCCACGGGCCACATTATCTCGAGTTTGATACATTGACTCGACCATTAAGCCTACGGGCTACCTTTATCTCGAGTTCGAAACACTCACTCGACTATTAAGCCCACGGGCTACCTTTATTTCAAGTTTAAAAACATTCACTCGATGGCTGATAAGCTAATTTTATTCTGAGTTTACATTAACTCAACCGTTACACTACACCTGCGGAGTACATTCCTTCAGAGTTTGAATCATCAACTCAACAAGCAAACCTAGGGGCTACAAATTTGATCGATCATAGACTATAGGGTTAAAATTTCCTTGTTATATATATATGTATGTGTACAAAATTGCCTACACAATTAAATTACAAACATGAAGAACTAGAAACTAAGCTTCTTAGTTGAGCTCTTCCCCATCCTCGGATCCGCTTTTGCTACCATCATCATCATCATCATCATCAGAAGCCAAGGCTTCAGCTTCCGCTTCGAGTTCTTTTGCCGTTTTTATCTCATCGGTAAGGTCGAAAACCTCGAGCGTGTATCTCCTCGAGGGTCTCCCTCCAAGACCTACACTTGGAAAGTTCGGCAACCCAATGAGCTCGAGCATCGGCAGTCTTTGCCGCTTCCCAGGCCTCCATCTGAGCAGCTTCGGCATCAGCCCGATATATGGCAATGGACTTATCCGCCAAGATTCTCGACGACTCAACCTCCGCCTTAGCCTCAGCAAGTCGTGTTTCAAGCTCATCGATCTTCTTAGCTTGAACCAACCCCTTTTGCTTGACACTTCGAAGTTGAACGTCGGTCGATAATAATTGTGTTAAGATGGTTTCTTTTTCCGCTGCGAGGTGATCGATGGTCTCCTTCCAGCGATTGCATTCAACATGGATTTGATCGACTTCTTCTCGAAGCAACCCGATCTTTTCTATCTTTTGCTACAACTGAGACAATGAAGGATTAACTTCCACAGTCGAGGCAGACCCATACTTTAACAGAAAGAGGCTCACCTGTTTATCGAGCTCGACCCCTTCTTCACGGACCTTAGCCAAATCCACTTGGAGATCCTTTATAGCCTCGTCCTTTTGGCCGCAAAGAAGCCGCAGGGCATCTCTCTCACCTGAGACCTTCCGGAGCTCGGTCTCACACTGGCTAAGATTGACTCGAAACCTATTAATAGCCTGCACAGTAAGAAACATGAGTCAAATATGGAAAAGAACAAAGAAATCAGGTGTGGAAGAATCATTACCCGAGTAATGAAACGCTGAGCCTCTTCTAATAAAAGAGAAACATCACCGATATCGGAACCATCGTCGACCCCAGTAAAATAATCCCTAAAAGGATCCCCTGCACCAGAGCCAGCACCGATATCGGGAGTCTTCAACTCTCGAGCTTCCTTTAACACCTCCTCGGAAAAAGATGGAAGAGAAGGCGAATGACCCATTGTCATAGCCCCGAACAAATCATTCGGAGCACTTCGGTCGAGACTCAGGTCTTCGGAACCAACCCCGACAGGCACAGCCGCCATCGGCTCGGGAGCTCTAGCAACCTCGATGGCCTCTGTAGATCGAATTACCAAAGCCGAAAAGCTATCTTCTTCTCCTTCTTCTCTCAGTCGTTGGACCGAGTCCATCGAAAGGGCGATTGCTTATTTCCTCACCCTTCGAGTTTTGGGTTTCGGGTCCTCTGACCGAGAGGAAGCTCTTCGCTTCTTATCTTTCCCCTGTTTAAGAGCCAGGGACTTGTTTCCTTCTTCACCGCTCAAAGGTCTCAGAGCGGCATCCCTGGTTACGCCTGCACGAAGAAAACCGGTAACAAAAAGAACGCGCAGAACACTTCGAAGAAAATAGGTAGCAAACCTCACCATGACTCTTGGCTTCCCATCTGCCTTTGGCCAAATCACGCCAAGCGCATTCGGTATAAGAGGAGCTCGAGGCTAACTTCCGAACCCAGTCCTCAAGGTCAAGCACGACTTGTGACATCCTAGGGGCAGCTGAACATCAGGGAAGGGCATCAGAAAAAAATCTGAAAAAAGACATGAAAGATAAAACAAGAATCACTTACGATCAAAATTCCATTCTTCAAGGAACGACATCTTCTTCTCCGGAATAATATCACCGGTCCTCACTCGAATATATCGATCCATCCAACCTCAATCTTTGCCTTCATCGATGCTCGACATCAAGGCCTTCGATGCTCGACGATGAGGTCTAATTAGTCCTCAGAAAATCTGAGGCCGGTACAGTCGTATGAGGTGGTTCAGAGAAAAATCCACCCCCGGCTTTGATAGAAAAGAAGCGCAAAAAGATCACTATACGCCATAAAGAGGGATGAATTTGGCCAAGAGTGACTTGGTATCTTTTGCAAAAATCGATAATCACCGGGTCAACGGGTCCCAATGTGAAGGGATAAGTATAAACACTTAAAAACCCCTCCACATAAGTAGTGACGCTCTCGTCGGAGGATGGAATTTGCAACACAACCTCGGGACCCCAGTTGCAATCTTTTCTGACGGCCTCGAGATGATCCTCCGTTATAGAGCACATATACATCGATACATGCTCACATCGACCCGGAACAGACGAAGGATTCTCCACCCTAAAATCGGTCTTCAAGATACACGGGCCAGGAACATAGTCATAAACGGACGACTCCGTCGGTGCCTTATCATCAAACGGCCGTGAGGATGAAGCTTTCTCCTTCCGAGGTACGATTTTGGAAGTTTTCGCCATTGATATGTTAGGAAAGAATGCGAAGGAAGGTGAAAGAAGGGACAACACCAAAACTCTGGTATAAGCGGCCCTGAAGCCGCGAAATAGAGAGGATAAATAAGAGAATTTGGAAGAAGAGAAGTGGTAAAAGTTGTTTGGAAAGATTATTTATAGGCTAAGGCATGACGATTCGGTATTAGCGGTGGTCGACCACCGTCTGACACACATTAAAAGCCTCGGTAATACCGAACCGATGGGACGGTTATCGCATACATCATGATCGGGGTCGATAGGTACGTCGACATGAATTTGATCGAGCCGTAGAGAAATCATATCGCTTCTCGCCACATCCTTTCCGAGAAACGAGGGGACTATCTGTGTACGGTCAAAACAACGACGTCTCGATCGAAGGGTATCCACATATCGAGCTCGGACGAATTCCGGAGTAAGGATGTCGAGTTTCGAGCTATAAGACCGATCGACGGCAAAACTCCGTATCATTATCGAGCCCGTATCCGAATCGAATTACGAGGCAACTCCGACCGACACAGGCCCCGAATATCGATGCCCAAGGCAGAACGGGCTCGGACCAAGACCGAGGGTTCGACCTAACACCAAGCTCGAGCCAGTGCCGAGCCCGCCGACAAAAGCCATCATAACCGCACCATGGGAGAGAATCTTGGCAGGAATCAAGGAAGAGACAAACCATCATGGGTCCTCCACTATATGCATTATTTTATTATGTTGTTATAGATAAAGTAGTGACCCTCTATTATATAAAGAGGGCATAGACTGCAATAGACTCAGGCTCCCCAAGATACATTAAGAGTTCATGTTGCTCATTGAGCCTTCCCATTGATTATTCCCATTTTATAGCAAAATACTGGTATTGTCATTTTTGTATCATAAGGAATTTACGTATCTTCAGAACCACACTTAAATTCAACGTTTTTCGATTTTTCGGGTAAACATTTATACTTTTCAATAATTATTTTGAACACTTCTACAACTAATAACTTCAATACAAGTACGTATACTTAATGGTTTTCCCCCTGAATTACCATTCCATTCTAAAGATATTATATATCTAATTTGAGAAAGAAGTAATATTACAATGCCTTTAATTATGCCTAAGGAGCTCAAAAATTGTTTATTTTCAGAGTAAACTAAGACGGTGGGAAAAAAAAAAAAAGAGAAACGAAAAGAAGGAGAAGTAACGTGATAATTTGGTAGAGATTTCTAAATTCACATGGTTGTTAAGGACGAAGGCATTACAACTGTGATTAAGTGTAAGATATATACATGTGCAATATGGTTGACCAAAGTTTATATAAATTGAAGTTTATTAATCTTATTAAGTTTAATTGGGAAGAACAGGGACGTGCTGGTTTCTACATCGTCTGAGCATTTTATATATCGATAGAAATAAATTTAAACCTACCATGTGATTTGTGGCTTCAACCTAGACTTTATTATTTGGAAAAATTTCAAGCCAGTATTATTAATTATAATTTCAGTCTAAGATTCTCATCACTAGAGCTTACATAGTGTTCCTATAGTTTTATATTAACGTGTCTTGACTCGCTATTATGTAATTTGTCCAATATGACCATGCTGAACTGAGTACTAATCTATTGCTCCTACTCAATGTTATGTTGAATTTGCTGTGGGGTATATATTTTTTTTCTGTCCTTTTCAATTTTTTTGTTTCTGTTTTTCTTTAAGTAAAAGATTTCACAATTTGGAGAAAAAAATTTCACCATGATTTTGATATATGTGTTGATTATTACACTCAGCACATTTGTCTATATATTCAGCTTTTCTTTTTCTTTTTTTAGATCTCTTCTTGTTAACATTAACCATAACCTCCTTTTTCTCGTCCTTTGCCTTTCTTATATCACAATTGTGTTTCCAACTATCGAGGCGGAGTCAGGAATTTAATGTTATTAGGATCGAGAATCTAGTCATTTTTATGTTATTGAGTTCTAAAGTAAGATTTTTGAGGTCCGATGACAAAAATCTATGATTTTGCTAAGTTTCTATGTGACAACGTGGAAGCAAATTGTCACCTTACATCCACGTGTCATTCCAACTGCTGATGTGTTAACTGCAAATTCTCTCAATATCCACGTGTCAATTTGGATATACATAATAATCCTTTCTCAAGGTCCCTCTATAAATGAACAGCCAAAGATCATAGAACCGGGGGGGGGGGAGAAGAAATGGCAACGGAGCAGGAAAGAGCAGAACTAGACCGGAGGGCAAGGGAAGGAGAGACAGTGTTCCATTTTCTGCTACCAATCTTCATTTCTCTGGGATTAATCATGCCCGCATTTTTCACTTCGTCCTTTTTGTCAATCATAGATGATATATTTCTTATCAACTGCCAACAAAATTAATGGTACCACTTGCGTTAGAAAATAGCACACTTTCAGCTTTCAAAAAGTGAGAAGTTAAATTGGGGTTAGGTTAAAAAATTTGATAACTGCATGCAAGAAAGAGTAGGTACGTTTATGTTTAAATAATTTGATTAGTAGTTGCGTGAAAGATTTGGTATGTTTAATCTACTCTTCCACTTGAGTAAAAATATCCAATGTTAACATTGACTAGTTTAGATATATTAACCATGCAAGAATCCAAGAACTGATTTCCTCTCTTAACTTCCTGAATAATTTGATTAACCATGCAAGAATCCAAGAACGGATTTCCTCTCTTAACTTCCTGAATAATTTGATTAGTGGTTACAAGAAAGAGTTAATAAGTTTAATTTATTCTTCCACTTGAAGTAAAACATATATCCAATGTCAACCATCGACAAGTTTAGATATGTTAACCCTGCGAAAACTGCTTTCCTCCCTCCGTTTCTGCTTTCATTCAATAAGTTGTTTAAATATCATTTTCAACTAGTTCTGATCAGTAATAGAGGGGCTCAATCAGAGGAGAAAATCTGTCTTTTACCAAAATCTAAAGAATTTCCTGTGATGAGTAAGCACAACAAGGAGAATCGGAATTTAAAACTGATAATGTTGAATATCTATGCATTCACTACATCTTTGTCACTTAAGAGTATGGACTTATACAAATATCTATCTTAAGACATACTCTATGTTGCAATTTATGTGTCTTTACCTTCTTTATTTTCAATCTGTTCCAAAAATATATCATTTTTCTTCTAACATACTGATGACACGTTTAAGAAGGTAAGATTCAAAATATTTTGGTTCACTATATATATCTTTAGTTTAAAACGGTAAACTTCGTTCTCGGTCAAACTAAAATATGAAACTAAAATGTGGAGTATTATATATAGAGACGAGGTTTACCTTGGAGAGAAATTTGTCGGGTTTGCCAAACTTGTAAAGGACTCCAATCACAGCTATCTTATTTGTCGCATTTTCGTTTAAGTGAACCATATGCATTTCCATGGCATACCTGTCCCAAAATATATAACATTATATTAATAAATTAGGAATTACGCGTAAAGCTGACAAAGTAGAGGGACAGAAAAATAAAGGAATATATTCTCCTACTTTCTGCCGTTAACAGTATGCTCTGAAGGAGAGTGCCAGTGAGCTTGCTGTAGAGGATACTCTGTTCCATTTATCAAAACAGATCCAGCATTCCCATGCCATTGCAACTGCAACAATACCATATATCATGGATTAATTCACATCTTTAATAAATCAATATTTTTATTCATTCTTACGATTTGTGTCAAGTTATACCACATGCCCTTAGAACTACGTATAAATTTAACTCTATTTATTTTTCGGATAAACAGTTTGGCGCCCACCGTGGGGCACCGTGGGGATAAGGATAATAATGATTATTTGATACGAATCTGCAAAAACACACCATTTTACGCTTATTTTGGGAAGTACCTTTGATTTCGGATTAGCAACGACGACCTCTCAAATTAAATGGCCTTACATATCGACAACGAAGCTGACCTTCAAGGTGAGAACAACAACTTGACTCCCAAGGCAGGAATGCCGCTTGTCGACGCCGTTGGAGCTCGAGTCGAAGTACCATTAGACGTTAATTTGCATGTGTCAATTGAGGTAAACCTACATTCTGAACCTGAAAATAGCATTCATGGTGGCACTCGATCTACAGCTCGAGATACCCATAACGTCGAGGAAAACGGTGTCAGCTTGCATATGATTTTCGAAATGTTGCAAGCTCAACAGGCAGCGATAGCTTAGTTGCAAAGTCAAACCCAGATACCGAGCAGGTCGGAGCCCAGTCTATCCTGAGAAATCACCCACATAACGGAACCAACTATAGTAAAGTCAAATGAGCAAGAGTCGGGGACTAATCTCGAAATTGCTAAGATGTTCGAAGAACTGACCAAACGAATAGAATCAGAAGAAAGGAGGATCGAAGCAAACGACAAAAGGTGAAAACATATAACTCCATGGTTGATCAGATCCCAGGGGCACCACCGATATTGAAGCACTTAGATTCCAAAAAATTCGTACAAAAGCCCTTCCCCCCAAGCGCAGCTCCTAAATCGATCCCAAAGAAATTCCGCATGCCCGAGATTCCTAAATATAACGGAACTACCGTCCCCAACGAACATGTCACCTCTTACACATGTGCCATTAAAGGAAACGACCTGGAGGACGATGAAATCGAATCCGTATTATTGAAGAAATTCGATGAAACCTTGTCAAAGAGAGCAATGATATGGTATCATAATTTACCATCTAATTATATAGATTCATTTGCTATGCTTGCAGATTCCTTCGTAAAAGCACACACCGGGGCCATAAAGGTTGAGACCAGGAAGTCATACATGCTCAAGGTAAGATAAAAGAATAACGAGATGCTAAGGGAGTTCGTATCTCGTTTTCAAATGGAACGAATGGATCTGCCACCAGTCACAGACGATTGGGTTATTCAGGCTTTCACTCAAGGTTTGAACGAACGAAGTTCAACGGCTTCACGACGGTTGAAGCATAACCTGATCGAGTACCCAGCTATTACTTGGGCCGACGTGCATAATCGGTACCAGTCAAAAATTAGAGTCGAAGACGATCAGTTGGGTTCTGAACCCGCTGCTAGAAGGGACATCAATCGAGAACAAGTTCCGATCAGGGACCGATACCGACCATATGGTAGAAACCACAGGATCAATGAATCGAGACGTAACCCCGGACAAGGCAATAAAATGAGTGATCGAGGTCAAGGGTCTCGGGGTCTGATGAACAGAAATGGGTTCGACAGGTCTATCGGCCTTAAGGAAGCACCACGATTATCGGAGTATAACTTCAGCATCAATGCATCCGCCATCGTATCGGCTATCGGAGACATCAAAGACACTAAATGGCCTCGACCCATGCAGACCGATCCTGCTTAGAGGAACCCTAATCAAATGTGCGAATATCATGGCACCCATGGCCAAAGAATGGAAGATTGCAGGCAACTAAGAAAGGAGGTAACCCGGTTATTCAATAAAGGGCACCTTCGAGAATTTTTAAGCGACATGGCCAAAAATCATTTCAAAAATAGGGATTTCGGTAAACAAAACGAACAAGAATAACCACAACACATCATCCACATGATCATCGGTGGCATCGATACCTCTTAAGGGCCGGTTTTTAAACGCACTAAGACATCGGTTATACGAGAAAAGCGACCTCGAACTCATGATTACGCACCCATAGGAACCTTGTCCTTTGATGATAAAGATGCAAAAGTAATCATGCAACCTCACAACGATGCACTGATAATATCCGTACTTATGAATAAAACTAAAGTTAAGCGTGTGTTAATTGATCCAGATAGCTCGGCCATCATTATTAGATCGAAGGTTGTAGAACAACTCGGTCTACAGGACCAGGTCGTACCCGCAACCATGGTTCTAAACGGATTCAACATGGCATGTGAAACCAACAAAGGCGAGATAATTCTACTGATAAACGTGGCCGAGACCATCCAGGAAACAAATTTCCATGTAATCGAAGGCGACATGAGGTACAACGCCCTTTTTGGAAGGCCATGGATCCACAAAATGAGAGCTGTATCTTTGACCCTCACCAAGTTCTTAAATTCCCAACATCGGAGGGAGTCAAAACAGTGTACGGAGAACAACCGGCTGCAAGAGAAATGTTTGCCGTCGAAGAAGCAATTCTGATATCCTCACATTCATCAACAAAAGGGTCAGACTCAAAAGGGAAACGAGATGCCAGATAGCAATCACAGACGTCAGCTTCGACCCAACTAGAAGATCAGAAGATTGACGAAGATGATGAGTAAGGGATCCCTCGATCTTTCGTGGTCCTCGATGATTCCGACGCTACCCAATCAACGATTGAAGAACTAGAGCAAGTTGTACTAGTCAAATATCTGCCCGAACGAAAGGTATACCTGGGATCAGGATTAACCTCCGAACTCAGAAAAAGCTAATTCAATTTCTTGTTGATAACATGGATTATTTTGCTTGGTCCCATTTAGACATAACAGGGATCCCACCGGATATAACGACGCATCGGCTAAGCTTGGACCCTAGGTTCAAACCGGTGAAGTAAAAAAGAAGACCCAGTCCGAGGTAAAACACGCATTAATAAAGAACGAGGTAACTAAACTTCTCAAAATAGGGTCCATCCGGAAAGTGAAATATCCCGAATGGTTAGCCAATGTAGTTGTAGTCCCTAAAAAAGGGAACAAAGTTAGAATGTGTGTATATTACAAGAATTTAAACAAGGCGTGCCCCAAATATTCTTTTCCACTACCTAACATCGATCGCATGATCGATGCCACGACCGACCACGAGATCCTTACTTTTCTCGATGCCTATTTCGGGTACAATCAAATTCAAATGAACCCGGAGGACCGAGAAAAGACTTCGTTTATCACCAAGTGTGGAACCTAGTGTTATAATGTACAAACGAGGAAGGAGCAGATTGGGGAGGAAGGGTACCAAGAGATGGGACGCAAGGGAGGCTTCAGCTCAAGCGGCGCCTCAGGTGGAGAGCGCGCTCAGGAGGAAGGCATCCCAATTGACGAGTCCATGTACAAAACCAAAACCTGAACTTGAAGTTGATGATGATACTAATATTTCAGTGCTAGTCTTCTAACTTAGGTTAATATGTAAAGAGGTGTTGTTCTAGCTTGTTTCGTTTGTAGTGTACGAAGAATGTGTAGCTAATAGTTTCAGTTTACGGTTTGGGGTTGAGTGGATATATGTCATAACAACTTCTTGTTTTTTTACGTCTGGTATGTTTATGTGGCTCTCGAGTTGAATGTTATCATGTGTTTTAGGCTTTTAGCTATGACGGAGCTTGAAAAATACAGGAGTCTGTATGGTCATTTCTCGGCACGCTGTACATACTTAGCTCCGTAGCCAAATTCTGAATTTAAACTTTATGTACTAAATTTTTTAAGTTTTTAAATATTGAACTCGTTGTAAGCTTAAAATTATGAGTTTAAATTTATCATTTATAGCAATTTAATAAATTTTTGTGCATAGATGTATGTTTTATGTTGAAAGTATCGAGTTCAGATGAATTTGCTCGCTGCTTTACGTTCGCCTTTGCTTAGCTCTTGAATGGCGGTGAAGGGGTGGGAAGTATGTTCATGGTTAGAATATGCTGGTAATTGGAGACACGAACAAGGAGTCTGACTTGGATTTAAAGTTAGGGTTTTCTGAATGAGCGGGTATATATTTTGTTTTTCGATTAAAAAAGAAAAGAAAAAAATAGAGATGAAACGAAGGAAGATTGTCTCACATAAAGATTGTTTACCCTAAAAATCGAAAATCGGATAACAATTGAATTTGTACGTGATTTTAAGGATACGTGATATGATTTGATATAGAGTGATAAATCGGATCAGTTACGGAAATAAAAGATAAAAAGGTAAATGTAAACCACGCACGTTTGAGCAATCCTAGCCTTTGAGATTAATCTTCCCCGAGCTAGAAATAATATAATTGATAATGTTATTGATGTTGCAGTGCAACGAACTATGACAAAGATAGAATATATAGCCTTTTGATATAAGTTACAATGTCTCTTATGAATTATCAAGTTTCCCTTATATATTATGGGGGATCTACCTTTTAAGATATTATTTTATTGTTCTATAAAAGGAAAAAGTCCTTGATTTGTTGACCGTTGGTTCCCTTTTTGAGTCGTTCCATAATTTACGCCACAATGATTGGTTAATGGCGAGAATTACGGACCCCTGTCGGATGAGTTGGCAAAGCCTTCTTCGAGACCGTTAGAAACATGACCGGTCACGCCTTCGGCAAACTCGAGGGCAAATTTGATGGTCTCGGTGACTAATTTTGATAGTGCTTTGGGTTCGATCATAATTACCATGTGCCGATCTTGGTTAGTGGTGTTAGTCGTCAGATCAATCTTTGAGCTCGACCTCACCCGATCACAGATATTTCGGCCCTGGTCTAATCAAGGAGTTCGGAAGCTCGATCGAATATCGAGCTCGATTTTACCCATATACAGATAGTCCCCTCGTTTTTCGGAGAGTAGATGACGAGAAACGATATGAGCCTCAGATTCTCACTTCGATATATCATGATGCAAGTGACAAAAATATGACGTCAAAATCCCCTTATTTTTCGGAGAGCAAATGATGGGAAATGATTCGAGCTTTTGATTCTTACTTCGATAAAACACGATGATGAATTCATGACGTAAGTGATAAGAATAGTGGAAACATCCCGTCGGTCCAATCTTCAAGGCATTAAATGTGTGTCAGTCAATGGTCGGCCATCTTGGGATATGAACCGTCGTGATGTGAACCGACGTTTGGGAACACTATAAATACCCTTCAACCCATTCATTAGAACCTTTTCCATTCCAACTCTTGCTTTTGCGTTCTTAAGAGAATTTCATCATCCTCGCCTTCTGGTTTTCTGATTTTAAACTTAAGAACTTCCTTCCTGTGAGATTTTTGAAATTTCTTCATAAGTTACTTGCTAGTTACAACTCCTCCTTTACTAACATCTTCTTCTCTCCTCTATTTAGAAGAAATGACAAAGACTTCAAAATCTGTTCCTAAAAAAGAAACCCTTTCTTCCTCGAAGCCATCGGAAAATGTTTCATCTACTGCTACTGAGGAACCAACACCGGAACCCAACCGGGGTCGACTTCAAGATCGAGCAAACCTCCTTGGTACTGGGTCGGTGCGATCCGGTCTCGAGGTACATATATACTATTACAACTGACATCCTCGATAAAGTTAAAAAAGGACTACAACTGGGAAGATAAACTCGTAGTGGTCCCTACCCCCGAGGAATCGATCACCACCTACATGGAGTTTTTTTAAGTGTTTACACTTACACTTTCACGCTGGGTCCTTTAGACCCAGTTATCGTAGTTTTTGCAAAAGGTATGAGATGACGCTCGGAAAAATCCATCTTTCATTTTGGAGGATCGTCATTCTGCTTCATTTCTTTGTGCGCAAGCTCAAGGGGTGTCCATTTACCCTCGACCACCTCATTCGCCTCTATAGTCCTCGACTTTACCGAGGGGGATTAATCAAGTTTGCTCGTCGAGCCACTAAGGCCTTATTCTCGAGCATCGACGAGGATCGGGACCGGGACTGGTTGGGCCGATTTGTTTGAGTGAGGACCTCGGACTTAATCCCGGCTGCGGATATGCCATTTTCTGAGAAATGGATTATGAAACGTAAGTGTAATTTTGCCTTCAAGATTTCTTTTATTACTTTTCTTTTTCCTCCCTTCTTATTGATGTTATGTGATGATGCAGTTGTTGCCCTGATGTCGGATGTCGTTCCTCGACTCAAGCAGTGGGTCGAGGGCATTGTGACATAGAGACCTTATTTCGAGCGCTTATGGCGTGAGCTCTCGAAGGGCTGATGGGGGGCCCGTAACCATGGTGAGAATTTTTCTACTAAGTTATATTTGATCTTACTTTCACATCATCGATCTTTAAATCGTTTTACTTTCTTTTTTGCAGGTTTACCAAAAGATGTCGAAATGAGGGCCCCATCAGCCGATGACGATATATACGCCGATCCCCCTACTCTAAAGCAGGATAAAGAGAAGAAAAGGAAAAAGGCTCTGAGTTTCCCGGACCCTGAGAAGAAAAGGCCAAAGAAAAGATTGGCTCGTAAACCCAAGGGAAGCACCAGTGGTCGAGCATTGTCCCCGGATTCACTCCATCGACTGAGGGATGAATCCTAGGGGGAAGGTAAGGCTTTTGATCTTGTGGACAGTATGGCGTCGTAGATCGAAGGGCAAGGGGCCTCCGAACCGGGGAGAGGCGAGGCCGAATTTCATCACGTCAGGGAGATCGAGGTAGAGGCAGGAGTTGAGGCTCCCCGAGATTTTGGCAAAGCCCTACAGGAAGCACTCGGCCCGATAGAGATTATCAACTTACCCTCGTTCATAGAGTCGATGTTTAACAAGGCCTAGGTTGCAAAAGAACGCCCCCTCGAGGGGGTCCATAGATTGAATGATCCTTTCCGTGGTTTTTTTGACGATGTGGATTCGACGGCTACGGAGGACGCCATTGATTTTGGCGATCTAGAGATACCAGGAAGAGCTCTCCCTCAGAAGCAAGCGGGCCTTCCTTCAGCCCGAAATTGGTTGATTAATTCCCTGCTCCGAGTGCATATCCTGATCGGAAGCGCACCATTATTTTTTCACTTTCGGAGGATGCCCGGGTTCTCTCCTCCCCCGTAGGGGTAGGTAGCTATCTTCGATGCTTGGTGACCGAGGATGATCAAGCTTAAGATGAATGAGGTGGACTCAGCCTGCCCTTTTAATGAAGCACAACAGTCCTGAATCGAGTAACTTCTCGTTTTCCAAGTGAATTTTTTGCTTATACTTAGATTATTTCGCAGATGTTTTAGTGTTTCCCTTCTTGCTCATAGGATTCAGTGATTCATCACGAGGCTTTTTTGAGGTACCGGGATAACCTGAAGCAACTCAAAGCCGAAGTTCGAGAGCTTACCAAGAAGAGAGACGCCTTTAAACTTCTTAGTGAGCAGCTCGAAGGGGAGACTAAGAACCTCCGTGCCGAGCTGGAAGTGGACCGGAAGGATCATGCTGACTTGGTCAAGCAGGTAAAAGTTTTTGAAGTAAGTGATGATGAATTTGATTTGGTGACTGATGGTCAAAATCCGTAGGTCCAGCAAAAAACTCGATCGGATTGCTCAGCTTCGAGCTTAAATGGACATAATTAAAGTCGAGACCGATGAATAGAGAGGCAAAAATGGATCGCTTGGCCTTGGAAAAAGAGGATTTTTGGGCACATCTATCTTCGGTCAAAATTCAGCTAAGAGCGGCAAAAGAAAGGGCCGAGATTCAGACAAAAAGGGTTGATGAGCTTCAATCTCGGCTCGGTTCGCCCGTCTCAGATCGAGATAATATGGTTAAGGAGCTCAAAATGGACAAGTCGAAGATTGTCGTGGCCAAGTCTGAAGCCGCTGAAATGGTGGCCCAGTACAAGGCTGATACCGAAGCTGCTTAAGACCAATCAAAAAATATAGCCGAGCATACGAAGTGGCAATCTCGAAGGCAGGCCCTAGAGGAAATTCACGCTCGAGGGTTTGACTTATCGGTTGAGATCAAGGATGCAAAAGTGCTCGAAGCCGAGGCCAGGAAGCTGGCTTATCTCGAGGAGGAGGATTCTGAGGAATCAAGCGGATCCGAGGATGGAGAAGACCCCAGGAATCCAGATGACGAGGCGGGCTCCGGCCAAGATCAGGCGACCTCTGTTTGATTTTGTTTCTTTTTGTAATTAGTATTTTGTGTCGAGGTTGCTCGGCCTTTGTTAATACAACACTTCATAAATATAAATTCTCTATTTTTGATAATTTCTTGAGTTCTTCCTTTGCTTTTCACTTTACATTTTTGCAAAGATTGAAATGCCTTAGCATTAAATAGTCATGTTCGAACAGGCTTTGCCTTTGATTTTATTATCTCTAGAGCATCGTAGGATCTGGTATGTCCGGGAACTCTCCCCGAATACTCATATTTTTTAGGATATGACTCACCGAGAGTGAATTTTGTTTAGGTTTTCGTAAGCTTTTGCAACCTCGGATTTTGTTAACTCGGAACGGCCTTAGCCTTTTAATTCGGGAAATGCCTAATAAGCTTCATGCCCTCGAGTTTTATTAACTTGGAATGGCCTTAGCCTTTTAATTCGGGAATTGCATACACTCCTCTAGTGAAGTGAATGTTCGAACTCGGATTAAGGTAGCCCTTGGGCTCGATATCTTTAGGGGATCAGGTGTAGGAAATTCATATCATTATAGGCAGACGACACTAACAAAGATAAAGTGACACACATATTCCTTGAGAAATGCATGAAACGTTTTTTGAGGAGGAGATGTTTATATGCAAAGAAGTCTTCTTTTTTTATTCTTGTGTATAAAATTGTTGTACATGTATACATGTTTTGTGCCAGGGCTCGAGTGATTTGAGCGGGCACAATTCATTTGACCGTTTGGCCCTTACAATAAATCCTGTTGATCGAGTCCCTTCAATCACGAAGTCGAAATGCCTTGTTAAATCCGATATCCGAGGCTATTGTCCCCAGTGTTCGAGTTTGACCAAAGAGAGGCCTTGAACGTTGTTGTGATCATTGTCACCGGTTTGTAACCGTCATTCGATTATAAGTTAGCACGATTACTTGTTGCCTCGTTAAAAACCTTGCCGGAAAACCCATTTGGGAAAAAGTCGGTTCAAGGGAAAAAAAGTGCAACACGCGCTTTCAGACCCAGGGTCTCGAATCATCCTTTGTTGGTTACCTGTAAGTGTTAGTTTTAATCGTAAATAAAAGAAAGAATGGGATCACACCTTAAGAGTAATATCGCTTTAAGTGAGTTATATTCGAGTTGTTTGGTAATTGCTCGTCGCTCATTGTTCCGAGCTTGTAGGATCCTTTCCCGGTGATCTCGATAACTCGGTACGGTCCTTCCCAATTCGACCCAATTTTCCTTCGTTCGGGTCTCAGGTGCTTAGTGTGACCTTTCTTAGTACCAAGTCCCCAATATTGAAATATCAAAGGTTGGCCCTTCGATTATAATATCTCTCGATCCGCTATTTTTGTGCGGCCAACTGGACAAGGGCGACTTGTCGCCTTTCATCTAATAGTTCCAGGTTCGTACTCAAAGCTTCGTCGTTTGATTCCTTCGTTGCATATCGGAGTCTGATGCTTGGTTCTCCGATCTCGATTGGTATCAAAGCTTCAGTGCCATAAACCAAAGAAAATGGGGTGGCCCCGGTACTGGACTTCGTGGTCGTACGGTACGCCCATAGGACCTCAGGTAGCATTTCCTTCCATTTTCCTTTTGCGTCGGTTAACCTCTTTTTAAAGCTTTGGAGTATGGTTTTGTTGGTAGATTCAGCTTGTCCATTCCCACTAGGGTGATAGGGAGTGGATAAGATCCTTTGATCTTATGGTCTTCGAGAAACTTACTTACTTTGCCGCCAATAAATTATTTCCCATTGTCGCACACGATCTCGGCCAATATTCCGAACCGACATATGATGTGGTCCCAAATAAAATCGATGACTTCTTTTTACCTGACCTTCTCATATGCCTGTGCTTCCAACCATTTAGAGAAATAGTCAGTCATAAATAAAATAAACTAAGCCTTATCGGGCGCTCGAGGGAGGGGGTCGACGATGTCCATCCCCCATTTCATGAAAGGCCATGGTGAAAAAACCGAAAGTAGCGGCTCCCCAAGTCGATGGATCATCAGAGCGTGCCTTTGACATTCATCACATTTCGAACGAACTCCTTTGCATATTTTTCCATATCGATGCAATAGTAACCGACTCTGATTATTTTTTGAACCAGTGATTCGGCGCCCAAATGATTTCCACAAGTACCTTTGTGGATTTCCCTCAGAACGTACTCAGTATCCCCCAGCCCTAGACATATTGCAAGTGGTCCATCGAACGTCCTTCTGAACAGGGTTCCGTCTTTGGACACGCTAAATCGGGCTGCCTTCGTACGCATGTCTCTCGATTCTTTTGGGTTCGAAGGTAGTTTTCCGGTCCTGAGGTATTCCACGTACTTATTACTCCAGTCCTAAGTTAGGCTTGTCAAGTTAATCTCGGCGTGGCCCTCTTCAACTACCGATCCCATAAGCTGTACGACTTCTCCCGAGTTGATCTCGTTGTCTTCGATCGACGATCTCAAGTTAGCGAGGGCGTCAACCTCGTTGTTTTGATCCCGAGGCACATGTTGCAAAGTACATTCTTTGATCCGATGCAATGTCAACTGTAACTTGTCCAAGTATCTCTGCATTTGTTTTTCTCTAACCTCGAATGTCCCATTAACTTGGTTTATCACAAGGAGGGAGTTGCTCTTGGCTTCGATCACCTCTAGCCCCAAGCTCTTGGCTAGTTCAAGGCCTGCAATCATGGCCTCATATCCGGCCTCGTTGTTAGTCAATTTCACAGTCTTAATAGATTGCCTAATTATATTACCTGTTCGCGGTTTTAGTAGAATGCCAAGCCCGAACCCTTTTGCGTTTGAGGCGCCATTCGTAAAGAGGGTCCATATTCCTAAGGAAGTCCCCGAGTTAATTAATAACTTTTTTTCGACCTAGGGTATTAGTGCCGGCAAAAAGTCAGCTATAAAGTCTGCCAAAACATGAGACTTGATGGCGGTCCGAGGTCGGTACTCTATATCGTGTCCACTTACTTCTACAACCCATTTGGCAAATCGGCCCGAAAGTTCGGGTTTTTGCATAACGTTCCTCAAAGGGTAAGTAGTTATGACACATATGGGGTGACATTGGAAGTACGGTTTTAGCTTTCTAGAGGCGCTTACCAAAACGAGCGCCAGTTTTTTAGGTGAGGGTACCTAGTTTCGGCCTCACCTAAGGTTATACTAACATTGTAAATTGTAAATTGTGTACCTTGCTCCCCCCGAACTAGAACTCCACTTACCGCTATTTTCGATACCGCCAGGTACAAGTATAATCATTTATCTATCTTTGGTGTGTGAATAAGCGGGGGGATCGATAAGTATCTTTTGAGTTCTTCCAAAGCACGTTGGCATTCTGGGGTCCATGAGAAATTTTTCTTTTTCCTTAACAGAGCGAAGAATCGATGGCCCTTATCAGACGACCTTGAAATAAATCGCCTCAGGGCGGTTATGCGTCCGGTTAACCTCTGCACGGCCTTTACGTTGTCCATGATTGTGATACCTTCTATTGCTTTGATCTTGTCGGGGTTGATCACGATTCCTTGGTTGGATACCATGAACCCGAGGAATTTACCCGATCTAACTCCGAACGCACATTTTTCCATGTTCAGCTTCATATTGTATTTCTTCAATATGTTGAAGGTTTCCTGTAAATGTTTTAAATGGTCATCTGTTTGCAGTGTCACGACCCAAAATCTAACCATAGTCGTGATGATGCCTATCGCGTTACAAGGCAAGCCTATTTCACAAAATATTACTACTAAATCGATTATAAGAATTTAATAAAACAATACTAACATTTGAATTTCTCATAAACTAAATCAACTCTAAATATAATATAGAAAATATGGAAACGAGTCCCAAACATCGGGGTGTCACTAAGTCATGAGCATCTAAAACTATGAACTAAGATGTATAGGCTGTCTAACTGTCCAAAAGAAGAAATGACAAGAGGAGTAACAAGGTCCTATGGATGCTAACAACTACCTTGCAGTTTCCAAAGATAGCCAGCCTAAACTCAACGATCGCCGCCTTCTAACTCACCTGGATATGCACATAAAGTGCAGGGTGTAGTATGAGTACAACCGACTCAGTAGTAACAGAAATAACTAAGGAACTGAGCAGTAGTGACGAGCTAAGCAGAATAATCCAATTATTATTTCCACAACTAAGTGCAAACATGAGTAGACAGGTAATTTCATAAATCAGTAAGACTACAAGAAAAATTAACAGGTAAATGCAGCAACATCAAAAGTAAATGCAACTTCACAGCAATGTCACTCCATCACTCAGCACTCGCACTCAGCACTCAACGCTCAACACTCTGCGCTCACTGGGGGTGTGTACAGATTCCGGAGGGGCTCCCAAAGCCCAAACGCTAAGCAGGGACAACTCACGTGCCATCATATCAATACCTGGATCCACACGGTCAACTCACGCGCTACGCGGATAACTCACGCGCTATGGTATCAATACCTGGACTCGCACGGTCAAATCACGTGCTACGCGGATAACTCACGCGCTATGGTATTAATATCCTCACAACCAGGCCCTCAGCCTCACTCAATAATGTATCTCACTAGCCTCACCATCATCAACAAATAAGGAAACACAACCCACATCAAGTATCACAGCATATTAGCAAATAATAGAGACTGAGGTAAACATGTACAATAATTTCTATGACTGAGTACAAATAATGTGAGCATTAATAAAGCCTAAGCATGATCTCTAACATGAATGCAGACAAGTTCAACAACAAGTAACTACGTAAACACAGATGATGTCCATGAGGCCTAACAGGACGGATCAAGTCTTAATCCCTTGAGGTATACACCCACACGCCCGTCACCTAGCGTGGGTATCACCTCCAAACAGTCAGACGATATCAAATTCTCCGGGTTTATACCCTCAAAGCCAGAGTTAAAACTGTTACTTACCTTAATAGCATAAAGTCCTACTCCGAGATGCCCTCGTCTCTGGACTCGGTCTCCAAAAGCTCCAAATCTAACCATAATCAGATTAATACCATCAACATAGGCTAACGAATCGAATTCCACAATAAAAACTATAAAATATGCCAAAAATCCGAAACCGGCCAAAACCCGCCCCCCGAGACCACGTCTCAGAACCAAGTCAACAATGGAAGAATCAAAACTCTCGTCCTCCCCCGAGTCTAACCATATAAAATTTATCAAAATCGGACTCCGTTTGGTCCCTCAAATCCCTACCTAAAACTCTCTAAAACTCAAGCCCTAACTCCCTCAATTTCACTTTGAAATCATCAATCAACTCCCAAAAACGAAGATGGATTCATGAAATATAACCAAAACTGAGTAGAGAACACTTACCCCAATCCCTATGGTGAAAATCGCCTCCAAAATCGCCCCAATCCGAGCTCTTCCACTCAAAATATGACCGAATGAACAGAACCCAATTGTTTTTGTAAAATGACCATAAATTACTCATACGATGCCCAAATTCGACGATTCTTTTTTCTATGGCTCCGTAATTACGATACAGCTCTAATACTTCAATCAAAACAGAAAGCGGAGCTCATTTGCTTAATGTGGTACCATTTATGCTTGAAGAAACGACGTCGAAACATAAGAAAAACGAGCGCAACGTAGCCCAAACCTATCCGAAACTTACCCGAGCTCCTCGGGACCCCGTACGAACATACTAACAAGTCCCATAATATAACACAGACCAACTCAAGGCCTCGAATCATGCATAACAACATTTAAACGATGAAACGCGCCTCAAATCAAACTAAATGAACTTTCAAACTTTCGACTTCCAAAAACTCGCGCCGAAACATATCAAATCAACTCGGAATTAACTCAAATTTTGCACACACGTCACAAATGACACTACGAACCTACTCCAACTTCCAGAATTCCATTCCGACCCCGATACCTAATTTTCCATTGTAGACCAAAATCGCCAAATTTCTAACCTTTGCCAATTCAAGCCTAATTTTACCACGAACCTCCAAATTACATTCCGTACACACTCCTAAGTCTAAACTCACTCAACGAAGCTAACCGAATCATAAAAATTCAAGTCCGTACTCGTTTACTCATAAGTCAACTTCCTGTTGACTTTTCTAACTTAGCTTTCTAACTAAGAGACTAAGTGTCTCATTTCACTCCAAAACTACTCCGAACCCAAACCTACCAACTCGATACAACTTAACACAACTGAACAACACATAAATAAGAAGAAATGGGGAAAACGGGACTACAACTCTAGGAACGACAAGCCGGGTCGTTACATGCATGGACTTAACCAATATATCGTTAATGTAAACCTTTATCAATTTACCTATTTGTTCTTCGAAAATCCGATTTACTAAGCGTTGGTATGTGGCACCGCATTTTTTAATCCAAACGGCATCACGTAATAACAGTATGTGTCCTATGTAGTGATGAAGAAGGTTTTTTTTATCGCTTGGGTCTATCCGTGTTTGGTTGTACCCGGAATAGGCATCCAAACTAGGGATTTAGTGGCCGGCCATGGCATCGATCATACAGTCGATGTTGGACAAAGGAAAAGAGTCTTTGGGGCATGCTTTATTCAAATATTTTTAATCTACACACATTCTTAGTTTATTCCCTTTTTAGGGACTACCACTATGTTTGCTAACCAATTGGGGTATTTTACCTCCCGAATGGACCCTATTTTAAGGCGTTTAGATACCTCGTCCTTGATGAAAACATGTTTGACCTCGGACTGGGGCCTCCTCTTCTGTTTGACCGGATTGATTTTCGGGTCTAGGCTTAGTTTGTGAGTGATTATCTCTGGTGGGATCCCTATCATATCAAGTGAGACCAAGCGAAACAATCTATATTAGTTACAAGAAATTGACTAAGTTTTTTCCTGAGCTTGGGAGTTAACCCCGTACCCAGGTATACCTTCCTATCGGGTAGATGCTCGGCCAATATAACTTGTTCCAGCTCTTCAACCGCCTATTTGGTTGTGTCAGAGTCATCAGGGATTATAAAAGATTGGGGAACCCCATAATCGTCGTCTTCATAAGTCCCCTTCTTATCTGATTGGGGCATGGCCGGTGTCGGTAACTGCTATTTGGCCTCTTGGTTTGCATCCAAATTTGGTTCCTTTGATGTTGCGAGTATTGATATTGGAACCAATTCTTCGACTGCAAACATATCTTTTGCAGTCGGTTGTTCCCCATATATTGTCTTAATCCCTTCCAGAGTTGGGAATTTTAACACTTGGTGAAGAGTTGAGGGCGCTGTCCTCATGTCGTGGATCCATGGCCTTCTAAGAAAGGCGTTGTACCTCATGTCTCCTTCGATCACATAAAACGTGGCTTCTCGTATGGTTCTGGTGATATTGACCAGTAGCGTTATCTCCCCCTTAGCGGTTTCACATGCCATGTTGAATCCATTTAGAATTCGGACTGCAGGCATGATTTTGTCTTGTAGACCGAGCTGTTCCACGACCCTCGACCGAATGATGTTGGCTGAGCTACCTGGATCAATCAACACACATTTAATTCGAGTTTTATTTATGAGTACATATATTACCAGTGCATCATTGTGAGGCGTATGATCCCTTCCGTATCCTCGTCGCTGAAAGATAAATTTGCTTCTGGTACGTAGTCTCGAGTTCGTTTCTCCCTAGTAATGGATACTTTGGTGCGTTTCATTATCGGCCCTTGCGGGATATCGACTCCACCGATGATCATATTTATGACGTGTTGAGGTTCAGTATCTTCTTATTCTCTCTGTTTGTTACAATCCCTGTTCCTATAGTAGTTGGCTCGGCCGCTCAAGAATTCTCGAAGCTGACCATTGTTGAATAAACGGGTTACTTCCTCTCTCAAGTGTCGGAAATCTTCTGTTCTATGACCGTGAGTGCCATGATATTTGCACATCTGGTTGGGGTCCCTTTGAGCTGGATCGGATTGTAGAGGTTGAGGCCATTTGGTATCATTGATGCACCCGATAGCTGATACGATGGCGGCAGCATTGGCATTACAGTTGTATTCCGATAACCTCGGCGCTTCTTTAGGCCCGATGGACCTGTCGAAGTTGTTTTTCGTCATGAGCCCCTAGTTGCTTCGACCATGATCATTTCTCCTTTTGTTTATTATGAGGTTCCGCCTGGACCCACTGCTCCTCCGGTCTCCATTATATGGTAGATATAGATCCTTGTTTGATCTTGGTTCACGATCGATGTCTCTATCGACTCTGTCGAGGGTTCTTACAGGATATACAGACTCCGAGAGGGGCCCGAGTTGGTCATCTTTGACTCTGATTTTTGATTGATACCGGTTATGTACATCGGCCCAGGTAACGACAGGGTATTTTATCAGATTCTACTTCAGTTGGTGTGAAGCCACCGAGCTTCGAATATTGATTCCCTGAGTGAAAGCTTGAACAACCCAATCATCAGCGACTGGCGGCAGATCCATTTGTTCCATTTGGAAAAGGGACACGAATTCTCTGAGCATCTCGTTATCCTTCTGTTTAACTTTGAAAAGGCCCGATTTCCTGGTTTCAACCTTGATGGCACCAACATGTGCTTTCACGAAGGAGTCTGCAAGCATAGCAAATGAATCAATATAATTAGGAGGTAAGTTGTGATACCATGTCATAGCTCCTTTTGACAGGGTCTCCCCAAATTTTTTCAGTAGAATCGACTCGATCTCGTCGTCTTCCAAGTCGTTCCCTTTGATGGCGCATGTGTAAGATTTTTCATGCTCATTTGGATCGGTCTTTCCGTTATACTTAGATATTTCGGGCATACGGAACTTCTTGGGGATTGGCTTCGGAGCCGCACTTGGAGGAAAAGGTTTCTGCACGAACTTCCTAGAATCCAGTCCTTTCAGTATCGAAGGTGATCCTGGGATTTGATCTACCCTGGAATTGTAGGTTTCCATATTTTTGTTGTTCGCTTCGATTTTCTTCTCCCCTAGTTCTATCTGTTTTGTCAGCTCATCGAACATCTTTATAATCTCGGGGTTAGTACCTGATTCTTGCTTATTTGTCCTTACTATGACCAGTTCATTTTTGCGGGTGACTTCAGGGGAAGGATTAGGTTCAACCCTGCTCGGCGCTTGGCTTTGGCTCTGCAACTGAGCTATCGCCACATGTTGAGCTTGCAGCATTTAGAAGATCATTTGTAGGCTAATTCCTTATTCTTCATTGTTTAGTGTGTTTCGAACTGCCGATCGGGTCCCACCACGGACACTATTTATCGGGGTCGATAGGCAGGTTTGCGTCGATGGCCACATGTGAATTGACATCAATCGGATCTGCGATCGAAATCCCAACGGGACCAATAGGTGGCCCTACATTACCGGGCGCCACATTGTTATTCTCACCCTGATGACCGGACTCGTTATCGATATGTAGGGATGCTAATTAAGAGTTTGACATTTTTGGCCTGAAATCAAAAAACACTTCAAATATCAAGCGTAAAGTAGTGTGTGTTATGGAGATTTGTATCAAATAACCACTATTATTCTTAGCCCCACCGTTGGCTAAAAATCAGATAACAATTGAATTTGTACGTGATTTTAAGAATAAGTGATATGATTTGATATAGAGTGATAAATCAGATCAGTTACGAAAATAAAAGATAAAAAGGTAAATGCAAACCACGCAAGTTTGAGCAATCCTAGCCTTGTGAGATTAATCTTCCCCGAGCTAGAAATAATATAATTGATAATATTTTTTGATGTTGCGATGCAACGAACTATGACAAAGATAGTAAACAAAAATAGTATATAGCCTTTTGATATAAGTTACAATGTCTCTTATGAATTATCAAGTCCCTCTTATATATTAGGGGAGATCTACCTTTTGAGATATTATTTTATTATTCTATAAAAGGCAAAAGTACTTGATTTGCTGAACGTTGGTTCCCTTTTTGAGTCGTTCCGTGATTTTCTCCATAATGATTAGTTAATGGCGAGAATTACGGACCCCTGTCAGATGAGTTGGCAAAGCCTTCTTCGAGACTGTTAGAAACATGGCCGGTCATGCCTTTGGCAAACTCGAGGGAAAATCTGATGGTTTTGATGGCTAATTTTGATAGTGCTTTAGGTTCGATCATAATTACCATGTGCCGATCTTGGTTAGTGGTGTTAGTCGTCAGATCGATCTTTGAGCTCGACTTCACCCGTTCACAGATATTTCGGCCCTGGCCTAATCAAGGAGTTCGGAAGCTCGATCGAATATCGAGCTCGGTTTTACCCGTATACAAAGATTTTTGATAAAAATGTGCAAAATCAACTAAAATTTGGAGAAACAATATACGTATTAACTTTTAAGTCAGCCGGTATGCATGTGAGTCTTGTTGTTAGGGTCTCTTTAGTATGATCTATTCTCATTCATGGTTCTCTTTATGTTGTTTTACACTCCAAATGTTTAGTTTCCATGGGAGAAGGGACCATTTAGCTTCTTCATTTCTAGTATGAGCGTGGGAGAGGGGAAGGTGCTAAACTGCAAGGGAGTTGTTACCTTTTATGGTCTTGGGGCAATCTTGTTTATGAGATACACAATTATGTTAGGTTGATTTAGGGTTACTTTCGTAGTGCAAATATGAGAGATGGGAATGAACCTTCTTAAGCAACGGAAGGTGGATTCCAAAAAATGGGATATCTGGTTCTATACTTGCGACAATAATAGTTATAAGTATGTCTTTAGAGAGGTAATACTTTGGCATCAAATGGGACGGAAGTCTTCAAGTTGTTTAAGTCGAGTGGATGATAAAATATTAATTAAGTAGACTTCGTGACAAATTATTTAGAATACTGTCACGACCCAAAATCCACATGTCGTGATGACGCCTATCTCAATACTAGGCAAGCCGACAACTTCAATAAATCATAATTTCTTTTAAGTTTAAAAATATAACATTTAAATTTAATAAAAAATCCCACAAATACTGATATAAATACACTCCCAAAATCCGGTGTCACTGAGTACATGAGCATCTAAATGATAACATAGTCTGACTGATAAAACACTGTCTGAAAATATATAACAGTACAAACAACTGAAAGGAAAGAGAGACTAGGTCCGCGGATGCCAAGCAACTACCTCGATAGTCTTCAATAGATAATACTCCGAAATCTAGCAGCCTCCGTATCCAGACGTACTTGGATCTGCACACGAAGTGCAGAGTATAGTATGAGTACAACTGACCCCATGTACTCAATAAGTAACAAGACTAACCTTTGGGCTAAAAGTAGTGACGAGCTCAACAAGTATAGTCCAATATAGAAATAACAACAGAAAACATAGGCATGCTTTCAAGTTCACAGTTAAACTCGGTACAAATAAAATAGATCAATTCTGAATGATGTGAGGAATATGACACCTATGTATCTTCATGACAATGCACATGCTGTATGTGATACACCTCTGTGGAAAACCTCGTGCACTCACAATCTCAAAATACTCAATCACTCAGTACTGTATATGGCTAATCCAGCCCAGGGAAGATCCATCCCATATATATATACATCAAGTGACACTCAGTCACTTAGTACTGTATAAGGCCAATCCAGCCCAGGGGAAGATCCATCCCCAAATATAAATAATTCGAACAAGATCCATGTCCATAGAAGATCCATCACTCAATATAAATGACTCGGACAAGATCTATGCCCAGGGGAAGATCCACCCCTAAATATAAATGATTCGGGCAATATCCATGTCCAGGGAAGATCCATCCCTCAATATAAAATCAATCGCGCTCACTGTGGGGAGTGCATACTCCGGAGGGGCTCTTTTAGCCCAAGCGCTATAATAGCCAGATCGAGGCATAAATAAGTAAAACATGTTGCGACGTGCAACCCGATCCCATAAATATCACTCAAAATCTCCAGTCTCTCCCTCTCAATGACATGAAAATCAACCCGACATGATGATATGATGTATCAATGAATGACAACAGAGACTGAGATATTATATGCAAATGATGGATGTGACTGAGTACAAAAATTATAATTCAAACAAAATTCAACAGCAACACGACCATGTGGGTCCCAAAATATCGGCACGTAGCCTAAACATGATCTTCAACATGAGTCTCAACTCAATTTCTTGTAACACGTGGAGGATATGTGGATAATTACATGATTCTTTAATTATACAACTCCACAGGATTTATTTAAGTCACAATTTCTATGGTGTATGCCCACACGTCCGTCACCTAGCATGTACGTCACCTCCAATAATTCACATAACACGTAATTTAGAGATTCATACCCTCAGAACCAAGTTTAGAAGTGTTACTTATCTCAAACCGTATAATTCTTTATTCCAATATACCTTTGCCTCGCGAATCGACCTCCAAATTCCTGGAATCTAGTCACAATTAATTTGATACAGTCAACACAAATTATAGGAATTAATTTCATATAAAAATACTAATTTTCCAACAAAATCTGAAATTCAACTCAAAAATCGTTAGTGGGTCCCATATATCGGAACCCAACAAAAGTTCCAAAATATGAACGCCCATTCAACCACGAGTCCAACCATACCAAATTTATCAAATTACGATATCAACTCGACCTCCAAATCTCAAATCATATTTTCAAATCCCTAAGTCCAATATCTCGAATTACACCTCAAAAACACGTAATATAGTCAGAATACTCAATGATAATTCAATATTATTGAGTAAAAATGATCACAAGTGACTTACTTTAAGTTTTCCCGTGAATTCTCGCTCAAAACTCGCCTCAACCCGTGTTTGAAAGGTCCAAAATGACAAAATTGGAACCTCTCTATTTTGTAGTCTGTCCAGTGCTTTTGCTCCTGCGGACACTTAACCACATTTGCGGTTATGCTTTTGCAGAGAATCTACCGCATATGCGGTTCCTGTCAAGGATGGCCTTCCTCCGCTTTTGCAGTTACATTCCCGCTTCTACGGACTCACTTTTGCGGTCACACGCGCATCTGCGATCGACAAGCCGCTTTTGTGGCTTCGCAGATGCGGCAAAGGCTCCGTACCTGCGCACACTGCCTTGCCCCTTCCCACTTCGCTTCTACGAGCCCAAACTCATTTCTATGAGCTCGCACCTGCAAGATAATTTTCGCAGGTGCGATTGCATCACTAGGTAGCAAATTCCTAGCTTTGTTCTAAGTCCAAATTTGATCCGTTAACCATCCGAAACTCACCCGAGGCCCCCAGGACCTCAACCAAATATATCAATAAATCCCAAAATATCATACGAACTTAGTCGAGGCTTCAAATTACATCAAACAACGCTACAAACACGAATCACACTACAATTCAAGTTTAATGAAACTAAGAAATTCTAACTTCTACATTCGATGCTGAAACCTATCAAATTAAGTCTAATTGACCTCAAATTTTTCACACAAGTCATAAATGACATAACGGACCTATGAAATTTTTCAGAACTGGATTCTGACTCCGATATCAAAAATTCAACTCCCGGTCAAATTTCCAACTTAAATTTCCTATTTCCGCCATTTCAAGCATAATTTAACTACGGACTTTCAAATAATTTTTCGGACACACTCCTAAGTCTAAAATCACCATACATAGCTATTAGAATCATCAAAACTCCATTCCGGGTTCGTTTACACATAAGTCAATATCCGATCAACCTTTTCAACTTAAGTTTTCATCCTTGAGATTAAGTGTCTCAATTCATTCTGAAACCTCACCGGACCCGAACCAATTACCTCGACAAGTCACATAACAACTGTAAAGCGTAAAATAAGCAGTAAATAAGGAAATATAGTTGTAATACTCAAAACGACCGGCCGGGTCATTACAAACACAACAACAACAACAACAACAACAACAACAACAACAACAACCCAGTATAATCCCACTAGTGGGGTCTGGGGAGGGTAGTGTGTACGCAGACCTTACCCCTACCATAAGGTAGAGAGGCTGTTTCCAATAGACCCTCGACATCCTTCCTTCCAAGAACTCCCCACCTTGCTCTTGGGGTGACTCGAACTTACAACCTCTTGGTTGGAAGTGAAGGTTGCTTACCATCATTACAAACACAATCAAGGTATTATAAATAGAATTGTATTTAAGGTGGATGTCTATATTTCAGAGAGATTTTAGAGTTTGTTACTTGGTGGCTAAGTCACTTTTCCCCTATAAATAAATAAGTTCTATTATATTGTAATTCATCCCAAATCAATAAGAATTCTCTCTCTACTTTTCTCTATAATACTCTTCTTCTTCTTTTATTATTTCATAACATGTTATCAGCACGAGACTCTGCAAAAATTGAGTAGAGGCATCTGCTTTGGTCACCGGACTTTGGGATACGTGCATGGTGCTCAACTTGTATATTGAGTATAATGATTGTCAATTGTTCCATGAACTTCCTTCAAGAATAAATTTTGGATTTAAGGTAAGTATTTTACCTTATATCTCTCTTTTAAATTCTTAACATTTTATAATTTGAATTTAAATACAAGCAAAGACAATAAATTTTTATTATAACTCTAATGAAGTTTTTAATAACCACCCGAAATGGTTAAATTTCTATGCTTTGCCATGATCAAATTCATGTATGATTGTGGGCACAAGAAGTGGAAACCCGTCCCATTGAATTTGCTTCATTCTCATTCCCTTAAGAGAATGTGGTAGCAATATGTGATAAGTCTGAAAGAGATAAAATTATTACCGTGAAGGTATCAATGGATGTGGACGTGGCAATTGACGAAATTATAATCGTCATCATTGTGATAATGAAATAATAAGGATTCTCAAATTAATCCTTCACTCTGTAAAATAATATGTGTCATCGATTTGACATGAAATTTTGTAAAGCACATATAAATGATTATGGTCCATTCATGATGTGAACGTGAAAACATGTGATTTATGAATACATATTCATTTTTGAAAGAATATGAACGTGCTAGTGGTAATGAATATACCACACTCACCTCTAGAAAGAGGTTTGAGATGAAATAAGAAAATAATTTTATTACTATGGCATAAATGGTTATTAACCACGTACCTATTGTGATTATGCCAAAATATTATGACAATGTGATTATTACATGGCAAAGTAATAGAAGCAACATATGTTTCCTATAATGATTTTGACTGTGACCATAATGGTATAGCTTTTTCTTTGAAAGATATATTTACCATATGGATGTTGATGAATATGTGATAGTACAAAATTAATTGAGAGCTCTAGAAGAGCCAATTATACTATTTTGGAGAAATAAAATAGATTATCAATAAGGTATTGTGTCATAGTAAGTCTTAAAGAAACTTATTGAGTTTCTAAAGTATTCGCGAAAGCGGTTGGCTATATTGAGACCATAAATAAATGAAAGATTTAATATCTTATATTACTATAACTTGTGGCGGGTAATATGTATATGAAAAGTTACCCCCTTTATTCTCTAGTTTGTACTAAACAAATAAAAGAATTCTATAATAAAGTAAAAGTTTATCGATATAAAAATCTATATAATAATAAACTTGGAGTTTATTGATAATTGCACACGTCATGGTGTAAACCTGAAGTTTATCAATATTGATAATTTATCCGACTGGCATAATTGATTCAGCCATGGTAATATAAGTATGATGTGCAAAATAAAAAAAATTCACATGGGTAAATATTAAAGAACTAGAAGGTTCTTTATGAATTGGCTTAAGTTGTTTGTTCTCATTGATTAATAGACCAACTAAAACTGGGATTGAATCCCATGAATGCTGGAAATATCAAAGGTGAATATGTGCCCATTCATCTGCCATGTATACCACGTAAGATGCATCTATGAGATGGTTACATTTAAAATTATTATTAACCCGCTGGTGTTTGCGAGGTAAGTTGCTCAATAATTAAATTTAGAGTATAATTTTCAGATTTTCTATTCAAGAAGTTTATCTTGATAAGTTGGTTTACTCACAGTTGGTTTTGCAAAATGATTTATTGAGTGCCTCCACTTAATAGGTAAACTATTACTTATGAGAACAGAGTTATCTATATCAGTTTGATATACGTTATACGAAAGCATATTACATTCTCCCCTCACAAGTGGTTCAGGATCAAGAATCAAATAGTTTCATCTTATTATTATTGATGTGCGGTGTATATTTTAATTAACACCATAATGTACAAAGGTGGGTTTTCAAAGTTGAGGAAGCAAGTTAGTTTTTCTAACATGAGGGGGAGACAAAAAAAACAGTTGAGAAAATGTTACGTGGAATAAATTATCATTTGTACATCTAGATCCTAGAATAAAATAATATGAACTTGAAGTTCATAAAAAGATAATTCATCTGCAATATATTGTAAAGCATGTCATGTGCATTTGCTGACCAAAGAAAGTAACTATATTCTCACTGCAAATGCTCATATTAGAATAAATCCTAGAAGGACAAAGTTTATGATACGCTTAAATCATATAGACAAATCAGCTTCAAATAAAATTCTTAATAAAGAAGATGAACAAATATGTAGCGATATTTTTCGTTTTCAAATAGCCAATATGTGGGAGCTCCCGAAAACGAATTGATAAACGAAAAATATCGCTACAAGAGAAAGAAGCATAGTGGGACAAAGAAGCTGGAAAAAAAAAGGAGAGGACAGTTTGTGCTTATAAAAAGGAGAGTACAGTGGAATTTATGATGCCATCGAATCAAACTAGTGAAGATGTTTAATTTCAGAAAAAAAAAAGACTTGCATGAGCTAGTGTAGATGTTTAATCTTAAAAAAAATGCACAGAACTTGTGAAAGATAAAGTTGTATAAGAAATCTTACAATAGTATTTGAAGACTCCTCGTCCAGTGGTCTACCATCCTTATGCTTTGTATGAGTTAATATGTAAACTTCTGCACGTGTAGGTTCTATTCCATCTATAGCCTAATAAAGATTAGTTGATTCCAAACAATTAGACATGAATAAAAAGAGTTGCAGAATCTAATACTATATAATTTACGCATGATTACCTTTTCATTCATCAAAGTTGCTATGCTTTTGGATCCTCCGGTGTGAGGCATCTTTTGCTTAGCCCTACTAATTCTCTTTGCTTGACTACGCTTCTGTCATTTGCAACATAAAAGCGTAATCACTAACTGTACTTTAGTATATAGGGTAAAGTATTTATTAGATGATATGTGCAAAGTAAATATTAAGGACATAATATCATTAATTTGTATTTGCAATTTCTATTGTTAAATTTTAGGACATCATGTCCTTAATTTTATATGTGCAATGTAAATATTAAGGACATAGTGTCCTTAACTTCATATGTACAGTGTAAATGTTAAGGACATGGTGTCCTTAACTTCATGTGTGCAATGTAAATGTTAAGGACATAATATCATTAACTTGTATTTGCAACTTCTGTTGTTAAACTTTAGGTCATCATGTCCTTTAACTTCATATGTGCATTGTAAATGTTAAGGACATGGTGTCCTTAACTTCATGTGTGCAATGTAAATGTTAAGGACATAGTGTCCTTAATATTTTACACATCACTCATGAAGTTAAGGACAACATGTCCTTAATATTTACACATTACTCACGAAGAAAGGGTAAAAAAGACTTTTCGTATCAATTTTAATAGAGTATTGGCTATTTTTGCTCAACATTAATAACATTGGGTAAAAAATAAATACCACTTAAAAAAGTGGCTATACCACGCCATTTCCGGATCCCAGAGAACAATGGTATTTTCACGGTGAACAGTTGTAATAATTAAGTTTGTATTTTTGGTGGACTTTGATTTATGAGGCAATGCTAACCCAAGAAAATTTACAAAGGAGAGCAATGATTCTTCGCAGCAAATATATGCCTGCTATGAAAAAAGAGCGAAGAGGAAGCTAATCACTTATTTTTGCATTTTAGCTTCTCTACGCAGAGCTGGAATCTGTTCTTCAATCTTTTCCAGGTCAGTTGGGTTATGCCAAGAACTATTAAACAACTGCTACAATGCTGGACTGGCAAGGGTATTGGAAGGGGAAGAGGAAGATATGGAAGACCATTCCGGCTTGTGTTTGGTGGTTGATTTGGAAGATAAGAACTTTCACGTTCTCCAACATACTAGCCTCAACGTACTATCAAGAATGCATAATACTTGTCGAAATTGGAAAAAAACATTGACAACTTCATAGAAATCAGTAACAAGTTCATCTTTTACAGCCTTATACAAGTATTACATGCATACAGAGAGAGAGACAGAGAACTACACTGACATATAACAACATTTTGATGTTTTGCATTATTAGGAAGACCAAATCACTACGCCAAGGCTTTTAGTGGCAATATTTATTGCCGCAAAAACATACCCATATTATTGCCGCCAAAACTAATTACTTTTAGCAGCATTTATTCAAGGGACCTTTATTCAATTACCATAGCCACTAAAGCTGACGTAGAAATATAGTATTTAACATATTTTGTGACTTTTGTTATTGCCGCTAAAATTCAACAATTGCCATTAAAGGGAATTTATTTTAGTGGCAATTATTATGGTGGCTAAACTGACCATAAATTCACCTTAATCCACTCATTTAATGAAACACTATTTTATAACATCAAAAACAAAGATCACAAGAGCAATACCTTCTAACTAGAAGAATTATCAAACTCAAAACAATGTCATTTACTTGAAACAAGAACTAACAAATCCGACACAACAACTTATTTATCGACTTGTAAGAAATGTAGTATCCTTATGTACAAGACAACTAAACATCAAATTGGAAACCGAGTCTCTCATCAACAATGTGATATTCTCGATCCTCTCTTCCTTTTATTAACAATGTGATACTCTTGTCAGCTATCGTTGTGTGACCTTAGAGCCAAATTTCCTTGTTTAAGTTCCTGCATTTCACCATCATACAATAAGAATTTTTTGCAGATAAAATACATATTATAGCATATATGAGAGCAAATCCAAGAAGATAGCACGAATTAAAGTAATATTCCTGTAACCATTTGAGATAGAATTATACCATGAATCAAATTCTTGTAATTTAATGTCTTAGAACAGTTTGTTAAATTACAACCTTAATCAAATACTATTCCTTTTAAGCAAGATGTCAAGGCATTAAACCAATGAAGACAACTAAAAATAAGACAACAGAGTCATATTTGATATTATGTCTCTCAAATTGTAAGCCTACATATGCAGAAAACAAAGAGAGTCCATGAAAAAAAAAGAAAAATACTTAATTAATACATTCTGCATCTTAAAAGCCAACTATTCTGCAGAAAATAATACCTTAAATTCTTGTTTTCTGAGTTAATGATCTGATCGACTCTAATCTGTTGTGCTGGATGTATTGCAATATCAGTGTTGTCTGTATCTGTAAAATATCTTCTCTGTGACATTTTGTATCGAGACGTATATATCGTATATTCGAATGGGTTTTCTGAATGATACTCAAGGTGCTACTCTTAACAAACACTAAAATGCAGTTTGCCCTACAAGCATCATGTTGATTAGCTGAAGGAAAATACACTAATAATCTTACAAAATGCAGCCAAAGTGGCAGTCCATTAAATAATCTCACAAACGAAGGACCAATATCTGCACTCTTTTGCCCATAAACTATTTCTACCCCTCATTCCAAACAATGGAAAAATAACAGAGACGTTTCTCTGATCATGAAATTAACATGGTAACAACATTACATTAACAAGGATGCCAATTGTCTTAAATTCTTGTTTTCTGAGTTACTGAGCTCTATCACACTAACAACTCATGTATTTCCTTGACAGATCAAAGTAGCAGTTCTCTAACTGGTAGTGTGGTTGTTGCTTTATTATAATAGAAATTTTGCAGGCTATGTAAGTTTTGTCAGAGACATGGTCACGTTGAGGAGTGTAGGAAGAGAAATACACCTCAACCTAGCAGAGAACAATGGACAAATAGAGAAGACAGCAATGGAATTAGCAGAGATGAAAATGGGAAGAGTTCTCTGGAAGCACCACAGAGGGATAAAGCTAAACAGGTATGGACATCACCAAAAAAACACAAGTAGACTGCAGCTAACTTTCATATATACATTAACGATAAAAAAGATATACCTTGCGAGAAGAAGGAACTTGATGTCACTGATGGCATCCGTGGTGCTTGCGTTGCTTGTTTATTGCCGCTATTGGCATCATGAACCTAGTAAATATAAGCACATATTAGATAGCACAATTTTCTTATAAAGCTAAACTTTAAGAAGAAAAGTTTAAAACTTTGAAATCAATTCACCTGTCTAGTAGTGATTCCATTGTTTTGAGGCCCATATAATTCAGTAGAAGCATATTTGCACATAAATTGTCTCATCCATGATAATTCCGACACTAGCATATATTGATTTTTTTTCATCAAAGCAATTTCTTCATCCTATTTTTTATTCAACTCCTTTAACTTCTTTATCTCTTGTTCTAACTTATGTGCAGCCTCATTAGACAAACCATCAGCAACAGCATTTCGTAAGGAAGATTTACCACCCGTAATAGAGAAGGGGTAGGACCAAGTCCTAAACCACGAACATAACCACTTTTTTCAGTTCCAAACACTTGAGAATACACATCTCCTTCCCCAGCAACATCACCACGATGTTGTTCATTAGATGTCTCGCCATTACTCAACCTCTCATTCATCATGTCCCGAGAGTAATAGAGATAACAATTTATGACACAGTAAAGTAGAAGATAAACAAATAATTTATGACACAGGTTGAGCATATTCATTAAGACCTGTAATTATTGACAAGAGAAAGAAGCATAGTGGGACAAAGAAGCTGGAAAAAAACAGGAGAGGACAGTTTGTGCTTATAAAAAGGAGAGTACAGTGGAATTTATGATGCCATCGAATCGAACTAGTGAAGAAGTTTAATTTCAGAACAAAAGACTTGCATGAGCTAGTGTAGATGTTTAATCTTAAAAAAAAAAAAAGCACATAACTTGTGAAAGATAAAGTTGTATAAGAAATTTTACAATAGTATTTGAAGACTCCTCATCCGGTGGTTTACCATCCTTACGCATTGTATGAGTTAATATGTAAACTTCTTCACGTGTAGGTTCTATTCCATCTATAGCCTAATAAAGATTAGTTGATGCCAAACAATTAGACATGAATAAAAAGAGTTGCAGAATCTAATACCATATAATTTACGCATGAATACCTTTTCATTCATCAAAGTTGCTATGCTTTTGGATCCTCCGGTGTGAGGCATCTTTTGCTTAGCCCTACTGATTCTATTTGCTTGACTACGCTTCTGTCATTGCAACATAAAAACACTAACTGTACTTAAGCACATAGGGTAAAGTATTTATTAAATGATTTGTTGTGTTCAAAAGACTACATTCTCACCTACTGGCTTGAGATACATACTATATGAAGAAAAATAACTCATCAAGAAATGAAGGGACTTGTTTTTAAATTGTTTGACAGTAGAGAATACATAAAGTTCAAACTTGTTCAAGTGAGAATATATAATCTGCTCAAGCACTTAAAAGGTTGAAATCATATTGAACTGCTAACCAAAAAGGTACTTACTGACCTTTGCTTTATCAGAAAGCCAATACGAGGTGAGACCAATCCATTGATCCATTGGTATGTGACTTGGTCTATTTTTCATCAAGGCATCTTTGGTCTTATAATTGGTCACATACATAGTCTTCAGATCACATTTATAGTCCTTCCGTTTCTTCTCTATTGACTTTTTTATAAACTCTTCTCCACGTATTGGGATTGAGAATTTCTTCTGAAAAGATAGAGCAAGGAAACTAAATGATACTGTATCATGTATAAAATAATATCATGTATAAAAATAAATGATACTTATTAAGAATAATAATTTCATATCCCTCACAAACTCCACCAATTTCTTCTTTATCAAATGCTCGCCAATCATCTACGTTTAATGGTGTTAGTTCCGGAGTTCTAGCGACGATGCCTAGAAAGCTAGCAAGCTTTTGAACCTCTTTTCCAATAGCTTGATTACGACAATTAAACTGCACAACAATTGTCTTCCCCGGTGGTAGATTCCAAACATCTTTGAGTAATGTAGGCCCACGAACTTTTCGTACCCCTGAATAACCTGAAACAGATTCAAAGGTCATAATTCATAATTTAGTTCAATCAAATTTACAACGGAAAAAGCTAACCATTAAATAGTTAGACTGCATACTATACAGATAATATGTTACTTTACATAATAATTTTCCAGATACTTTATCGTGTTAATCTTGTTACCAGAGGGAATTTTTCACTTGGCACTAGCCAACCTAGAGGACCCTAATTCAAGGATACAAAATATAAGCCCCAGAAAAAAAGAACAGAACCAGATTCATTGTTCTGCTCAGGCCTCAGCGGCAGTGCCCACAGAATTGTTCAAATTACTAGATTATTCATCATATGTTTGGGCTTGAGAGCAATTTTGAGCATTCATTAATTGCTCAATATAGGGTCGAGCCACTTCATTATGACGTAGTCCAGTAACCGATCTGCTGCCAACTCTAGTTCTCATATTTCACTCTCCAAACTTAAGTACTAATTTATTTTCAAGAACCTATAGAAGTCATAAAGAAAATGTCAGTGTCAAAATCAATACCTGTAAGCTACTATCCGAAGTTGTCTGAACGGCCAAATATATACACCTTCTACTCTGATTTAAGCACCCCCTGTTGTTGGTAACATTAATTGGTTTAAGAAAATGTCATTTGAATAAGCGATCACATAAAGTAAAGATGGATATGAATCAGCAGAAGAGTTATTTGCTTCTGAACAAGAAAGTACAGAAGAGACAATTCCACAAGAATGTATACTCCAGAGGATAAATTCACACAAAGAAATGAAGTCATTTCAATTAGGAAAGCAATTGTATTGTAAATGGAGTACTGGAGCTGGACCTCGAATCGGATGCTTGAGAGATTACCCTTCACAACTACAATCACATGCATTAAAAAGAAGTGAACTTGTCCCCTAGAAGTGCTTGTCATCTCAATTTTTATTCGAGGTCATCAACACCGACCAGCTTTAGTAAAGAAATGCAAGAGCCTTTTCCTATACGTCATAGTTGGAAAGGAAGAAATTAGAAACAAAAAGAAGAAATATTTTCTTTCAACTGAAATTGGCTGTCGAGAGCAATCCTAATCCCACCTTATCCCATTAAACTTGGGATTATATTTTCCCACCTGGGTAAATTGGTCTAGGGATTATAATTTTAGAATTATAATCCCCGAATAATTTAGTCCGCGTACTAAACGATCCTGAGTACTGTATAAGTGGTCCATCTATAATCTGTGTCATCATTCAGTAGTCATATTTTTCAACAAACTGAGTAAGCATTCATAATATATATAGGAGTATTCAAAAACTCAGAAAACATTAAATTAACAATTCAAACATCAGCATAGCACAGCAAAACATTAGCCTACTTTTATTACTCCTTCTGTCTCCTTATAATTTCAATAAATATCATATAAATTTGATAAGCAATCACATAAAGTACAATCAGCTCAGGCACCAAAACTCAACTGCTGCAATTTTTTACTATCAATTAGAAGTAAAGGAAATAAGAACGACCAAGTGCTTTAAATAAGAATAAGTGCACAGGTTCCAGTAACATAATTGCATGAATTTTAATACAGAATTAAGCTGTTCTATAGCTGCCTGAACTCAAAAAATTTCTCACCGGTTAATTCGATTCTAACAACAACTAACAAGGTCCTTCAATCAACAAACTAGTCTCTCATTAAAAACACTTGGACATAACAGCTTCTAAAAGGCTCATCAAATGAAACACAATACATCACAAAACATAGGAACAGGGCATAAGCACATTACACTATTCCCTATCGGGCTAATTCCGTTTACATAATAAGTTGTAACATAACAAAATAATCAAATCAGTGTTTTTTTCAAATCAGATACATAAGTTTTTCTTTTAATAATAAAATCAGTATATGGAGAAATACAAAAATTCACATGATATTCACATTCTTACCTCAAAACTTTGACGCCCGAGCCCGGCTACTGCTGGTGAATAGCGAAGGGGAAACTTCTGTGTGAATCTGCGAAGGAAAATTTCTAACCCTAACGATAAGAAATTTCAGAACGTATGGAGAAGAGAGCAGAGATTCCATATTATATGAGAAAGTTCAAAATTGAGCTAAACTTACAGAAGCTATGGAGCTTACCGAGATTTGAAATACAAAGCAAAGAGAACAACTTCAGATTGTAGAGTAAAAACACCAAAACCAATACAAAAATCACAAAAATCAAAATTAAAACGAGCAAAGACAATATATATAGTAACAGTATAAAGTATAAACATAGTATGTAAATTTAAATTTATGTGAACTTATTTTCTTTTTAGTCTGTGCCAAAAATTATTTGGAAACAATTTACCTTTATGCAATGATTTATAGCCACACAAAATATATATGCCGCATTTTACACCACAAATTCAAAAGTCTTCCCTCTTTCTTAAATTCCGTGCCCAGTCAAATGGGCTCACATAAATTAAAATGGAGGGAGTATATAAGATCGAGATCGAATTGATATTACACTAAACTCAACTAAAATGCTAGCTGAATCGAATAAGTACAGTTATAGGAAAATCGAGAAGTAGATCAAAGAATAACTAAGTTGAATTGAAGAGACACTCACCGATCAGAGGAAGAGAAATGGAGAAAGAGAGAGATTGTAGGCTTCAAATTTGAATTGGGGGAATTTAGAGACTAAAAATAATTGGAGGGAAGCTAAAGAGAATTGGAGGCCACACAACTTGAATTGAAAAGGCTAGTTTTTTCTCTTTCAGGACTAATATTTTTATTTTGTCACTAAAAAGTATTCTTTTACCAGCTAAAGTTTAACTGCCGGTAATCGGTGACTTTAGAATAGAGGTGACAAAATGGTTAAAAGAAAACAGTTATCCACCCATATTATTCATCAAAAATGGGTTGGATAATGAACCATTTAAAAACTGGTCGAATATGGATAAAGAACCATATTATCCACTTAGAAAATGGATAACCAATGGATAACTAATGTGTTTAACTTTTACATTTGTAAAGCCTCAAATTGGAGTTCCTCAAGTTTGGAAGACTAGAAATTCTCTTATAAGTGATCATATTTAAGAAGCCATGGATAATATGGATATCCATATTATCCGCCGGATAAACCCGTGTTTTATCCGTCTCAAATACGGGTCGGGTCGGATAATTTACCCGTTTCGACCCGCTCATATCTGACCCGACCCGCCAGTCTGCCACCCCTAGAATATAAATTAGCGGCTTAAGCTATTGCCGCTAAACGTCTAATTTGTTGTAGTGAATATGCAAAAGATATTTGTCTCTTCCATATAGAAACCCAGTGATGAATGTACAGCAGAGACATACAGCTTTAATACAAATACCTAGCATAGCAGATATTTGTCCCAATGCTGTGTATGCAGAGCAGTGCTTCCTCATATGATGGCTATGTACTTTCTCGTCAAACCCAACACGAAGATTCTTTGATATAACACTGTATTACGCAACTCCGACTCATCTAAAGCTTAATCAAAAAGAGCTAGCACATTAGAAGCTGTGTGAATGTAACAGCTTCTATAGTTTATTTAAATATTCAAAAGCAAACTATTTGACAGACTTACACCAGAAATATAAATTCTGCAAGCAAGTATTCTTAATTCTAGAAGTATGCATCCTCCTTCCTCCAAAGCAAGCATTATTCCTTTCCAGCCCAAAAAGTCGAGAAGATGCACATGGGGATGGTTTTCCAAATCTGCTTCAGGTTTCTAGGCATCGGCTGACTTCGTCAGCTATCCATTGACCTCTTGGATCTTCAGTGGCATTACCCATGAAACACCTGTCACATTTAGAAACAGCTCCAAACATTCCCTAGAAACTCTGCAATGTAAAAACAAGTGTTCCACTATATTTTCTAAAATTGGTTTCAGCACCTAAAAGTGCTTTTCAACAGTTTATGCTTATTGACTACTTTTAATCAGCTAATCCAAAAAGGGCTTAGCCTCAGGCCCGACTATCAGTTTCTCGTGAACTTCATGCCTCATTCTTATGTCTACAAAGACATGAGGCTTGCAAACTTTCAATGTTACCTGTCTTAGCAAATGCAATGTAAAAACAGGTGAAAAGAAAAGGTCTTTCGAGATTTGAATTTCGGTCCCTTGTGCAAATCTCTAACTCTTTGCCGCTAGGCTATCTCCTTAGGGGTGTTCTGTCCTCCAAAGTTATGCCTAAGTTTTAGGACTTCAAAAGATTGAAATCTACTTCTCAGGAAAAAGAATTTTTTTCCAGATCCTCCAACAATGAAAATTGCTTCTTTAAGAAATTACCAAACACTATGAGAGTGTTCTTTTCATGTTAAAACCAGTTATCACTGTTAAAGGAGATATAATACATATATTAAAATTGTCCTGCTCCTACATATTTAATTCAACACGACTAACAAGTTTCATACATCTTACAATCTTGTCTCCACTTTACTTAAAACAGTCATAAATTACATTAAAGTACCTATTAAAGTAGCCTGTTTTGGTTGGATTGTAGCAAAGGAAGCTTTTCTAACTAAGGAGAACTTGCAGAAGAGAGGTTTTGTTCTATGTAACAGGTGTTACATGTGTGAAGAAGAGGCATAAACAGTCAATCATCTACTCTTTACACTGGAAGGCATTGCCCACTTGACATCATGGCAACAACAGAAAGTGATTGACTGTGTAAAGAGTTTGTTGGAGACATGGCAACAACAGAAAGTGACAAAAAGTCAACAGATAGTATGGAGAATAATTCCTCTGTGTGTGTTCCGGAAAATATGGTTGGAAAGAAACAGGGTTTGCTTTGAAGGGGAAAGGCGGCATGTATCCAGGATCAAAAACATGATGCTTATTAAACTTGTATTTCTGGTGTAAAAGACATGTAATTGAAAATATGGAACAATATATGGATTTTCTAGAGGAGCTAAGAGGAATGTAGTTGCTTTGTTGTATTAGTTTGGATGTTTGTAATTTTGTACCATCTTGGTACCTTTTAATAAAATCTTACCTTATCAAAAAATTCCTGAACCGAGGGTCTATTGGAAACAGCCTCTCTATACTCACAAGGTAGGATAAGGTCTGCGTACACATTACCCTCCCCAGACCCCACGGTGTGGGATAATACTGGGTATGATGTTGTTGTTGTTGCTTAGCTTATCAAAAAAAGATAATAAAAAAAAGTCATAAATTACATAGACTCTAGGAATGGAGACAGAAAAGACATAGTATTCGATATAAATATGACTTATCAAAAGATCATATGCAGCAAATGCTGATATCAATTTGCAAATCCAGGCGTCCACCTAATGTCAATCCGAGTCTGCAGGCTGATCTCACAGTTAATACTTACCTCACTGAAACTGGACAAGCTTTCGATTCTGACTCACTTGATCTTTGATAGCCATAAAGAAGATATCAAAAGCATCCTATAGTGAGTTTCATTCTTCTAGAATTAAACTGGTTAATGACTTTGCCAGATTTTATAGAAGACAAACTATGCTATAAGAATTTTCAGTAATTGCTAGTTTAAAGTTATAACTCAGTAATCATAACTTTCACCCTACACCAGCTGAGTATAGGTTCTAGCCTACCAGAAGTTCTCCATTAAGAAAACTGAGAATAAAGCCAATCCTGATTGCATTCGAACACAACATACTTGGAAACAAGAAAGTATCACAATTAACGGAATTATCTTTTGTCCAGCTATATTGAAAACAAGAAAGATACATCAATGGATTCTGAAGGTAAATGACAGAATGTAATTATTTAAATAAAAAATCATTCGACTTTTATAGTAAAAATACATAACAAATAGAGCAAATAAACAAATATGTCTGACTCTAACACAGAGTTGGTGTGACCCAAGTTGGAGGACAAACACGACTGAGGGAAACACCCTCGTAATGCATCTGGATGCTGCCATCTGCTAAGTTGAACACCCCCATGTCCAAGCCTCCTCCTTCAACAAAGCCGAGGTATGATTCAAAAAAATCGTCAGTAAAATAAATATGATTGGGCTTGATTCCTGGAAATTGAGAAGTTTGGACAGAAAGAGAAGCATTAGCACCCAGAAAAAAAGCTCTCTCCCCTAATTCCCTGGTTTCTGTTACTTTGCCAGCAGCAGCTAAATCAACCTTGAAAACTCGAAATTGTTTTGTTCCATATCTTAACTCCTCCCCATCCCGAAGCTCTTCCTCATTTTCTCCTACGATGTAAGTCAATGGAATCCTCATCCTGTCACAATCATCTTTGACTTGGCTTATTTGAACACCATCTCGCACAACTATAAATAATGATCCTAGTGATTCTACGATGTATAAATGATCTAGCCTGTCTCGAGGACCAAATGGTAACTGCGCTATGATATGACTTTTTTTAGTGGGTTCAGGGCCAGCTACATCACAAACAAGGACGCGGCCGGAATAATCTACTGCATAAAAGCGGCCATTAAAATATACCACATCAACAAATGGAGTATGATCTGATCTGTCCCAGCTAACCCTGGTCCATCTCAAATCTCCAGGTCTCCAAAAACTGAGGAATCTAATGCCTCCCTCAATGACCATGAGAACAAAGTCGGATGTATAAAAAGGACTAGCTGACAAAACTGCCTTGCGAAAAAAAGTAAACGGATAGCCAGTCTCGTGTTCATCAAAATCTTTAGTGGTATTTTGATGTGGCAATTCGAACTGAACACCGGAGAAAGGATGTAGCAAACTAGCTTCACCCTCGTCTTTTCCAACTGTGATAAGCCATCCCATAGACTCCAGACATCGTTTTCCTCTAGCTTTAGGAATCCTCTTCTTCAAAATCATATCATTATAGAGGCTGAAGAATTTTCGACAGCAACTGTCCCTTTTATCCTCCTCCTCTTCTGGTAACATCAGCCATGGAACTCTAGGCAATTCACTGTTAAAATTGTTTTTGGTGGCTGCGGAGTGCCAGGATTTACAGACGGTGCCGAAATTTAAGTAGTCTTCAATCAAATTGAAACGTCTACCAATGAGAACTAGCAGATCGTGTTGAAGTTCACGCATCTCTTGCGCCATGGCATATAGGAGGAAATCTATCGATGCCAACGAGCCGTCCTATATGTTTGCTATAAGTAAAGAAAAAATCCCTAGATTCGGAGGACAGACTTCCAATCCAAAGTACATTCAGAATCCTAGTTGGCGACACTTTTTTGTGGGAGCACGTGGGTGTTGGAACAGACCTGCGCGGCTTGCCCCTTTAAGTTTATGTTTATTACAGGTTTGCCTCTTTTTTTAAGCAGTAAACGTTCAAAACTGCCCTCGACTATTCAAAATAGAATATGTTTACCCTCTTGGCATCATTTGTGTGTCTGTGACTTAAAAAGGGGTCATTACAGCCCTCCTTTGCTAACGGGCGCAATGTTAGAATTTTTTAATTCCAATTTCTTTTCTCTTTTTAAAGTCCACTTGGCACACCCCACTGCCCTTCCCAACCTCCTTTTTTTTTTATTTTATAGAAACGATCAAAACTACCCCTCAACTATACGGAAACCCGTCCCTAGCCTCTTTTTTTTATTCCTTTCATTTTCTTTCTCTTTCTTCTTCCTCTCCTTTCAACCTTCATGGAGAACCTCACTCAAAACCTCCCAAAGATCCAAAATAGTTTCCCAAACAAAGTAACACATACTAGGGGTGAGTATCGATCGGTTCAATTCGGTTATGAATATTATCGGTTTAGCATATCGATTATCGGTTTATAAATGTGATAACCCGATAACTAGGGGTGGGCATATATCGGTTAGAACCGAAAAAACCGACCGAACCGAAAATATTTTTATTTCGGTTTCGGTTATTCGGTCTTTTCGGTCGGTTTCAATTTTAAAATTTTAAAATTCAGTTTTTCAGTTCGGTCATCGGTTATTGATTTATTTTGTTCGGTTAACCGAAAAACCGAATTATTAGCAAATGGATTCTTTAAACTATATATAGGCTAAGCCCAATATAACAAATACTATACCCAATTTTAAGGTCCATCAAAGACGGCCCACTCTTAACAAATACTAGGCCCACACTTAAAGACTTTTAAGCTTTAAGGTCATCAGCTTTTGCTTTTCCCATTCCTAAGATTTTCCCAAATACGCTATGGTTCTTTTTCTTCAAACTTCTCTCTCTAGTCTCTATCACCATTGATACACTGGTGTGCAGTGTGCTTGTGCCAGTAAGTTTAATTTTTGTTATATTTCTCTCATTGCTTCTTTTTTGTTCTCTATCCTCGTCGATCTTCTCTTCTTTCTCTCGTTTTAGTAAATTTTTTCTTTTTTTTCTGCTAAAAATTAGTAGTTAAAGACTTAAAGGCGCATGTATATTGTTGAAAGAAGTCTTGACTCTTGAATTTGATGTCCATTTTTTGTCTCCTTGCTCGGTTATTGTTTCTGTTTCCTCATTTAATTTTGTGCTTGTTTCTGTCTCATCCTCTAACTTCCTTTTTCGCATTATTATAGCTCAGTGTTTTATTGTTCTGCTTGTATTCGTTTTTGTAGATGGAAGAAAATGGAAGTAGGGTAAGTGAAGCCTACGAAGGTGGGGGTTCAAATGATAGCATACCTAACACTGAATGTCTCAGTCTTGATGAAGCTCCAAAGAAAAGGAAAGTCATGCAACCTAGATCTGATGCTTGGAACCATTTTGAGAAGTATGATGATCTTAGTGGAGCTAAAAGAGCAAAATGTAAGTATTGTGAAAAAACTTATGCAGCTGCTACGAAAGGTAATGGTACTATATCAATGAACAATCATCTCACTAAGTGTCCCAAAATACCCCGTAAAATAGAAAATAGTCAAACACAACTAAGTTTTCTACTAGCTTCAAATGGGCCAAATGAAGGGGTGCTTACCACTTGGAAATTTGATCAAGCACTTAGTAGGAGAGCTTTAGCTCAAATGATAATTTTGGATGAACTGCCATTTAGTTTTGTTGAAAAGGAAGGATTTAAGAAGTTTATAGGAGTCACAATACCTCAATTTCAAATTCCTTCTCGTAGAACATTGACAAGAGATTGTTATGAACTTTATTATGAACAAAGACAAAGTTTGAAGAAGTCCTTCAATGAAGCACGTCCAAAAATCTGTCTTACAACAGATACTTGGACTTCTATACAAAGAATAAACTATATGTGTCTTACTGCTCACTTTATTGACAACGATTGGAAATTGCATAAAAGGATAATAAACTTTTGTCCTATCTCTAGTCATAAGGGTGATGATATGGCGGCGGTTATTACTAATTGCTTGCTTGATTAGGGTTTGAAAAATGTATTTACTATAACGGTAGATAATGCTAGTTCCAATGATGTCACAGTAAGAGAAGTGTCTAAACAATTGACTACTTGGGGAACTAATATAATGAATGGTAAACATCTACATGTTAGATGTATGGCTCACATACTTAATCTCATTGTACAAGATGAGTTGAAAGAAATTGGTGTTTCTATCAAGAGAGTTAGACAAGATGTGAGATACATTAGACTATCTCCCGCTAGGATTAGAAAGTTTAAAGAATGTTGTGAATCTCAAAAGTTAACTTCCAAGAGAACATTATGCTTAGATGTTTCTACTCGATGGAACTCTACATACATGATGTTAGACACAACACAACAATTTGAGCTTGCCTTTGACAAATATAGTTTCTTTGATACTGGATTGTTGCATCATCTTCGTACCTATGTATGTGAAGATGGAACTAATGCAGGTGATCTCACAAGTGCTGACTGGGATAATGTGAGAATAATGATAAAATTTCTTGAAGCTTTTTATTTGCTTACTTTGAGGGTCTCTGGTTCTATTTATGTCACTTCCAATGTATATTTTGTTGAAATTTGTGAGCTTGATCTTATTTTGAAAGAGTGGATGGAACATGAAGATGCTAGTTTGAAAGAAATGGCAAAACAAATGAAAGAAAAATCTGTCAAGTATTGGGGTGAACCTGAAAAAATGAACAATATGATCTTTATTGCATCAATTTTGGATCCCCGTAACAAGCTTGACTATGTTCCTTTTGCAATTGTGAGGATGTTTGGAGAAAAAGAAGGGAAGAAATTGATTTTAGAAGTGAAAAATTATATGGATTCTTTGTTTGATTATTATGTAAAGAAAAATTCAAAAGGATCTACATCTGCTTCATCTGGAAATACAACAGCTACCGTGAGTGGTTATGGTAGCTTTTTGAAAAGAGGAACAATGAGAACGAAATTGGAATTTGAGAAACATAAGGAAGTGAAAGGAGGCTTAGGTGCTAAATCAGAGTTAGATAGATATCTTGCTGAAGATATTGAGCCCGAAACGGATGAGTTTAAAATCTTAAAGTGGTGGAAAATCAATGAGCCTAGATTTCCCATTCTTGCGGAGATGGCTCGTGATGTGTTAGCCATTCCTATTTCAAGTGTTGCATCAGAATGTGCATTCAGTACTGGAGGTCGCATTCTTGACTCGTTTAGGAGTTCGTTGACGCCTAAACTGGTGCAATCTCTTATTTGTCTTCAAGATTGGCTTAGAAGTGAACCTATTCCTATTAAAGTTGAGGAAGACTTGGAGTATCTAGAACAACTGGAACTTGGTAATTATTTTGTGTTTTGCATTTATTATATTACAAATAGTTTACTTAACACTGATGCATGACAAAGTTTTCTTCAATATTTTTATTAGATTTGGCAAATTGTGCAAAAGATTCAACTATTATTGACATATAGTTGCAACCTGTGGCATGTGTGGTAAGTTGATAACCTTCTGTATATTTGATGATATAACATTGATATACTTTATTATAAATCAATTGTGTTTTTGACTTATAATTATGTCTTTTTTGCAAAGGTTTGATCATGGCGCCTAAATGGAACTTACAGATTATGTATCATTTTTATAAATGCTTAGATCAACAAGTAAATAGACAAGTGATGTTGCAGTAATAACTTGCTAGTGAGCTCTTTTGGTAGACAAGCTGATGCTGCAGTAGTACTTAATGTAGTTATTTTATTGATTTTGAGACTTCAGCAACATGAAAACTTTCTAACTTCTCGATTTCTCTTTTGGTTATGTAATATTGCTTATACTAAACAGTGATTTCCTACTAGCTGCTCAAGCTAACTTTTGGATATAATGAATGAAGTTTATGTGTAAATTATCACATTGGCATATTTCTAGGTTTTTGGCAGCAAAGCAGCATATATTCTGGGTTTTTTGTTCTCTCATGGCTGAATATTGGACATATGTTGCTGCATATTGAATTTGATATGGGTATTTTATTTCTTGATTATGTGCAAATTATCACATTGGCATGTGGTTTTATAAATAAACTAGATGGCTGCTGCTTTTCGAGCTCCTGTTGGTGGTCTGCTGTTCGCTCTAGAAGAAATGGTATCTTGATATATTTTAAAAAATGTACATGCTTTTATTTGATTCTTGGTAGACCAAAGATTTTTGGGAGATAATAGTCCTTATCGCTATATTTGTGTTACTAAGATTATAGTATATTTTCTCTACAAATCAGATTTTTTAATCAAGAATACTTCTCAGCAACACAAATCAGATTTATATAAATAAAAGAACATATTTATGATTTATCACATTCAAGCAACACAAGTAGTCCGAATTTTTGGAAAAAATCAACAAATTAGGTAGTCCAATTAATACGTAGAAGAAGCCCAATATGATATTGTTCAAACCGACCGAAATAAACCGAACCGAAATTAGAAAACCGAACTAAACCGAACTTATTTCAGTTCGATTTCGGTTAATACTTTTACAAAACCGAAAACCAAATAACCGAACCGAATTTCTTCAAACCGAACTAAACCGATCGAACGCCCACCCCTACCGATAACCGAATCGATAAGATATCAGTTATTGGTTAATCGGTTATCGATCATTATCGGTTTACCCGATAAGATAATTCAATCTAGAGTTAAGCAAAAAGGAGAAGACAATTCACTTGAGTTAAGCAAAAAAGAGAAGAACTCACATATAATATACTACCCATTTCTGCGTTCTGTTCTGTGGCCACAACTGGAATAGTACTAATTCTTCAACAACAATTGTCCAAATACATTTTAATAATAATACAAAGTAGTAGCAATTTCATATTAAAATTAGAAAGTCCAAACATATAGTACTAACAGTTCAAATTCAAGTTAACAAGACAACAACTAATCAATCCTTATAGGCTTTACCAAATTGCGCTCCAAACAACGCCCAATATGCCTCATTAAGGACTTAGTACCACTTTGTTGTGCATTGTAATGAAAAATAAGATGACAATGACTACATCTTACTTTCCACCATCCATCATCACCTTCTTCAATCCTTTCCTAGTAACTCCAAACATGTGAGGTAGTTTGTGACCACGAAGTCGAGGCATAATTACACCTATTAAACATAAAAAGAAAAAATATTAAGTCAGATAAATTCTTAGCAATGCATACTATAAAAGTTGAATAATGAACTTACCAAAGTTTCAACGGTAAAAGAATATATGTCCTAATTCTAAAATATGTCAATAAACACCCAAATACTCGTATATAAAAAGAATTAAACCCAAAAACAGTGACTTCAATATTATTGATTAGTAAACACTAGAAATACAATTAACGTCAACATTATTGCCTCCCTTGTCAACTGAAATCCCAAATTACCAATATCATTATCAACATAGCCATATAAGTAATGACAACACTAATAAAAATCTCAGCCACTAATGCTTAACTTAAAGTTCAATGCTTTGGGAAACCCACAACAGAACTGAAACAATTTCAGACCCCAAAATTTCATAACTGAATCTAAACAAGAACTTGAACACCCACTTAAAATTTCCAAAAATAAAAATATTTCAGTGTCATAATTGCTAAAACTAATCAAAATACAAAAGCAAACTCATAAAGAAACAGTAAACAAATAATTAAATTAAATATTATTACCTCCCATGTAAACTAAAATTAACCAAAACACAGTAAAAATTATAACTTTTTACAACTAAAAGCAAAGCACAACATAAATTAGCCACACAAAAACATGAAAGTGAATGAATTTAAGCAAGAACTTGAACATCCACTTAAAAATTCCACAAATAGAAAGATTTATCTGACATAGTAAATAATTAGTCCAACATTATTACCTCCAAACAATCCAAGATAAATTATCCAAGATAAACTGGATATTGTTTGTCAAATGCCTAACCTGAAAAAAGAAACTGGTAGTAGGTATAAGCTGCACAACGCGAGCTCACAAAATTAAGAAGAAAAAATAAAAAATAAAAAATCTTTAACAATCAAAAATCCCTAGATGAAGATGAATTTTGTTAGAGAAATTAAAAGCTTAATGTATAAGACAAAAGATTTACACAAGGAGTAACTAGTAAGGTCTATGAAGAATGAAGATGGAGCAACTGAAGACTGAAGAATGCAGTTGAGAAAGAATAGGAAAGAATGAAGTGAAGCCCTAGCATATGTATATACTTAAGGGTAAAGTAGTAATTTTATTAATTCTTATTGGGTTATCGGTTAACCCATTAACAAAATTGGCAAGCCGAGGCCCGAACCGATAACCCAATAGTAAAAAATTCTAAACCGTTACCGAACCTATGATGACCCAAAAGGTCATCTTATGTTTAAAAACTCGAATCTGCGATCTTAAACCTTAAAAGTTGCATTTTTATCCTTCTCGATTAGCGTGCACAGTCCGGACATGTTTCCGGAAAGCTTGTATGTTGAAAATTAATGAAAATAAGAATTTTTGCCTTAAAAGTTGATTTTAGTTGACTTCGGTCAATATTTTTGGTAAACGAATTCGGATCCATGCTTTGACGGTCCCGATAGGTCTGTATCGAATTATGAGACCTGGGTGTATGCCCGGAATCGAATTCGGAGGTAACTAGCTCAAGATATGAATTTCTGATGAAAATTAAAAGTTTAAAAATTAATTATTTTTAAGAATTGATTAATATTTGGCATTGTTAGTATCAGGTCCGTATTTTGGTTTCGGATCCCGGTACAATTTTATTATGATATTTAAGACTTGTCTGTGAAATTTGGTGAGAAACAGAATTGATTTGACGTGATTCGGACGTCCAGTTGAGAAGTTTTGGATTTTAAAGTGTTCTTGAGAATTTCATTTGATTTGGTGCTAAATTCGTAGTTTTAGGTGTTATTTTGGTGATTTGATCACGCGAGCAAGTTCGTATGATGTTTTTATACTTGTGTGCATGTTTGGTTTGGAGCCCCGAGGGCTCGGGTGAGATTCGGATAGGCCACGGGATATTTTGGACTTGGGAAAAATCTGGTTTCTGCAGATTCTGGTGTCTGTCATATCCTTCTTCGCGTTCTCGAAGGCCCTCTCGCGAACGGGAAGAGTAACCTGATGAGGCTGAGACTTCTTCTTCGCGAACGTGAAGGCCTGGTCGCGAACGCGAAGTGATGGGGGATTTACTTTTTGCGAATGCGACTGGCTCAACGCGAAGCATGTGGGGACCTGGGGGGGGGGTCGCTCCTTCATCGCGAACGCGAAGGCCAGGGGATGTAACCCTCGTGAACGCGAGGGGGTCTTGCAAACATGAAGGCTTTGCAACTAGTACCCTTCGCGAACGCGACAGTGGCCTCGTGAACGCAATGCACACTGTCGCCCAGTGCATAAAATAGAATCAAACACCGGTTTAAGCCATTTCTTCAATATTTTTTAAGAATCAAACGGGTAGAGGCGATTTTCAAGAGTCATTTTCTTCCCCCAAAGTGTTGGTAAGTGATTCTAAATCATTTTTTTTCAATTACCCATTACATTCCTTGAATTACCAACCAAAAATCTAGAGTTTTTATGGTAGAATTAGGGGTTAGGGTAGAAAATAGGGATTTCGGGTATTTGGGGATTTAGACCTCAATTTGAGGTCGGATTCCAAAACTAATTACATATTCGGGCTCGGGGGTGAATGGGTAAAAAGATTTTGCTCTGAACCTTGGGTTTTGACCAAGAGAGTCCGGGGTCGATTTTTTGACTTTTTGGAGGAATAATTGGAAAATTTAATTTATACAATATAATTGATCCCTTTAGCAATATTTGATATTATTCAGTCATTTTTGAATAGATACGAGTGGTTTGGAGGTGAATTGCAAAGGAAAAACTGTGATTGAGAATTAAGCAGTCTTTGGAGCGAGTAAGTGTTGTGTCTAACCCTGACTTGCGGGAATTAGGAACCTTAGATTATTTGCTAAGTGAAATTCATGTGAGCGGCGTATATGTGAGGTGACGAGTACCTATGCGCCGCCAATTTACCTGTTTTTTCATGTTTCTCTATTTTTCTGATATTGTCTCATTCCTATGCCAAATTGCTACGTGTTATACTAGTGTTGTTCAAATTATCGTTCTTATCATGTTTACGAAATGTTTTTGGTGAAAATTGAGTTTTTATTTCAAGTTGAGATTGATATTATGGAACCAAATGTTGAAGTAAGGTTTGTACTTGTTATTCTATCTCCCTGTTGTTATTTATGCATTGCATTATGGTAAAGGAGAGTGTTAATGCACGAAGGGTGATGCCGTGCCATATTGTGAGTATTAATACACGAAGGGTGATGTCGTGCCATATTGTGAGTGTTAATGCACGAAGCCATATTGTGAGTGTTAATGCACGGAGGGTGATGTCGTGCCATGATATGAGAGTAAAAGCACGAAGGGTGATGCCGTGCCGTTTCTATTAATTTTATGGTGAGATTGAGAGTAAAAGCACGAAGGGTGATGCCGTGCATTTTTCTTTACTGTATTTATTATTCCTGTTAATTCATGGTATATGGACTGCTCCGATGATCATTTTGCTGTAGTTCTTTATCTTGTATTCCCCTCAGTATGTTTCCCCTCCCGACATTTCTAGTTTAGTTCTTTATTCTTGTTATTTGCGTATACACTGTTAAATTGTACAAGTTGATTGTAGGTGCCTTGCCTTAGCCTCGTCACTACTTCGTCGAGGTTAGGCTCGACACTTACCAGTATATGGCGTCGGTTGTACTGATGCTGCACTCTGTACTTTTTGTGCAGATTTTGATACCGGCTCAAGTTGATCGAGATTTGCTATTGGTCCGTTGTCCGGAAACTCAAGGTATATCTGTCGGCGTTCACAAACCTTGAAGTCCCCATCTATCTTTTTATATCCTACTGTTTCCTTTCATTCAGACAATTGTTTTTATTTCAGACTATTACTTGTAGTAAATTCTAGAATGCTCGTGAATTGTGACTCCAGATCCGGGTAGTAGTAAATAATACAGTTTTATGATGTTCCACACTTATTATATTTCATTTTAGTTAATTATTGTTATTTACTGAACGGAAATAAGGAATTAGTTTAATGATTCTCTAACGTTGGCTTGCCTGGCAAATAAAATGTTAGGCGCCATCACGGTCTCGTCGGTGGGAAATTTTGGGTTGTGATAGTTGGTATCAGAGCACTAGGTTGCCTAGGTCTCACGATTCACCAGCAAGCTTAGTAGAGTCTGGAGGATCGGTACAGAGACATCTGTGCTTATCTTCTAGATGCTATAAAGTTTAGGGACAAGTTTCACTTCTATTCTTCTCTGTCGTGCGATTTTGCTTTCTCAATACTGATTGAACTTTTCTACTCTTATTCTCTCACAGATGGCGAGAACACGTACCGCTTCCTCAGCTGAGCAGCAGCTAGAGCCTCCAGTGATAGCTCCTACGCGGGGCAGAGGTCGAGGCCGAGGTCGTGCCAGAGGCCGAGGCAGGGGCAGGGCTCAGCCTAGAGCCCGAGCAGTAGCCCCAGCAGTGGAGCCTCAGATAGAGATTGACGAGGAGGTCCCAGCCCAGACTGTTCCTGTCGGACTAGCTCAGGTTCCGGAGAGGTTCATTGCTACCCCAGTACTTCAGGACACTTTGGTCCGATTGGTGGGCCTTATGCAGAGTGTGGCCTAGACTGGCGCATTTCCCATGGCACCAACAGTCTCTTACGCTGGAGGAGGAGCCCAGATTCCTACCACTCTCGCTCCGGAGCAGATAGCTCCCCAGTATCAGGCTCCAACAGCTCAACCAATCTGATTAGTTCAGCCGGTTATTGCGGCGCAGGTTGGAGATGGTCCAGCTATGTCTTCTGAGGCTTTATTGAGATTGGACAGGTTTACCAAGCTCTTTCCTGTTCACTTTCGTGGTGCTCCTTTAAAGGACCCCAGGAGTATCTTGACAGTTGTCACGAGGTTCTACGGAACATGGGTATAGTGAATACCAATAGGGTCGATTTTGCTGCATTTTAGATGACTGGTTCCACCAAGAAATGGTGGAGAGATTACTTGTTGACCAAACCAGCTGGGTCGCCTGCTCTTACTTGGGACCAGTTCTCTCAGCTCTTTATAGAGAAGTTTCTGCCTATCACATTGAGAGAGGAGCGTCACTGTCAGTTTGAGCGTCTCCAACAGGGCGTTATGACAGTTACTCAGTATGAGACCCGTTTTGTGGATTTGGCCCGCCATGCCATTTTTTTGCTTCCCACCGAGAGAGAGAGGGTGAGAAAGTTTATTGATGGACTTGCTCAGCCTATCAGATTGAATATGGCTAAGGAGACTGGGAGTGAGATTGCTTTTCAGGCGGCTGCTAATGTCACCAGACGAGTCAAGATGGTTCTTACTTAGGGGTCTGACAATAGGCCCCGTCATTTCGGTGAGTTCAACGGTGCCTCATCTAGAGGCAAGAGTACTTTTGGTAGGGGCCATCCTCCCAGGCCGTTTCATTCAGTACTCCAGGCATCCCACAGTGCCTCAGGTGGTCGTGGCCAGATGCATTATTCCGACCAGCTAGTCTACAATGCACCACCAGCTCCTATTAGTGCACCTCCACTTTAGAGTTATCAGGGTGGTTATTCAGGTCGACAAGGTCAGTTTCAGGGTCAGCAGTCACAACAACCGAGTTTATGTTATACTTGTGGTGATCCGAGACACATTGCTAGATTTTGCCCTCGGGCAACGGGCAGCTCACAACATCAGAGTTCTCGTGCCATGGTTCTGGCACCAGTTGCTGCACCACCTACTAAGCCAGCCAGAGGCAGGGGTCAGGCAGCCAGAGGTAGGGGCCATACAGTTCGAGGTGGAGGTCAAGCCGTTAGAGGTGGAGACCAGTTAGCTAGAGGTCATCCTAGGGACGTAGTTCAGGGTGGTGGGCCCCAGCCCCGGTGTTATGCTTTCATAGCCAGGCTTGAGGATGAGTCATCCGACGCTGTTATCACAGGTTATATTTCAGTTTGCAGTAGAGATGCTTCAATTCTATTTGATCCGGGATCTACTTACTTCTATGTGTCTTCCTATTTTGCTTCCTATTTGGTTGTGCTCCGTGATTCTTTGAGTGCTCCTGTGTATGTGTCCACACCAGTGGGAGATGCTATTGTTGTAGATCATGTTTATCGTTCGTGTGTGGTCACCATTGGGAGTCTTGAGACTCGTGTAGATCTTCTACTTCTCGACATGGTTGATTTTGATGTCATACTGGGCATGGATTGGTTGTCACCTTATCATGCTATATTATATTGTCACGCCAAGACGGTGACCTTAGCCTTGCAGGGGTTGCCTCAATTAGAGTGGAGAGGGAATCTTGGCCATTCTGCTAGCAGGGTTATCTCTTATGTGAAGGCTCGGCATATGGTCGAGAAGGGGTGTCTAGCTTATTTGGCTTATGTCCGCGATTTTAGTGCGGAGGTTCCTTCCATAGATTTTGTGCCGGTTGTTCATGAGTTTCCAGAGGTGTTTCATGCAGACATGCAGGGGATGCCACCCAATAGGGATATTGATTTATGCATTGATTTGGCTCCGGGCACTCAACCTATTTACATTCCTCTATATTGCATGGCCCTGCCAGAGTTGAAAGAATTGAAGGAGCAGTTGCAATATTTGCTTGATAAGGGCTTCATTAGACCTAGTGTCTCGCCCTGTGGTTCACCTGTGTTGTTTGTGAAGAATAAAGATGGATCAATGGGGATGTGTATAGATTATCGGCAGTTGAACAAAGTCACCATCAAGAATAAATATCCATTGTCAAGGATTGATGATTTATTTGACCAGCTTCAGGGGGGCAATGTGTTTTCAAAGATTGATTTGAGATCTGGCTACCATCAGTTGAGGATTAGGGCACTCGATGTTCCTAAGACAGCTTTTTGAACTCGGTATAGGCATTATGAGTTTCTAGTGATATCATTTGGGTTGACAAATACCCCAGCAACCTTCATGGATTTGATGAACCGGGTGTTCAAACCCTAATTGTATTCCTTTGTGGTTATGTTTATTGATGATATCTTGATCTACTCCCACAATCGAGAGGAGCATGAGCAGCATCTTCGGATCGTTCTTCAGACTCTGAAAGATAGCCAGTTATATGCTAAGTTCTCAAAATGCGAGTTTTGGTTGAGTTCAGTTGTTTTCTTGGGTCACGTTGTATCAACAAAGGGTATTCAGGTGGATCTTAATAAGATTGAGGCAGTCCATAACTGGCCTAGACCCACATCAGCTACAGAGATCCGAAGTTTCCTGGGTTTGGCAGGCTATTACTGTCGATTTGTGGAGGGGTTTTCATCTATAGCAGCCCCGTTGATCAGATTGACCCAGAAGGGTGCCCCATTCAGGTGGTCAGACGAGTGTGAAGTGAGCTTTCAGAAGCTCAAGACAGCTTTGACTACGGCACCGGTATTGGTGTTACCCACAGCTTCAAGATCTTATACAGTATATTATGACACATATCGTATTGGTCTGGGTACGGTATTGATGCAGGGTGGCAAGGTTATTGCATATGCTTCACGGCAGCTGAAGGTTCACGAGAAGAATTACCATGTTCATGATCTAGAGCTGACAACCATTGTTCACGCGCTGAAGGTTTGGAGGCACTATCTTTACAGCGTGCCATATGAGGTATTCACTGATCATCGGAGCTTGCGGTATTTGTTCAAGCAGAAGGAACTTAATTTGAGGCAGAGGAGGTGGCTGGAGCTATTGAAAGACTATGATATCACTATATTGTATCATCCCGGGAAGGCCAATGTGGTGGCCTATGCTTTAAGTAGAAAGTTAGTCAGTATGGGTAGCCTTGCATATATCCCAGTTGGTGAGAGACCGTTTGCACTGGATGTTCAGGCCTTAGCCAAAAAGTTCGCGAGGTTAGATGTTTCTGAGCCCAGCCGTATTCTAGCTTGTACAATTACTCGGTTTTCTTATCTGAGCGCATCAGAGATCGGCATGATGACGACCCTCATTTGCTTGTCCTTAGAGACACAGTGCGGCACGGTGGTGCCAAGCAGGTTACTGTTGGAGATGACGGAGTTTTGAGGATGCATGGTCGTATTTGTGTGCCTAATGTGGATAGACTTCGTGAGTTGATCCTTGAGGAGTCCCACAGTTCCCGGTATTCTATTCATCCGGGCACCGCCAAGATGTATCAGGGCTTGAGGCAACATTATTGGTGGAGGTGAATAAAGAAGGACATAGTTACCTATGTAGCTCAGTGCCTAAATTGCCAGCAAGTAAAGTGTGAGCATCAGAGACCCGATGGTTTACTTCAGAGGTTAGATATTCCTGAGTGGAAGTGGGAGCATATCACTATGGAATTTGTTGTTGGACTCCCACAGACTCAGAGGAAGTTCGATGCAGTTTGGATCATTGTGGACAGGCTGACTAAGTCAACGCATTTCATTCATGTGGCAGTTACCTGTTCCACGGAGCGGTTGGCTGAGATTTATATTCGTGAGATCGTCCGTCTTCACGGTGTGCCCGTGTCTATCATTTTTTATCGAGGTACGCAGTTTACCTCACACTTTTGGATGGCAGTTTAGTGTGAGTTGGGTACGCGAGTTGAGCACAACATTTCATCCTCACAGATGGGCAGTCCGAGCGTACTATTCAGATCTTGGAGGATATGCTCCGCGCATGTGTTATTGACTTTGGAGGTTCTTGGGATCAATTTTTGCCATTAGCGGAGTTTGCCTACAATAACAGCTACCAATTGAGCATTCAGATTTCTCCCTATGAGGCATTATATGGTAGAAGGTGTAGGTTGCCAGTTGGGTGGTTCGATCCAGGGAGGCTCGGTTATTGGGTACAGATTTAGTTCAGGAGGCCTTGGATAAGGTCAAGATTATACAGGATCGACTTCATACATCTTAGTCCATGCAAAAGAGTTATGCTGACCGTAAAGTTCGTGATATTGCATTCATGGTTGGAGAAAAAATATTGCTTCGGGTATCGCCCATGAAGGGTGTTATGAGATTTGGGAAGAAGGGCAAGTTGAGCCCAGTATATCAGGCCATTTGAGATCCTCGAGAGAGTGGGGGAGGTAGATTATAAACTTGCATTGCCTCCAGGGTTATCCTCAGTTCATCCGGTATTCCATATGTCCATGCTCTAGAAATATCATGGTGACCCATCCCACGTGTTAGATTTCAGCTCTGTCCAGTTGGACAAGGATTTGACTTATGAGGAGGTACCGGTGGCCATTCTAGACTGGCAGGTTCTTCAGTTGAGGTCAAAGAGTTACCCTTCAGTTCGAGTACAGTGGCGAGGTTAGCCTATTGAGGGAGCTACTTGGGAGTCCGAGTCCGATATGCGGAATAGATATCCCCAACTTTTCACCAGCCCGGGTATTTTTCTATGTTCGTTCGAGGACGAATGATTGTTTTAGAGGTGGAGAATGAAGGTCATCTTATGTTTTAGAATTCGAATCTGCGCTCTTAATCCTTAAAAGTCGCATTTTTACCCTCCTCGATTTGCGTGCACAGTTCGGACAGATTTCCGGAAAGCTTTTATGTTGAAAATTAATGAAAATAAGAATTTTTGCCTTAAAAGTTGATTTTAGTTGACTTCGGTCAACATTTTTGGTAAACGGACCCGGATCCGCACTTTGACGGTCCCGGTAGGTCCGTATCGAATTACGGGACCTGGGTGTATGCCCGAAATTGAATTCGGAGGTCCCTAACTCAAGATATGAATTTCTAATGAAAATTAAAAGTTTGGAAATGAATTATTTTTAAGAATAGATTGATATTTGGCATTGTTAGTATCGGGTCCGTATTTTGGTTCCGGATCCCGGTATAATTTCATTATGATATTTAAGACTTATCTGTGAGATTTGGTGAGAAACGAAGTTAATATGACGTGATTCGGACGTCCAATTGAGAAGTTATGGATTTTAAAGTGTTCTTGAGAATTTCATTTGATTTGGTGCTAAATTCGTAGTGCTAGGTGTTATTTTGGCAATTTGATCGCGCGAGCAAGTTCGTATGATATTTTTAGACTTGTGTGCATGTTTGGTTTGGAGCCCCGAGGGCTCGGGTGAGTTTCGGATAGGCCACAGGATGTTTTGGACTTGGAAAAAATCTGGTTTCTATAGATTCTGGTATCTGTCATATCCTTCTTCGCATTCGCAAAGGCCCTCTCGGGAATGCGAAGAGTAACCTGATAAGGCTGAGACTCCTTCTTCGTGAACGCGAAGGCCTGGTCGCGAACGTGAAGTGATGTGGGATTTACCCTTCACGAACGCGACTGGCTCAACGCGAATGCGAAACATGTGGGGACCTGGGGAGAGGGGGGGTTGGTCGTTCCTTCATCGCGAATGCGAGCAACGTCTCGCGAACGCGAAGGCCAGGGGGCGTAATCATCGCAAACGCGAGCAACGTATCGCAAACGCGAAGGCCAGGGGGTGTAACCCTCACGAACGCGAGGGGGGTCTCGCAAACGTGAAGGCTTGGCAGCCAGTACCCTTTGCGAACGCGACAGTGGCCTCGCGAACGCGATGCACACTGTCGCCCAGTGCATAAAACAGAATCAAACACGGGTTTAAGCCATTTCTTCAACATTTTTCAAGAACCAAACGGGTAGAGGCAATTTTCAAGAATCATTTTCTTCCCCAAAGTGTTGGTAAGTGATTCTAAACCATTTTCTTTCAATTACCCATTACATTCCTTGAATTATCAACCAAAAATCTAGAATGTTTATGGTAGAATTAGGGGTTAGGGTAGAAAATAGGAATTTCGGGAATTTGGGATTTAGACCTCAATTTGAGGTCGGATTCCAAAACTAATTACGTATTCGGGCTCGGGGGTGAATGGGTAAAAGGATTTTCGTCTGAACCTCGGGTTTTGACCAAGCGGCCCCGGGGTTGATTTTTCGACTTTTTGGAGGAAAAATTGAAAATTTTAATTTATGCAATATAATTGATCCCTTTAGAAATATTTGATATTATTGAGTCATTTTTGAATAGATACGAGTGGTTTGGAGGTGAATTCCAAAGGAAAAACTGTGATTGAGAATTAAGCAGTCTTTGGAGCGAGTAAGTATTGTGTCTAACCCTGACTTGCGGGAATTAGGAACCTTAGATTATTTGCTAAGTGAAATTCATGTGAGCGGCGTATATGTGAGGTGACGAGTACCTATGCGCTGCCAATTTACCTGTTTTTCCATGTTTCTCTATTTTTCTGATATTGTCTCATTCCTATGCCAAATTGCTACGTGTTATACTAGTGTTGTTCAAATTATCGTTCTTATCATGTTTACGAAATATTTTTGGTGACAATTGAGTTTTTATTTCAAGTTGAGATTGATATTATGGAACCAAATGTTGAAGTAAGGTTTGTACTTGTTATTCTATCTCCCTGTTGTTATTTATGCATTGCATTATGATAAGGGGGAGTGTTAATGCACGAAGGGTGATGCTGTGCCATATTGTGAGTATTAATGCACGAATGGTGATGCCGTGTCATATTGTGAGTGTTAATGCACGGAGGGTGATGCCGTACCATATTGTGAGTGTTAATGCACGGAGGGTGATGTCGTGCCATGATATGACAGTAGGTGATGCCGTGCCGTTTCTATTAATTTTATGGTGAGATTGAGAGTAAAAGCACGGAGGATGATGCCGTGCATTTTTCTTTACTGTATTCACTATTCATGGTATATGGACTGCTTCGGTGATCATTTTGCTGTAGGTCTTTATCTTGTATTCCCCTCAGTATATTTCCCCTCCCGATATTTCTTGTTTAGTTCTTTATTCTTGTTATTTGCGTATACACTATTAAATTGTACAAGTTGATTGTAGGTGCCTTGCCTTAGCCTCGTCACTACTTCGTCGAGGTTAGGATCGACACTTACCAGTACATGGGGTCGGTTGTACTGATGCTGCACTCTGCACTTTCTGTGCAGATTTTGATACCGGCTCAGGTTGATCGAGATTTGCTATTGGTCCGTTGTCCGGAGACTCAAGGTAGATCTGTCGGCGTTCACTGAACTTGAAGTCCCCGTCTATATTTTTATATCCTACTATTTCCTTTCAATCAGACAGTTATTTTTATTTCAAACTATTACTTGTAGTAAATTCTAGAATGCTCGTGAATTATGATTCCAGATCCGGGTAGTAGTAAATAATACAGTTTTATGATGTTCCACACTTATTGTATTTTATTTTAGTTAATTATTGTTATTTACTGAATGGAAATAAGAAATTAGTTTAATGATTCTCTAACGTTGGCTTGCCTGGCAAATGAAATGTTAGGCGCCATCACGGTCCCGTCGGTAGAAAAGTTCGGGTCGTGATAGAACCGTTAACCCAATACCGATAACCCAATAAATAATTAACGGTTCGGGTTATCGGTTTTACCCGATATATGCCCAACCCTAACACATACTAATAAAAATACACTTATACCCACCCACAAATGTACAAATATAGCACACCAACTTGAAATTTTCATATTCAAGTGAACCTTTAGTAGAATTGTACTTACATACCATGTGTGCTTTAGACGACTTATTTTTCGATTGATTAATCTTTTTCCTCTTGGTTTGCTTTTCTTCCGGTGAATGGATGCATCTACCGATATATATATATACTCCATATGTTACGATTACATGTACAGGAAAAAAGTAACTCAAACTAAAGAAAACTTCATACATAACACTAGTGTTAGTTAAAACATAATTTCTTGGTAGATAGGGTCTCTTTGACAACCTCTTTTATGTAAAAATTAAATTAAAATAGTAAATTATAAGACAAAACATTCAAGTCTAGATCAACTCGTGAGTGAAACAAAAATTTTACTTTTATTTTTTTATATTAAAAAACTATTTGGTTACACAAAGGTTAAAACTTTATTAATGGTAAAGCCATACTTGTCTTACATGTTCTCTTTACAGCCAGAGCCGTCTTCATTAATCTTGGAGAGTTCTATACTATTAATAGATGATGGTACCCATAACTTAAATTCATTAGGGAGGTTTGGAATTTTTTGGAAGGTTTAGGTAAGGTTTTTCAATGGATGCTGAAAGGAGAGGAAGAAGAAAAAGAAAAAAAATGAAAAGGAGAAAAAAAAAAGAAAAAAAAATATAACTAAAATAAAGAGTTGGGGAGGAGTATAACTGTCCCATTTCATATAATTCACGCTAAGTCTTCGAAGAGATTTTTGAGAGAGTTTCCACCTAGGGTTCCTACTACAAGCAAAGTGAATTTCTACCTGTGATGTTGTGAGAGTTTTGAATTGGACCTATTAGGCCCTCGTACTAACGGTTGTTTAACGTGAAAAATTAATCTGAGTTTCTTGGTATGGTACGTAGAGGTATATCTGGACCTTTTTTTAAAAATTTAGTGATATATTTGGACCTTTTCATTTTCATAGAGCATGCTTCAAATTATCACTAATGCTTTAAATTATCAATAGTTTAGAGGTAAATTTAAATCTTTTATTTGTCAACGTGACTTCATCGCATGAAAGATGATGGTTTTAGAGAACAATATGTAAAGGGAGTAAAAGTAAGACATATTGAATACATTTTACACATTTTCTCATTGAAATTTCGCCTTTATAATTGGGCGAGGCCGAGCTCATAGCGCGTGGAACCAAAGGCGGACCCATGATTTAAAAATAACGGGGACACCATTATCTTTAATATAGACGGAATGGAGAATTTTACCGATAGTTGTTGGGTCCTGCCAGATGCCGACAAACTTTCGGTGATGACCGACATGTATGAGTTAGTGAGGAGGTGAGCATTGGGTATGTAATTTTGGAAAAGGAAAGAGAGAAGTGATTTTGAGCTTTTAAGGAAGAGGTTTAATTAAAACAAAAAGGAGTTGAAAAAAATGTTAAATGAAAAAAGTTTTTTTTTTGGGTTTGGGTGTGGGTGTGGGGGGGGGGGGGAGGGGAGAGATGAATGAAACCTAAGGTAAAAAGGCAAGATATAAATAAATAATCTAGGCTATAATTAATATTTCAGCTAAAAAAGGGAAAATCTAAGGTAAAAAGGTAAGACATAAATAAATAATCTAGGCTACAATTATATATTTCAGCTAAAAAAGGAAATTTACTAAAGGTGAGGGAGTACGAAATTGAACCTAGGATATCCGACACTACAACGGAGGTAAACTAGCAGATTCTACCAATGCCCCAATCGGGCTTTTGTACTTTAGGGTGCCTAGTCAAATATAAAGTTTTTTCTCAAGGTATATATATATATAGAGAGAAATGTTTCATAGGTTTAGGGAGTCCGGTGACCCCTACCATACACGTAAGTCCGCCTATGCGTGGAACTCGTTATTGCGTTGTACATATTGCCCTTATCTTCTAACCCACATCGTATCTTCTTTGGGAGAAGTCCTAAAAGTGAGACTAATAAATACAGTACTAAGACTGAAGAAAGAATTTGCGCATATCAGAGTTGTAAGTATAAAGAAAAAGGTACTATGAGTAGTATAGATGCAGAAATCTTAATTGTCCTTTATGTGTTAAATAGTTTTAAATTGTATATTTTGAATAAATTAGAAATATTGGTTAGAACAAACTATTAACCTATAGTCAAATTTCATAAGAAAATAAATGAAAAAGATACTAGTAGAAGAGATGGTTGAATTTTCTAGACACAATATCTATATATAACAAAGTTATCTTTGAACTAGGGGTGGCATGTGGGGCCAGTCCGGGCCCTAAACGGGCTAAGTGGGCTGGTCTTGTGGGCCGCAATCTCGATCCCGGACTAAACGGGTCAGGCCCGCGGGCTAAGTGGGCCCAATGGCTAAAAATTGATTTAAAAAAAAAATTAAATAGTAGCAATTTTTTTCACAAATTGTAACAACCTCAATATTTTTTTACTATTTTTTGGAATAAAGTAAACAATAGTAGCAAGTATAGAAGAAAATTAGAGAGAAATTGTGATAGATTGATATTGATTTTGTAAGAAAAATAAAAGAATGAGGGGATATTTATAGTTGAAAATAGGGAAAAAGTGTAATTATAAAAAGTTTGGAGTTAAAATAAAGTTGGGGTTAAATGGCTATTTTCTAAATAGCCAACGGCTATTTTTTAAAGCTCAACGACTATTTTTTTAAATAGCCAAATGACTACTTTTTTTAAAAAACAATTACCGTTGGGCCCGCCAAGGGACCAGTCCGAGCCAAACGATCTTGGTCCTAACGGTTCAAAGGCAAGAACCGGCCCACGAGATCGGTCCAAGTCCACCTCTAGCGGTCCTACCGGTCCCGTCCCACTTGGCCCGCGGTCTCGGGCCGGTTCCAGGCCCGGACCGGCCCACTTGCCGCCCTTACTTTGAACATATTAAAGGAAGAGACAACACTTTAGCTGATGAATTAAATAGATTAATTCGTTTAACAATGTTATTCTTTTAAATATCCAGCAAAATGTCAAAGATCAGATTCCAGAGCTAGCAAGGCTAAGACATAGACAGACAAAGGTAACATAGATCAAGTCTTCAGAGACATATTAGCAGACTCTGCTAAAGAATGTTCACTTTAGACCTCATTCATGATCTGCATATTCGTAGTCTATTGAAAGCAACAACTTAATTGTCTCCCAAAATCAAATATTTCTTTCAAACAAGAAGAATATATTATTTTAGATAAGCAACAAAAATGGTTGGTAGACAATCTTTGTATTACTTACAACAAAAAATGCAAAAGATATAAAATATGTCATTGCATGCATGAATGCATTGTGTGAATATTTTATTACAGGGAATAAAGATAAAAAATTCTAGTTTTATGTGATTATATATGGTAAGACAAATGATAATTTTAGAACATGGGCAAAAGTAATAGACTCAATTAAAATTTTGGAAAAACCTCTTTCAAAGGGTTTTAATTCAAGCCGAGAGGTGTGATTGATTTATGTTAAGAAAGGATGACGCGGAGGCAGCTTGAGAGTGAAAAAAGTGGCTAGATGTATGAGGAAAACTTAAATTGAAAAGAAGTGGTAGGAGTGGAAGAACTCACTGTATTGAGCTGTCTAATACTCCAATTCTAACATCAGATGATCTTAGGGCACGTGAAACAAAAGAACGGGAAGCAAGATTATCATATGTGAGCTTGTCTAAAGGCTTTGCTTCTATGAAAAATGGACATGGAGTCTTACTCAACCCTAAAACTGGCTAGGTCAAAATTTTCCAAATTAAAATCATTTACGGAAATCACAACTCATTCCCTCAATGTGGGACGTAACATCCCTCGCACACCCGGGCCTGAACAACTAAAACGTGGAGAACAAAAGACAAGGGGCCCAACATTGAGAAACATAACAACATGGATCGATAGATTTGACTCTGACACCATGTAAAGAAATTTACTTTGGACCTAACTCAATCCCAAAATCTAGCTAATGAACCGATGATTGCCCAAGACAATATAAGGAGACCACAACTCAGCTCCTCAACCAATATGAGACTTAACAAGTTCATACCGTTGGGTAAGTGTGGACAGAGGCGGAGTTAGGATTTGAAGTTACGGGTTCGGGATTCTAGTCTTTTTATGTTACTAGGTTCTAAAGTAAGAATTTGTAATTATTCAATGTATTTCTTAAGACAAATATAGGGTTTACACTAAAGTTATTGAAATCGGCCGAACCTGCTACCGAAACTCTAGCTTCGCCCTTGAGTGTGGAGTTAGCTATTGAGAGTAAAGAAGGCTATTAGAGAATCCAGGGAAGTCAGGAATGAGTATTTGGATCTCTTGAAGAAAGACTTTGGATATCTTAAATGAAAAAGGGAAAATAATATTCTATAGCCGCTCTCAAATTAATAGTCGAAAATATTATATATATATATATATATATATATATATATATATATATATATATATATATATATATATACACACACACATTCTATATGTTATATACAAAACTTATTGTAACGACCCGACCAGTCGTTTCGAGTATTACAACCTTGTTTCCCCTATTTACTGCTCAATTTATGCGTTACAGTTGATTTATAAGTTACTGGGTTAGTTGGTTCGGGCCCGGAAGGATTTCAGAGTGAAATGAGACACTTAGTCTCTTAATTGAAAACTTAAGTTGGAAAAGTTGACCGGATATGGACTTACGTGCAAACGACCTCGGAATTAAATTTTTATGATTCAAATAGCCCCGTATGGTGATTTTGGACTTAGGAGCGTGACCGGAAAATTATTTGGAGGTCGGTAGAGGAATTAGGCTTGGAATGACGAAAGTTGAATTTTTGGAAAGTTTGACCAGGGGGTTGACTTTTTGATATCGGGGCCGGAATCCGATTCTGAAAATTGAAATACCTCCATTATGTCATTTATGACTTGTGTGCAAAATTTTAGGTCAATCGGACTTGATTTGCTAGATTTCGGCATCGAATGTAGAATGTTCTAACGCCGTTTCTTTAAGAATATGTGGTATCACATTAAGCAAATGAGCTCCAAATTCAGTTTTGATTGAGGCATTAGATTCGTATTGAAATTACGGAGCCATGGAGAAAAATAATAGTCAAATTCGGACATCATATGAGAGAGTTATGCCCATTTTCGTGTCACGAATGATTTTTTGTCGCCGTCAGCGCCCAGGGTAGCGCGCGGCGCTATCCCTGGCGCTGGGACTGCTGGAAGTACTGGAAAGGGTGCCACATACAGCTCCCCATGCCACCTGTGGCGCCACAAACAACTCCCCATGTCACCTGTGGCGCCACAGACGTTAAACCCCCGTAAAACGGGGGGGTTTTAGCCATTTTTGACAAAACAAAGTTGGGGAGCTCGGTGAAGGTGATTTTTGGGCGATTTTCACGGGAAAATATTGGGGTAAGTGTTCCTTATCCTATATTGATTATATTTCATGATTCCATATTCATTTACATCATGAATCCGTAAATTTATGGAAGAAAAATAAAATTTTTATAAAATCTTCCAAAAATGTAAAATGAAGATTTGAAGGTCAATCCGATGTCGGAATTTGATAATTTTTGTATGGTTAGACTCGTATCGGAAGGGGTATTCGTATTTTGTAACTTTTGTCAGATTCCGAGATGTGGACTCCACATGCAATTTTTGAGTTAATTTCGGATTTATTTGTGAAATTTAACATTTTCATATGGAATTGATTCCTACACCTCGTGTTGATTGTATCGAATTATTTTGACTAAGATTCGAGGCGTTTGGAGGCCAAATCGTGAGGAAAAGTCTATCAAGGTAGCTGTCTGGAGTCCGCTAACCTTGACTCCCTTTCTTTGAGTTACTGTACTATTCTATACTTTCGGACAGTGTTTTGTCAATCAGACTTTGTATTCATATTAGATGCTAATGTACTTAGTGACACCGGGTTTTAGGAGTGTTATATTTGTATTTGTGAAATTTCTTCTGCTAAATTTAATTATCATGTTTTTAAACTTAAAATATATGGTGGTTTATTGAGATTATCGGCTTGCCTAGTATTTAAATAGGCGCCATCACGACAAGTGAGATTTTGGGTCGTGACAAGTTGGCATCAGAGCCTAGGTTACATAGGTCTCATAAGTCATGAACAGGTTTAGTAGAGTCTTGCGGATCGGTACGGAGACGTCTGTACTTATCTTCGAGAGGCTGTCAAACCCTTAGGAAAATTTCACTTTTTTGAATTCTATCGTGCGAACTTGTTGATTCCGGAAAACTTAAATTCAGAATATTCTATTCTCTCATAGATGGTGAGAACACGTACTACCAGATCGGATGGTCAGCCATCAATTAGGGACGCGAGAGGCCGGGGCCGAGGTGGAAGTCGAGGTGTCGCTCGTACAGAAGTTGGAGAAGCATCTGTAGCACCACCGGTTGATCCAACTCAGGAGCAGATTCCAAATGTAGTTGAGTCGGTGGGACCAGCTCAGGCACCAGCTGTGCCCATTGTGATTCCAGGCCTTCAGGAGACTTTGGTCCAGATATTGACAGTTTGCATTGGTCTTGCTCAGGTGGTTTCGGCTCAAGCCGCACCTGCCACTTCTCAGGCCGGGGGAGGTACTCATACCCCTGTTGCCCATACTCTAGATCAGGTAGTGCAGGAACTTCAAATACCGGGGGCACTACCAGCTCAGCCGGCTGTAGCTGCTCAGCCCTCGGTAGTTCCCGCTATGACTGAGGTTAAGCAACAGAGAATAGAGAGGTTTGGGAGACTACGGCCTCCATCTTTCAGTGGGGCAGAGTCGGAGGATGACCAGGGCTTCTTGGATAGGTGTCAGAGGATTCTCCGTACAACGGGTATTTTGGAGACCAGTGGGGTCTCATTCACCACTTTTTAGTTTTCTAGAGATGCTTTCAGTTGGTGGGAGGCTTATGAGAGGCGCAAAATGATTGGTGCAGTACCACTTACATGGCATGAATTCTCAGTTCTCAATTTGGAGAAGTTTGTGCCGCAGTCTCGTAGAGAGGAACTGCGGAGGCAGTTTGAGCAGTTACGTGAGGATGACATATCTGTGATGCAATACGAGATGAGATTTTCTGAGTTGACTTGTTACACAGTTTGGTTGGTTCCCATTAATAGGGAAAGGATTAGAAGGTTCATTGATGGCCTCACTTATCACCTGCGGTTACTTATGACTAGGGAGAGGGTATCTGGTGCCACCTTTGAAGAGGTGGTTGACATTGCTCGACAGATAGAGGCGGTCCGTAGTCAGGAGTGTGTTGAGAGGGAGGCCAAAAGGCCTCGAGGTTTGGGCGGTTTTGGTGGGATACCTTCTGGAGGACAGTCCTACCACAACAAGGGTCGTCCTTACAGACACGCTCGGGAGGGTCGTCCAGTTCACCGGGGTGCATCATCCAGCCATGATTCATACGGTTCTCATCAGGGTCAGTCATCTCTTAGTGCACTTCCAGCCCAAAGTATGCCCTGTGCTCCTTCCGTTCAGGGATTACCTATACCAGGTTCTTTTGGTAGTTATTCTGGTTCTCGAGGTCCGCCTCAGAACTTACCAGCCTTTTCGGAGAGGGGTTCCTTTGAGTGTGGAGACTTGGGCCACATAGAGAGATATTGTCCCTACCTCACACGAGGTCTAGTTCAGCAGAGGAGTCATGTTACGACTTTTGCACCAGCTGCTCCACCACCTGCCCAACCAGCTCGGGATGAGGCTCAGTCAGTTAGGGGTCGCCTAAGAGGGGGAGGCCGATTAGGTGGCGGTCAAGCCCGATTTTATGCTTTTCCTGCCAGGCCAGATGCTGTTGCTTCAGATGCAGTGATCACAGGTATTGTTTCAGTTTGCCACAAAGAGGCTTCTATATTATTTGACCCCGGTTCCACATATTCGTATGTTTCATCATATTTTGTTCATTATCTGGATATGCCCCGTGAGTCCTTAGTTTCACATGTTCATGTATCTACGCCGGCATATGATACTATAATTATGAACCGTGTGTATCGGTCGTGTACGATAACTATTGGGGGACTAAAGACCAGAGTTGATCTGTTATTGCTTAGTATGGTTAATTTAGATCTTATCTGGGTATGGTGAGATATCAGATGTTTTATTATATGGCCTTGGGCCAAGTGGGGGAGTCTGCTATCTACGATTTGATTGTGTGATTAAATTGTTATTTTGAAAGATGTAGTGCACACGAAGTATGAATTTGATTGGTGGTGTAAGAGCAGAGTTACTCCGCTGGGGGGGGGGGGTTGTGTCTTTTGGCCCATTCAGGCGGTACAATTTAGATTTGAGCATAGTGGGTGACTTTCGAAAGGGTTATATGAGATTCTCGTGCTTGCCACATGATAGATGTGATGTGTTGTGAGGGATTTAGATTTATATGTACGAGGTGGCAGTTCATTCTTGAAAGAAAGATCACGAATTCTGAACGGAATAGTCAGTGTTATATATTTAGGTGAATGTTATAGTTGCTCGGTAATCCCTGAGAAGGGTGTGCGGTTGAAAGGAGCATTATGTTTTGAGTTAAATATGTTCATTAGTATTACGGTACTCTCCTATTTGTTAGACTATTGATATTTAAATTATTGATATTATTGATATGTGAGTTGTCCGTGCGGGTCCAGATATTGATGCTATAACATGTGAGTTGTCCGTGCGAGTGATGTTAATACGAGCTATAGAAGAGTTGGTTATTGTTATTAAATTCGTGTGTCTTGGTTCTACTATATATAATGAGCTCATAGTATTTCAGTTGTAGTAGTTCTTTTTGAACTTGCAATGTGATATATTGGGAGGATAATATTGAAAGTCGGCTTAGAAAGTGATTATGGTTCTGGTTGGGGAGAGAGAGCTCCATGACTTATCGATCTGATAAGATGTTATGAGATTTCGCGTGTTTCTTTCATTATCGGTAGTGTGCGAAAGTTTTAGAATGAGGTTTTGTTTGATATGGGGTTTAATACTATTACCGGGTTACTTTGGAGTAGATAATGTTATCGAAAATGGTGTTACAATCATGCGAGTTGTGTAGTATATTAAGTGATTATATATGCGGTTATGGTTATGGCATGATACAACCTGTTCAGACTCATACATCGTGTTGATATGAGATTCAGGTCTTGAAAAGCAATTTTGAATGTTGGAAAATTAATTCCAAAGTTTATGGGCTAAGGTTGAAGTAATGATTTTTAATTATGCTGCGTTGTGAGGCCTATACAATTTACACAGAATAGGGTATCGTGGGGTCACCCCCGAGTACGTGCGTGGTAAGATGGAATAGTGAGTTGATGGCATGGAAACAACTCTTAGCACATTCGAGAACGAACATATGTTTAAGTGGGGGAGAACGTAACGACCCGGCCGGTCGTTACGAGTATTACAACTTTGTTTTCCCCATTTACTGCTCATTTTATGCCTTAAAGTTGATTTATGACTTACCGAGTTAGCTGGTTTGGGTCCGGAAGAATTTCGGAGTGAAATGAGACACTTTGTATCTTAATTGAAAACTTAAGTTAGAAAAGTTGACCGGATGTGAACTTATATGTAAATGTTCTCGGATTTGAATTTTTATGATACCAATAGCTCCGTATAGTGATTTTGGACTTAGGAGTGTGTACGAAAAATTATTTGGAGGCCGGTAGAGGAATTAGGCTTGGAATGACGAAAGTTGAAATTTTGAGAAGTTTGACCAGGGGGTTGACTTTTGATATCGGGGCCGGAATCCGATTCCAAAAATTGAAATACCTCCATTATGTCATTTATGACTTGTGTGCAAAATTGGAGGTCAATCGGACTTGATTTGCTAGGTTTCAGCATCGAATGTAGAATATTTCGATGTCGTTTCTTTAAGAATACGTGGTATCACATTAAGCAAATGATCTCCAAATTCAGTTTTATTGAGGCATTAGATATGTATTGAAATTATGGAGCCATAGCAAAATGAATTCAAATTCGGACATCATATGAGAGAGTTATACCCATTTCCGTGTCGGGAATGATTTTTTATCACCGTCAGCACCCAAGGTAGCGCGTGGCGCTATCCTTGGTGCTGGGACTACTGGAAGTACTGGAAAGGGCGCCACAGACAGCTCCCCATGCCACCTGTGGCGCCACAGACGTAAAACCCCCCGTAAAATGGGGGTTTTTAGCCATTTTTGACAAAACAAAGTTGGGGAGCTCGGTGAAGGCGATATTTGGGCGATTTTCACGGGAAAACATTGGGGTAAGTGTTTCTTATCCTATATTGATTATATTTCATGATTCCATATTCATTTACATCATGAATCCGTAAATTTATGGAAGAAAAATAAGATTTTTATAAAATCTTCCAAAAATATAAAATGAAGATTTGAAGGTCAATCCGATGTCGGAATTTGATAATATTTGTATGGTTGGACTCGTATCGGAAGGGGTATTCGCATTTTGTAACTTTTCGGATTCCGAGATGTGGGGCCCACAAGCAATGTTTGAGTTAATTTCGGATTTATTTGTGAAATTTAGCATTTTCATATGGAATTGATTCCTACACCTCGTGTTGATTGTATCGAATTATTTTGACTAAGATTCAAGGCGTTTGGAGGCCGAATCACGAGGAAAAGGCTTATTGGAATAAAGATTTGCTCGGATTGAGGTAAGTAACACTTCTAAACTTGGTTCTTAGGGTATGAATCCCCGAATTTGGTATGATATAAATTGTTTGGAGGTGACACACACGATAGGTGATGAACATGTAGACGTGCACCACATAAATTGTATCTTGAATAAATCTTGTGAAGTTGTAAAATTAAAGGATTATGTTATTATATGAACATGTGTCACGTGTTAGAGGAATTCAGCTGAGGCTCGTAATAAAGATCATGTTTAGGCTATGTGTCGATACTTTAGGACCCATATGGTCGTGTTGCTGTTGAATTAATTGTTTCAAAAATATACATTTCACATTCAGTAATATTTATCCATTGTGAGGATATTTATGGGATTGAGCTGCCCGCCTGCAGCAGGCCAAAATGGCTTTATACATTATTATTGTTCTGGATCGGGGCTGCCCGCCTACAACATGCCTTATTGGCTTTACTATTTTATGGATCGGGGTTGCCCGCCTGCAGCAGGCCTTATAGGATTTATTATTATACAGATCGGGACTGCCCGCCTGCAGTAGGCCATATAGGCTTTATATAGCGCTTGGGCTGAAGGAACCCCTCCGAGAGTTTGCACACACCCATAGTGAGCACGATTGATTTATAGCGCTTGGGCTGAAGGAGCCCCTCCAGAGTCTGCACACACCCCCAGTGAGCGCGGTTGATTTATATTGAGGATGGATCTTCCCCTAGGCATGGATATTGCACGATGCATTTATATTAAGGGATGGATCTTCCTTGGGCATGGATCTTGCCCGACGCATTTATATTGAGGGATGGATCTTCCCTGGGCATGAATCTTGCCCGACGCATTTATATTGAGGAATGGATCTTCTCTAGGCATGGATCTTGCCCGAAGAATTTATATTGAGGGATGGATCTTCCTTGGGCATGAATCTTTCTCGAAGTATTTATATTGTAATGAGTTTACGTGTACATGGATCTTGTCCGTATCATTTATATTCGGGGATAAATTACCCCAGGGCTGGATTGGTCTTATACGGTACTAAGTGACTAACTGTCAGTCGATGTGTATATATATACGGGTTGGAACACCCTTGGGCTGTGTTTGCCATAAACTGTACTGAGTGACCGGATAATTTGTGACCAGTATTTACATGAGGTCCTTCTACTAAGATGTCATATTCCTCATATCATACAATATTGATCTATTTCACTTGTACTGAGTTTAACTGTTGAACTTGAAAGCATGCCTATATTTTTGTACCATTATTTATACTGGACTGTACCTGCGGAGCTCGTCATTACTTTCAGCCCAGAGGTTAGTCTTGTTACTTATTGAGTTGGTTGTACTCATACTACACTCTGCACCTCGTATGTAGATCCAGGTGCTTTCGCACACGACGACCGCTAGATCTCAAAATTCTATCAGTTGGAGACTATCAAGGTAGATGCCTCGAGTCCGCTGACCTTGACTCTCTTTCTTTCAGTTACTGTACTATTCTATACTTTCAAACAGTGTTTTGTCAATCAGACTTTGTATTCATATTAGATGCTCATATACTTAGTGACATCGGGTTTTGGGAGTGTTATATTTGTATTTGTGAGATTTCTTCCGCTAAATTAATTATCATGTTTTCAAACTTAAAAGATATGGTAGTTTATCGAGATTGTCGGTTTGCCTAGTATTGAGATAAGCGTCATTACGACATGTGAGATTTTGGGTCGTGACACTTATACAACTTGTTAGGGTCGGGAAATCGGGTAGTACAGAATTTAGCCAAACAACATTATAATGACAATAACAAATACAATGTAAGTTGATAATAACGACAATTAAAGAATATAAAGAAGACACAAATTTAACATGGTTTGGTCAAGGTGACCTACGTACACAAGCGGATAAGAGCAATTTTACTATACTAACAAGAGTACAAAATTAGAGTAAATACTCTAATTAGTTCTAAATACCCTAAGAGAATAACCTCACAAGATCATTCCAAATAAAGGGGATCACACAAGTATTTCCAACACTAAACTCTCTTACAAAATACTCTCAATTACTAAAGGAGGAGAAAGAAAGACAAGAGTGAAAAGCTCTTGAATTGGTGTGTTTACAAATGAGGAGAAGCTCCTCTATTTTAAGAAAGAAATCCTTAGCCTAATAGTGGATATTATGTCATGGCAAATGTCACCACAAATTTTGTTATAGTGGATATTATATCAGGGCAAATGTCATGAAAACTTGACCCCCACTTGAAAAGAAGCCAAATTAATGGCCATATTATAAATCTCCACCTTGGCCTAATTTTGGCTTATATATAGTAAATTTGCTCCACATTCTCCGCAAAAAAAATTCAATGGGCAAAATCATTGTTCTTAAATGCCAATCAAGTTCAGGCAAAGCTTGAACTTGGACACTAGAAGAGGTTTTGTGAACATGTCAGCATGATTGTCTCTAGTGCTGATTTTCTGAACAGAGACTTTTCCTTCAGCAATGGTTTCTTGGATGAAATGATACTTTATATCAATTTACTTCGTCCTCTCATGATACATCTGATCCTTAGTCAAGTGAATGGCACTTTAACTATCACAGAAAATGGTAATACCACCTTGGTGTGAACTGAGTTCCGCAAATAGACCCTTCAACCATAAGGCTTCTTTGATTGCCTCAGTCACTGCCATATATTCTGCTTCGGTAGTAGATAAAGCTACTATATGTTATAATGTAGCTTTCCAACTAATACCGCAACCACCAATGCAAAATACATAGCCTGTCAGTGATCTTCTTTTGTCAGGATCACCTGCATAATATGAGTCTGCAAAACCAACCAAAGTGTTAGTATTTCTCTCAAACTCCAAACATGTGTTTGAAGTACCTCGCAAGTATCTAAGAATCCATTTCACAGCCTGCCAATATGCTTTACTAGGGCAAGCTATATACCGGCTTACCACACTCACTGCTTGTGAAATGTCTGGATGTGTATAAACCATTGCATACATAATACTGACGAATGCACTGGAATGAGAAACATATGCCATGTACCTCTCTTCTTCCTCTGACTGCGGGGACTGAGTAGCTGTAACTTAAAATGAGCAGCAATAGGGGTACTAACTAGTTTATCATCTTTCATGCCAAACCTCTCCAAGACTTTCTCCAAGTACTTCTTCTGGGTCAGGAATAGCCTGTTGGATTTTCGATCTCTTTCGATATCCATGCCAAGGATTTTCTTAGCTGCTCCCAAATCTTTCATCTCAAATTCACTTTTCAGCTGACTTTTCAAATTGTGAATTTCTGTTAAATCCTTAGCAACAATGAGCATGTCATCAACATAAAGTAATAAGTACACAAATGAACCATTATTTAACTTCCGAAAGTAAACACAACTATCATACATGCTCCTCGAATAACCATGATCCAACATAAAAGAATCAAACCTTTTGTACCATTGTCTTGGAGACTGCTTTAATCCGTACAAGGATTTCTTCAACAAGCAAACATGATTTTTCTTTCCTTTAATTTCAAATCCTTCGGTTTGATGCATGTATATTTGTTCCTCAAGTTCGCCATGTAAGAAAGCTGTCTTAACATTAAGTTGTTCTAATTCCAAATCATACATGGCAACTAAGGCAAGCAAGACACGAATAGAGCTATATTTAACAACTGGTGAGAAAATATCATTAAAGTCAAATCATTGTACCTCACTATAGCCCTTTGCAACTAATCGTGCCTTATACCTCGCATCTTCAACCCCTGGAATACCATCCATTTTCTTGAAGACCTATTTGCAACCAACAATTCTTTTTCCTGATGGCGGCTTCACAAAAGACCAAGTACCATTCTTGTAGAGAGACTCAATTTCTTCATTCATTGCAATCAGCCACTTGGCTGAGTCAGCACCAGAAATTGCCTCGGAATATTTTGATGGTTCTCCAATTTCTTCAGTTTCCTGTGCAACTGAAAAAGCAAATGTAACATAAAATCCAAACCTTAATGGTTGTTTACTTTTTCTTCTTGGTCTATGTTTGGCTATAGAATACTCCTCTTCTTTTGGTTCAATTTCAGGAGTCTCAACTTCAGGAATTTTAGTTTCTGGCTCAACTTCAGGAGTTTCAACTGTATTTTGCTCTAAAGTTGATGAGCTTGGCTAAGAAGGAATACAAGGCTAAAAATCTCAGATAAAAATACCCCTCGGGAGGTTCTGAGGCCACACAATTCCATGTGCGGTCCGTAGATTTCTTCATCTGGCATGAGCTGGAGTTCTGCGGCCGAAAGGGAACTTATCTGCGGTCCGCAAATTTAGAACTGCGGCCGCAAGGCATTCTTCTGTTGTCCGCAAGCCTTTGGGAATGCCTTACACCTTATCCCCGATCAACATAAGTGATTGTATGCTTTCCTTGCCAAAGTCAACACACGAGTCAGAAAGTCACTAACTAGAGCTATTTCTTTCAAAAATCTTGTTTCTAACCATAAGCACGCAGTTAAGTGTATTGGTACCAATTGAAGAATTTTTGACTCTTCGAGCATGACTTAATTAGGACTTTTTATTCATTACTACTACTATTATTACCTAACCACCAAAAACAGACTCATTCTCTTAAAAAGGTTGTCACGCCATCCATCGTTGGGACGAGTCACCCGGTTCACACAACAACTACCTTTGGAAAGAACCGTGGCATTAAGAAAACCAAAGGCTTATTATCTACTAGAACATATAAAGAGGCAACTAAATCAAACAAAGAAGCTGCTAACTCAAACTAAGAACTCACAAAGAAACAAAAATAAATAAGCAAATAAACAAAAACTACTGAATATACATTGTCACATCCCTTTTTACCCCCCCAAAAGATATAAGTTTTATAGATTGTGAGTTAAAGAGTTTCTCCAATTAAAGTGACAAATTTGAGTAGGGATTATTTTATTTACAGAGTCGTCACTTGGAATTGATTTTTGGTATTCCAAGTCACCTTTTATTTGAATCCCTAGTCAAAGGAAGGTTTGACTCTTTTATTATTGGTCTGCGAAAACAGAGTCCGGATAAGGAATTCTGTTGATCGGGGATAAGGTGTAAGGCATTCTCTGAGTCCCTCAGTTCTAGCACGGTCGCTTTATTGACTACAACTTAGCTTGAATTAATTTTGGATAAACTGTGATTTATTGGTTTCCATGTTTTAACTTTAGCATTCTATTTAGTCTAATCTCATATCTGGTCTTGTTGGCTCATAAATAAATGTTCAAATTCTAAAAGAACGTGAATGCAATGCTTATCCTATCCACTTAATTTTACAGACTATCAAATACATGATAAAATAAGAAGCAAAGAAAATTTCAAGATCTTCACCAAATAGCCACTTCTATGAATTCACAAGGTTGTTGCTGCTTAATAGCGAGCAACAGTAGGGGATCAATGACAAAGCAAAAGAAAATCATCATTGTTAGTTTTAAAATCGACATTCAACTTCAAAAGAAAAAGCTGACTGAACTCTAACATTTACAATTCTTGCCATTTCAATAACTGTTCTCAATAATGGTAATGTGTATAAATTCTTTTTTTTTTGAATATATACATGAGTTGTTCACAATAATGGCTAAACTTAAACAGGATATGATCGATCTTAAGCTTAACTTCCATCCATCAATGACTATGATCAAATCCACCACTTAGCCTTAGAGTTCACTGATCTGACTAACTAGTAGTCAGATTTGCAAATCACAGTCATATAGTCAGTAATAGCAGCTCTCTTACATTCCAAAACTAACACAAATCCACATATTTCACACACAACACTATAGTAAAACCTCTGTATGAACTACTGCCAAGTCTGCATGATTTAAACAAAACTTCAACCTTGTTCAAGACTAAAGAAAAGGTTTAACAACTAATGCCACATTCTTGAATGACCATAGATATCACATTTACCCATATAAGTGATCTACTTCACTGTTTCCGCCCAGATTAAAGTGAAAAAAACACATTTAAACTAACCCATTAAGAGAGCAGCGAAAAAATACTCATAAAACAATCAAGAATAACAACTTTTGCTCATTCGATAAAAATATAACGTAGGGAACTTAGTACTGACCTAGCTGAATAGGAAAACACTAAAGGATAATCCAAATAAGAGTAGAGTCTGGTTCAAGCTAAAATCCCAACAACAAAATCAATAGTAAAACCAAGGTTTCAGCCGTCAATCACACTGTGTGGGTGAGAGGTGTATGAAGGTCAGAAAGTGAGTAAGATGAGAGAAGAAAGAGAGGTATGGCGGCTTGATTTTTGGAGAGGATTTTCGTTCTTCTCTATTGTGAGGAAGGAGACATCTTCTGTGTAGAAAGAAAGCAGAGGGCTGCTAGGGTCCGCCCAAAATGAGGGACATCCATCTTCTTTTCTAGGTGGTACATGTGGGGGGTTGTGAGTGAGGGACAAGCATGGGGGACAAAGGAAAGTGGAGTGGGGACAAAGTGTGGGGGACAAAGAGTGGGGAATGAGTAGGAAAGTGGAGTGAAAAGTGAGATATTGGTGAGATGAGTGGGAAAAATATAAGCACGGTTAAAAATTAGGTGCTTACAGCATGCCCCTATTTGCTTTAGAAACATGAAGAGTTTTCAGGCAAAGAAAATATGAGCAATATGACTAATTTTTGGCCATACGGTTATTCAAAAGGGAAGAGATAAGAGAAAAGAGTCCGACCGAGTCTTGGTTATGGACATTATGCCGCGTGTAGTTCAAGGAAAATGATGGAATGCTGAGTTGGAGAGTCGAGTGAGGTTCCGTTGAGGCTCCGATCTGTAGTCCAGTTATTACATCAAAAATCAAAAAGAAACTAAACAAACCTATCAGCTATGAGTTACAAGATTCCTATCTATAAGTCTTCTAAAACTTGATCTTGAATCTTGACTGGTTCTTCACGCAGACTCTGATCTAAACCTTGATGCTTGCTAGCTGTAGGTGCTAGTTCATTCTTCTACGACTTCTTCTAATCAAAACGAGAGATGCAATGCTCGTAACTTCAGTCGTCTTGAGTAGTCCATATCCTTTCCACCTGCTTCTGCATTGGGATTCACTTCTCTCTCTTTTTATTCATTTATTTTGGATTGAGACTTCTTCTTTCGTTCATCTCGAATCATGTGTCTCGAGGTAAAACCTGCTCATACACCATAACAAACAAATGAACAAAATTTTATGCACTAGTTTTCACTAGAAAAAATTTCGTGAGTTATTATAACAAAATTTTAAAATAATTCTTTATTGAAAGCAATAAAAGATCGGGAATGGTGTACCCTGAAAAGATCATGATGATTTTTTTGTGTTTTTATTCCTTTTTTGGATGGTGTTCCTATATTGTCAAAAAGATATCTCAACTAAGTATTGGTGTACCTTATGTTGAAAAAATACGACTAAGGAATGTTATACCCTATATTGGCAATGAATCAGTGAGTGGTGTACCATGCATTTAAGGTCAAATAATTTAGGGAGTGGAGTACCCTATGTTGGAGAACACAGTTATGGATTGGTGTACCCTATATTGGTAATGAGATTAGAGATTGGTGTACCCTATACTGAAAAGGAAATGTTACTAGGGGTTGGCGCCATGTATTACTGAAAAGGAAATATAACCAGGGGTTGGCGCCCTGTATTACTGGAAAGGAAAATTTAACCAGGGGTACTTATACCCGGAATATGAGCTGGATTCCCCTAGGTGAAAAGGTTCTACTTGGGTTAAGCTACGAAAAACAATCCCGGGCGAAGAGTACTTCTACCCGGGAATATGAGCTAGATCCCCCTAGGCAAATAGGTTCTACCTGGGTTAAGCTACGAAAAACATCCTGGGCGAAGAGTACTTCTACTAAGAATTATAAGTTGGATCCCCCTAGGCGAAAAGGTTCTACCTAGGTTAAGCTACAAAAAACAACCTGAGCAAAGAGTACTTCTACCCGGAAACTATGAGCTGGATCCCCCTAGGCGAAAAGGTTCTACCTGGGTTAAGCTACGTAAAACATCCTGAGTGAAGAGTAATTCTACTCGGAGCTATGAGTTGGATCCCCCTAGGTGAAAAGGTTCTACTTGGGTTAAGCTACGAAAAACAGCCTGGGCGAAGAGTACTTCTACCCGGAACTATAAGCTGGATCCCCCTAGGTTAAAAGGTTCTACCTGGGTTAAGCTACGTAAAACAACCTGGGCGAAGAGTACTTCTACCTGGAAACTATGAGTTGGATCCCCCTAGGCTAAAAGGTTCTACCTGGGTTAAGCTACATAAAATAACCTGGGCGAAGAGTACTTCTACCTGAAAACTATGAGTTGGATCCCCTAGGCGAAAAGGTTCTACCTGGGTTAAGCTACGTAAAAACAATCTAGGCGAAGAGTACTTCTACCCAAAAATATGAGCTGGATCCCTCTAGGCGAAAAGGTTCTACCTGGGCCAAGCTACGTAAAACATCTTGAGCGAAGTGTACTTCTACCCGGAACTATGAGCTAGATCCCCTTAGGCGAAAAGGTTCTACCTAGGTTAAGCTACGTAAAACAACCTGAGCGAAGAGTACTTCTACCCGGAAACTATGAGCTGGATCCCCCTAGGCGAAAAGGTTCTACCTGGGTTAAGCTACATAAAACATCCTGAGTGAAGAGTATTTCTACCCAGAAACTATGAGCTTGATCCCCCTAGGCGAAAAGGTTCTACCTGGATTAAGCTACGAAAAACAGTCTGGGCGAAGAGTACTTCTACCCGGAATTATGAGCTGGATCCCCCTAGGCGTAAATGTTCTACCTGGGTTAAGCTACTAAAAACAACCTGAGCGAAGAGTACTTCTACCCGGAACTATGATCTGGATCCCTCTATGCTAAAAGGTTCTACCTAGGTTAAGCTACATAAAACAACATGAGCGAAGAGTACTTCTACCCGGAAACTATGAGCTGGATCCCCCTAGGCGAAAAGGTTCTACCTGGGTTAATCTACGTAAAACAAGCCTGAGCGAAAAGTACTTCTACTCGGAACTATGAGTTAGATCCCCCTAGGCAGAAAAGTTCTACCTGGGTTAAGCTATGAAAATGAGGGGTATGAATAGTAGTGATGCATGCTAAAAATAAAGTAAAGTGAAAATTTTGAGGAAACTTACCTTTGGTGACATCCGTCCTTTAGGAATTGCCATTCTACACTATTTTGTTCCTGCTGCAAAGAAAGGAAAATTGTGAGTTTTAAAAAATGGTCGGTTTGTGGCCTTGATACACTGAGGTGTTTGAGTTCACGGCCACCCCATTGTCGAAGAACTAATTCTATCAGAGTGGTACCGAGATGCTCGAATACTTTGTATAATTTTCTGGAGACTTTGTCTTTCTGATATTTCCCCTGGTTGTTTCATACCCGAATGTCTATGGTATCGCTAACTCTTATCCCTAAGGCAAAGCAATTTTCCTTTAAAATCAAACTTAGTTGTCTTGCACTCAGAACCAGTTTGTGTCCGTAGTGCTTATCAACTTTTCCCATAAAGCAATTCTTTCTTAGGCAATCTTTTCAGTTTCTTTGAGACACTTTGCCCACCTTATCAAAAGAGATCACAGATGGATTCCTGCCTTCGTCAATTCCGTATATGCTCCAAATTGTGCTCGGTACTACGGGAAAATTGTAGACAGTTTTGCATCTATTTCTTTGCTTTGCTTTTGATGCAAGATTAGACCTAAAGGGACTCAAAGAAAATTATGGGAAACACAAAAGAACAATTGAAATTAAAAGGGAATTATGACTAAACAAAAGGTGTCTATTTCGGGGAGAAGAATAGGGAGACTTATATGGAGGTGTGTGCCGACTTCAATGAATCATGACATGTATTTTGGACTGGACGCCTGATCCGTCAAAGCTGTCTAATTCTAAAAATTTGTCGCAATGTTCATCTTGAAACTGTCTTGGTTGTGCTCACGCCGGAGCATCGAAGACCCTCATTCGGCTAGTAGCGCCCTTTGCAGATTTTTGCTAACTAACATCTCTCATTTCTCTACTCACCGCTGCCTTATGGTGCCCATATGGGTTTTCACCAATAAGACTCTCTCATTTCACTGCTCACCGTCGCCTTACAGTGCCCATATGGGTTTTCACTGATAAGACTCTTTTGCATTTATTTTTATATTATTTTTTTGCATTATGGGACCGAACCTAGGGTAAGGCTTCCTACGTATCCTTTCGGAATCATGTTAGACGTAGTTCACTGAACTCAGAAGGTTTGTTGTATAATTGTTTTTACAAGTATACGGGTTCCAAAAGAGGGAAAGGAAGAAGACAAATATGACTTTAAAAGGGTTAACAAAAGGGTGACACCTATTTGGGACAGAGACCAATAATAGCCTTCGTCGTCTCAATTTGAGAAAATAATGCGTGAAAGTTCTGCAATGGGTATATATCAAACATAATATCTTTTGTCTGCATCTGCATTAATCATCATGTCTGGTACCTGTCCTTCTTTATCTACCAAGTGCAAGGCCCCTTTTGGTAACACTTTCTTGATGATGTAGGGTCCTTGCTAGTTCGGGGCGAACTTTCCTTTAGCTTCTACTTGGTGTGGAAGAATGCATTTCAAAATGAGGTGGCCTACCTTAAAGTGTCATGGACGCACTTTCTTATTGTAAGCGTGTGCCATTCTTTGCTGGTATAATTGACCGAAACATACTGCTTCTAGCCATTTTCATCAATCAATATCAGTTGTTCCAAACGGATCTTTACCCATTATGTATCTTCCATCTCTGATTCCATAACGATCCGGAGAGAGGGAATTTTGACTTCGGCCGGTATTACAGCTTCCATTCCGTATACCAGTAGATAAGGAGTTGCACCAACAGATGTGCGAGCAGTCGTGCAGTATCCCAAAAGAGCAAAAGGCAACTTTTCATGCCATTGTCTACAACCTTGGATAATCTTTTTAAGAATCTTCTTGATGTTCTTGTTTGCCGCTTCAACAGCTCCATTGGCTTTTGGACGGTAAGGGGTAGAATAGTGATGCACAATTTTAAATTGCTCGCATACCTCCTTCATCAAATGACTATTTAGATTGGTTGCATTATCAGTGATAATGGTTTTTGGAATACCAAAGTGACATATGATGTTGGAATGAACAAAGTCTACCACTGCTTTCTTGGTGACTGCTTTGAAAGTGACGGCATCCACCAACTTAGTGAAGTAATCAATTGCAACCAAAATAAATCTATGCCCATTTGAAGCCTTTGGCTCGATTGGCCCAATAACATCTATTCCCCAAGAAACGAAAGGCCAAGGAGAGGACATGGGATGCAACTCCAAAAGAGGCGAGTGAATCATGTAACCATGAATCTAGTATTGGTGACACTTGCAAACAAAACTGAAGCAATCTCACTCCATTATAAGCCAATAATACCCTGCTCACAGAATCTTCTTCGCCAAAATATATCCATTCATGTGAGGTCCGCATACCCCCGAATACACTTCATTCATGATTCGTTCAGCTTCTGTGGCATCTACGCATCTCAAGAAATTCAAATTTGGGATCCTTTTGTACAAAATTTCCCCATTCAGGAAGAAACCACCGGCGAGTCGCCTTATAGTTCTTTTTTGATTTCTCTTGGCATGCTCTGGGTATTCTCTTGTTTTCAGGAATCGTTTTATGGCATGATACCATGGTTCACCATCTGGTTCTGTCTCAATTGTATTGCAGTAACTGTGTTGATTCCGAACTTGGATTTCTAGTGGATCGATATGAGTGTTGAAGGATAAGGGAGCATCTAGGATAAAGTAGCCAAAGCATCGGCTAGCTCGTTATGAAACCTGGGAATGTACCTGAACTCGATGGATTTGAATCTGTTGCTCAAGTCTTGCACACATTGTTTGTATGGAATAAGCTTGATGTCTCGAGTCTCCCATTCACCTTGGGCTTGCCGAATAAGCAAGTCAGAATCTCCCATAACCAATAATTCATGCACATCCAAATCGAGGGCTATTTTCAAACCCATGATACAGGCTTCGTATTCTACCATATTATTGGTACAGAAGAACCGAAGTCGGGCCGTTGCAGGGTAATATTGTCCAATAGGTGAGATGAGGATTGCCCCGATCCTAACTCCTTTGATATTGACAGCTCCATCAAAATACATTTTCCATACAAGGTTGTCGTCTTGAACTACTTCCTCTATTGAGTTGACCTCTTTGTCTGGGAAGTATGTGGTAAGTGGCTTGTACTCATCATCAACTGGATTCTCTGCCAAATGATCGGCCAAAGCTTGTGCTTTTATCGCGGTGCAAGTGACATAGACGATGTCGAACTCTGTGAGCAGGATTTGCCATTTTGCGAGCCTGCTAGTAGGCATTGGCTTTTGGAAGATGTACTTCAGAGGATCCATTCTGGATATGAGGTAAGTAGTGTAGGCCAAAAGATAATGTCTCAACTTCTGAGCGACCCAAGTCAAGGCACAACATGTGCTTTCTAAAAGGGTGTGCTTAACCTCATAATTGGTGAACTTCTTGCTCAATTATAGATTGCATGTTCCTTTTTGCATGTTGCATCATGTTGCCCCAAAACGCATCCAAAGGAATTATCCATCACCGATAGATATAAAAACAAAGGCCTACCAGGTTTAGGTTGGACTCGTACATGGGGTTTTGACAGATAATCTTTGATCATGTCAAAAGCATTTTGGCAATCATCCGTCCACTTGATAGCAACATCCTTTTTGAGAAACTTAAAGATGGGCTAACACGTGGTTGTGAGCTGAGCAATGAACCTACTGATGTAGTTCAACCTCCCGAGCAAACTCATGACTTCCTTTTTGTTCTTCGGGGGTGGCAGATCTCGAATGGACTTTATCTTAGATGGATCTCATTCGATGCCTCTCCGGCTGACTATAAAATCGAGGTGTTTCCCAGATGGAACCCCAAATGCACACTTGGCTAGATTAAGCTTAAGGTCATACATTCAAAGCCGTTCAAAGAACTTTTTCTAATCGCACACGTGATCAGCCTGTGTCTTTGATTTTATGATGACATCATCGATATATACTTCAATCTCTTTGTGCATCATGTTGTGGAAAATGGTAGTCATGGCCCTCATGTAAGTTGCCCCTGCATTTTTCAAACCGAATGTCATGACTCTGTAATAATAAGTACCCCATGGAGTAGTGAAAGCGGTCTTTTCTGCGTCATCCTCATCTATTAGAATCTGGTGGTACCCAGCATAGCAATCCATGAACAACTGTATCTCATGCTTTGCGCAATTATCTACAAGAATGTGGATGCTTGGCAAAGGAAAATTATCCTTCGGACTTGCTTTGTTCAGGTCTCTGTAGTCAACACATACTCTAGTTTTTCTATCATTCTTTGGCACAGGAACAACATTTGCCACCCAGGTGGTGTATCAGACAGCTCTGACCACATTGGCACTTAATTGCTTCATTATTTCCTCTTTGATTTTGTCACTCATGTTCGTTTTAACTTTTCGTTGCTTTTGTTGGACTGGTGGAAAATCAAGATACGTGGGGAGTTTATGAACCACTAGATCAACACTTAAACCCGGCATATCATCATAAGCCCAAGCAAACACATCTCAGTATTCAAATAAAATTTGAATTAAGGAATCTCTAGTTTTTTGTTTAGTGTGAATGCTTATCTTTGTTTCTCTAACTTCTTCATGGCTTCCAATATTAATTGGCTCAGTTTCATTGAGGTTGGGCTTAGGCTTGTTTTTAAATTGTTCCAACTCTTTTTTTATTTTCTCAACAGCCTCATCTTTATCATACTCAACCTCTTGATGCATTATTTCGAAATTAGACAGCTTTTTAAGGTCTGGGAGTGAATTCCACATGCATGTCATTTTATTAAAGCCCGCATTAACAAAACTGAAATGGAAACAAAATGACAGAAATTAGGAAAAGAAAAGGATACAAAAATTAATACGAAACTGAATTACATTTCATTGAATTTGAAAGGATAGAAGGGTTAACAACAGAAACAATCATACTGAGATGTTTGGATTACAACCCTAAAAGTAACCCAAAGTACAAAAAAGAAGCTGCAAAAGCAAACTACCAAGACTCTTTCCTTGTGGGGAGAGGAGTTGCTTCCCAGTTGTTGAGCATGGTGTCTGGGCTAATTAGTTGCATATCGGCACGACTAGTGCCTTCACCAGCCTGAACCATATTCACTTCAGAAAACATCCAGCTCATGCCATGGCAAGTTTCATCAATGTTTGCCTGCGCCAAGGAACTTTGACCCTCTTTGAGTTGTGGCTTGACAAAAGTGTGGAAAATGTGAGGGATAGGTTGCTGCAAGACCCACCCATACTTTTGGCGGTGCTTGGATTTGTCTTCGTCTATTTGTGTTGTCCTGAAGCCTAAACCAAAAGTACCTTTGTTTCTGAATGGAGAAATGGGTTCTGAAATTCCTTGCAATGATGTCCCTAAGCCTTTTCTTGGCTCATAACCTTGTCTTATCATAAGTGCAACCACCATTACAGATGTGGAGGAGAGACGATGATGCAAAATGGATTTTCCTTCCTTAACATAGTCCACATCAACCACTTCGAAAGCCTGATAGACAATAGGCTCACATCCTTCCTTGGCCTCAATACACGGAATTAACGGGTCTTTATAAATGGATGACTCGTCTTCTCCGTGAACAATAATTTCTTGCTTGTTGTGTTCGAATTTGAGCATCTGATGCAAGGTGGATGGCACAACTCAGGCCGTATGGATCCATGGCCTTCCGAGAAGAAAGTTATAAGAAGTTTCCATGTCCAATACTTGGAAGACAATTTCAAAATCAACCTGCCCAATCGTCATGGTGAGGTTGATCTCCCCAATGGTATCTCTCACTGAGCCATCAAAAGCCCGGATGCGAACATTGCTGGGTCGGATTCTGTCTGTGTTGATCTTCATGCTTTGCAAGGTAGAGAGAGGGCATACATCCACACTCGAGCCTCCATCAACCATGACTCACTTTACATAATGCCCCTCATATTTGACAATCAGGTGCAAAGCCCTATTGTGCCCAGCTCCCTCCTCGGGAAGTTCATCATCAGTAACAAGATTTTGTTCACCTCAAAAAATCTGTTGGTTATCTTCTCTAACTGATTCACGATGGTCTTCTCTGAGACATGTGCCTCGTTCAGGATTTTGATTAGTACACGGGCATGTTCTTCTGAGTGTATGAGCAAAGATAACAAAGAGATTTGGGTAGGAGTCTTTCTCAACTGGTCAATGATCGAGTAATCCTGAACTTTCATCTTTTTCAAAAACTCCTTCGCCTCTTCTTCCGTGACCGGTTTCTTTATTGGCATTTGGCCTTCTCTGATTTGCTTGGCCATCCTCAAACCTCTAGCTTCCCCCACTTCTTCTATGATTTCCTTGCCTTTGTAGGTTACTACAGTTTTGTTATAGTTCCAAGGAATAGTTTTTGTGTTTGTCACACGGGGTTGTATGGCAGGCTTGATTATGATCGGCTCTATTATACCCTTCGTACCGCCCTGATTCTGCTTTGTGATGGGGTGACTTCCAAGTACATACAACTTTGGGCTTGGAACATTGGAGCGAACTTCCAACCTCGAGATTTTTAGAACAAATAAAGTTGCCTTCCTTGAGCTCTGGGTGCCTTTCACAATCAATGGCACATCTCGGCTTGGACTTACTTCCAGTCTTGTTCCTTCTTGAATCGCTCCCACTGTAATTTCGGCTCGGCCAACTAACTTGTATTCTTGATCTCGGCCGATCATTCCCACAAAATAAACATCGTTGTGTGCTGGCAGCGGGTTGTTTGTAACATTAGTAGGATCTTCGTCATTTGTTACCACAATCAACTTTTTCGCGATGAGTCTTTCTATGGCTCTTTTCAGAGTCCAACAGTCATCAGTGCTATGCCCTGGGGCACCTGAATGATATTCACATCTAACATTTGCTTGAAATCCATGTGAATCGGGATGAATATGGTGATAAGCAATGGGTCCAATCACGCCCATCTGCTTTAGCTTCTGGAATAGACTAGAGTATGATTCAGCCAATGGAGTGAATGTTTCCACCGGCCTTTGCTCTCGACCATAATCCTGCCTGGGACGAGCATTGTAGGGTGCCCGAAAATTTTTCTGCTGAGGTCGGGGGATCCTTGGAGCTGGTGCTCATACTTGTTGATTGGGAGGCCAAGCATATGATTGAGCATTAAACACTGTATAATATGGTGGGCCCACATAGTACTGAGTAATTGGTGGGGGATAATAATGTTGAGGGTAGCTGGATTGCCCCTGCTGAACTTGCGCATAAGGGTGCGATGCCCCTCTTTGAACTTCCATGGATGCCGAAGTCATCATGAACCCTTCATCTCTCTTCTTTCTATTTGCCAAACTTCCCAACACATTTTGGATAGCTTGGGTGGTGGCTTTGAGAGCAGCTTGACTTACAATTCTGCCAGTCTTGAGGCCATTTTCGACCATCTCTCCTATTTTGATCGCTTCCGCAAAAGGTCTACCCATCGCGGACATCATGTTCTGAAAGTAATCAGGCTCTTGAGCCTCCAGAAAAATAGTGATCAATTCGTGGTTATCCATGGGTGGCTTAACTCTAGCCGATTGATCCCTCCACTTGATTGCATACTCCCTAAAGCTTTTAGTCGGCTTTTTCTTCATATTGGACAGAGAATTGCGATCCGGCGCAATATCAATGTTGTATTGAAATTGTTTGACAAATGCTTGGGCCATGTCATCCCAGACATGTCAGTGAGAGATATCTTGGTCAATGAACCATTCATAGGCTACCCCCACAAGACTTTCCCCAAAATAAGCCATCAGTAATTCTTCTTTTCCACCTGTACCCCTCAGCTGGTTGCAGTACCTTTTCAAGTGGGCGATAGGATCACCGTGCCCATCATATTTCTCAACTTTTGGGGTCTTGAACCCTGGTGGAAAATGGATATGAGGGAACATGCATAGATCACTGAATGAAACACTTTTGTGACCACCTAGTCCCTATATATTCTTTATGTTCTGTTCAAGACTTCTCATTTTCTTGGACATCTCATCCGGCTCAAACGTCTTGGCAGCCTTTTCATTTTCCACTGGTGACTCGTACTAAGGAGTCTGATTGTATGGAGGTGAGACCTTGAAAGCCACATTTGGAGAGTAGTATTGGCCATCATAAGCATGAGATGGTGGCTCGTTGTTCGGCCTCATAACAGGAGGTGGCGGCGGGATTTTATATACCGGTGTGCCAGACACGACGAGAGGAGTGTTCCCGACCGGTGCGACTGGAGGTCGCACATTAGAGGTACCAGGGGCAGCACAGAGGCTGTAGTTTGGCACATACCCTGGTGGTAGAATGTTATCGCTCGTTGCATGGAGCGGTGGTTGAGTAGTTAGGAATACGGTGGAAGTTCTTTCTGAGGGACCGGAAACCCAATCTTGATATACATCAGACAACTATTGTCTCAATTTTCTTATTTCCTCCGACTCTTGCTCAACTGACTGAACTTGGGGGTCATCACTGACCAACTCGATCTCATCATTGTTAGCCATCGATACCTTTCCTTTAGATCTGGTGAAGTAATGATGTGTTTCCAGCTTCTCCACAAACCAACCACCTTAAGCTTACTAGTTTTTAAGAGACAACAAACATGTTAGGGTTAAGCATTTTATAGATATGAATCACGTAATATGCCATGCTTCTAACATTATCACCATTTCTAACATGCTTTTGGAAGGCTTCATGTTTCATTCCGGCTTATCAGGTTGCTTCTTATTGACGCTTTTAGTTTCTTCTCCCCTTTTTTTTTTTCATTTAACTCATGCCTCATTCGATCATGTATCATTACGTAGTTCAAGGACATGATAATTTTGTTTTAATACAAGACCTAAAAACAAAAAATTACATAAAGACGAACCTCTAAACTAGACCAGACTCGACTCAAAAATAGACTTTTTTAAGATGAAAAGTGAAATTAAAAGACTCAACACACTAAAAGACTCTTACAGACTCAATGACAACTAATGAACAATCAAAATGGACTGTCAAGTAAAAGAGACTCTGATCTTTGCAGGAGAATCCAACGATATCACTGTAGTCAAGGCACTTATTCCTACGGCTAATCCCCAGCATCACGATATATCCTCTCTAAGTCTGCATATATGTGACTGGCGACGTTCATTAATATTTCTGCAAACCGCTCAGGCGTCATTCCCTGGCAACTCTTGCATGCTCGAGAGGTGTATGTGGCTACCTCGAGGATCTTTCCTTTAATATGTTCCTGAGCCAACTGCAACTCTTGATTTCGCTGACCACGGGTCTCAGCTAGATCCAGCGCATCATGCTCGCGCTCTAAGGCCATATCTTTCTGGCGTCGAATTTCTAGTGACTCTCCCTCCAACCGATTGATCATACTTTGGTAGTGATGTCTTTCTATTTCAAACTCTGTGATCTGGCGCTCCTTTCTTGACTCAGCTCCCCCTATCTGATCCCTCAGACCTTGTGTTAATGGAGCAAAACCTCTATGCTCATGATCCCGGACCTCCTTAAACTGGGCTTTTGTTTCTTCATGTTGTTGAGTGGTAGTGATCACTATTTTCTGTCTAAATTGAGCTTTGAGTGCTCGCCTCTCTTGTGCCCACTGAGCCTTTTCCCGCTCGAAATCAGCCCGTTGTATGTCCATGACATTTTCCAGAATGCCCTTATCTTCTTGTAAAATATCAATACGGGATTGGTACTCTCGTGCTACTTCCCTTTCTGATTTCTCTAACTCTAGCCTTGATCTCTTCCTCCCAATCAAATGCGTTTTGTATGGCTCTTTCTGGCCTTTGCTCTGGGATAGCCTGGTTGTGAAACCACTCAAGGTATGTGGAGCTTACCTCCCCACGTTCACGATCAGCTACCATCTCGTCTAAGTCAGAAAATCGACCACCGAACCAAACCTTTTGTGCATATGTCTCCCTTGGAAGTTCCTCTCCCTTGAATTCCCACACAAACGGACGCATGTCTTTAATCGGGGGCCTCTTTTTCTCTCTCCCTAACTGGCGCATGACACGTAGGGGTGCGTAGGGTTTGAAGCCTCAGAAACTCATGAGTATAAAGAACGGGCGATATGTCGACATATGCATAACCCTAGCAGAAGGGAACTAATAATAGTTCCAAGTGATTCTATCAACACTTAATGAACCAAGTAATGTTCGCCAGGCCCTCACCCCCTCTGGAAGATTACAATTCGCGGTCCTGTCTGGGTGACATCCAATGTAATTTAGCCAGTTATCATTGAAATTTACTACAATTTGATGATGATAAAGGTGCTCTATGAACCACATCTTCAACAGAATGTTGCATCATTCGAAGTAATCTTTACCCTCTTGGCAACAGGTCAAAGCTCGAAAAATATCTCCCAAAATCATGGGAAGAATGGTATGATCCTCGCTACTTTGAAAATACGAGACTAACGCAGCCAATCGAATTCGGATGCGCCCACCACGTTCTAGAAAAACCATGGTCCCAAGAAATGATATCATGAACGCGAAGATTCTCAACTCCCTCCAGGCGTCATAACTCAATTAGTTGACGAATTCTGTGCCCGAGAAGTTCTCGAACCCTTTCTCGTCCCCAAATTTGTCATTGAAATTTTCCAACGGAACCCAACCTTCGTCCAAGAAACCCATTGGAATTCGACGGAGGCATAACTTTTTCAAAAAGTTGTTCATACCAACTTTTTTCGGAGCAGCAGGCTTTTCCCACGAAGGTCTCTCCCCAATCCGGTAAACCCACCTAATTCTTCCAATGTAGGCGTCATTTCACAATCTTTGAACCTGAAGATATTGTTTATGGGATCCCAAAAACCCACTAAGAACTTGATTAAATCTCTGTTAGGTTTAATTCCCATGATGTTTGGGAGGAACCTGAGGTGCTTAAATACTTGATTCTGTTCCCATGTAGCAAAACCAAGCCACCAATTACGGAGACAACTCGGGGTCTTATCTCTGATCAAGAACATGGGAGGTGTCTCGTCCCTTACCCTTTTCTGACTGCTTCTTTGTGGAGAATTCATGGTGAACCTAAGAATAAGACAAAAGGGGGGTCATGACTTACCTAAACTATATGCAAAAGATAAAAAAGGTTAAGACTCGATTTCTTTTTTCTTTTTAAAAAAAAATTAGCCAACACAAAAGGTGGAATGATAAAAGTAAAAAAATGGCTATTATTACGAAAACAACCCTATGATACTTCTACGGAAGGCTTAAAGGATGTTTCGGAAAAATGGCCAAATATAGATACAAAATGATAAAAGATAGACAAAAATAAATTAAAAGACTATTTTTATGAAAATGACCTTTCAATACTCCCGAGGAAAGTTCAAAGGTTGTCTTGGCGAAACGATCGGAATACGAGGACAAATTAGTAAAAGGTGACAATTTGTTTTTTTGAAAAATATAGGCTGAACCCGATGGAGGTTGCCTACGTATCTCACATCTGGTGAGAATCAAACCCGCGTAGTTCGGTGAAACCAAGTATTTCTCTTTTGATTTTTATTGAAAATTCGTCTTTACACCTCATGTCACACAACTACAAAAATCTCATTAAAAAAATATTATTTGTACTAAACTACGAGAATGATTTTTTATTATTATTATTATTATTATTATTATTATTATTATTTATTTTTATTCAGCCCAACTAATTTTTTAAAACCGTTCAATAATGCAAGCAAGCCTTCCAAATGATGTAACAAATAGCACATAAGTGAACATGATGGTCTCAAAGAGGGTACCTGTCTTATACGGACCCGGCCCCTGTGCCGAGTTTCGCTAAGTCAAATGCATGTGATGCAAATAAAGCTAACCTACTAGGGATCCGGCATGAGGTTTGTTCTTCTAGGTTTAAATCCTGGTGGAGTAGGTATCTAGACTGGTTTACTCGAGCGGACTACTCGAGCCGAGGAGGGTCAGCGTACCGGTAGCATTGCTTTCCGGCTTAGCTGGTGGTGCTCCCCGCCTAAAATATGAGTGACTAAAATCCTTCACTGGGTGACAAGGACCTCGGCTATCTCAAAGAAAGCGGGCTATGTCAAGCAAATTCCCAATTTAAATTCAAGAACACTCACGGGGTAAGAGAAAAGACAGTTTATATGTATATTTCAACAATATCAAAGCGATAAAAAGTGAACATCTAGCACATTAGACACAAATAAATCGCAATATATACAAAATTAATAAAGCCAAATAAAAAGTCAACATGTGCAAGCTCGAATTTTGGTTGTCCCCACCAGAGTCGCCACAGCTATCACACCCCTTTTTACCCCCGAAAGATATAAGTTTTATGGATTGTGAGTTAAAGAGTTCTCCAATTAAAGTGACAAATTTGAGTAGGAATTATTTTATTTGCAGAGTCGCCACTTGAAATTAATTTTTGGTGTTCCAAGTCACCTTTTATTTGAATCCCTAGTCAAAGGAAGGTTTGACTCTTTTATTATTGGTCTGCAAAAACAAAGTCCGGATAAAGAATTCTGTTGACCGGGGAGAAGGTGTAAGGGATTCTCCGAGTCCCGCGGTTCTAGCATGGTCTCTTTATTGACTACAACTTGGCTTGAATTAATTTTGAATAAACTGTGATTTATTGGCTTCCATGTTTTAACTTTAGCATTCTATTAAGTCTAATCTCATATCTGGCCTTGTTGGCTCATAAATAAATGTTCAAATTCTAAAAGAACGTGAATGCAATGCTTATCCTATCCACTCAATTTTACAGTCTATCAAATACATGATAAAATAAGAAGCAAAGAAAATTGCAAGATCTTCACCAAATAGCCACTTCTATGAATTCACAAGGTTGTTGCTGCTTAATAGCGAGCAACAGTAGGGGATCAATGACAAAGCAAAAGAAAATTATTATTGTTAGTTTTAAAATCGACATTCAACTTCAAAAAAAAGGCTGACTGAACTCTAACATTTACAATTCTAGCCATTTCAATAACGGTTCTCAATAATGGTAATGTGCATAAATTCTTTTTTTTTTTGAATATATACATGAGTTGTTCATAATAATGTCTAAACTTAAACAGGATATGATCGATCTTAAGCTTAACTTCCATCCACCAATGACTCTGATCAAATTCACCATTTAGCCTTAGAGTTCACTGATCTGACCAACTAGTAGTCAAATTTGCAAATCACAGTCATATAGTCAGTAATAACAGCTCTATTGCATTCCAAAATTAATACAAATCCACATATTTCACACACAACACTATAGTAAAACCACTGTTTGAATAACTGCCAAGTCTGCATGATTTAAACAAAACTTCAATTTTGTTCAAGACTAAAGAAAAGGTTTAACAACTAATGCCACATTCTTGAATGACCATAGATATCAAATTGACCCATACGAGTGATCTACTTCACTGTTTCCGCCCAGATTAAGGTGAAAAAAACACATTTAAACTAACCCATTAAGAGAGCAGCGAAAAAATACTCATAAAACAATCAAGAATAACAACATTTGCTCATTCGATAAAAATATAACATAGGGAACTTGGTACTGACCTAGATGAATAGGAAAACACTAAAGGATAATCCAAATAAGAGTAGAGTCTGGTTTAAGCTAAAATCCCAGCAGCAAAATCAGTAGTAAAACCAAGGTTTCAGCCGTCAATCACACTGTGTGGGTGAGAGGTGTATAAAGGTCAGAAAGTGAGTGAGATGAGAGAAGAAAGAGAGGTATGGCGGCTTGATTTTTGGAGAGGATTTTCGTTCTTCTCTATTGTGAGGAAGGAGACGTCTTCTATGTAGAAAGAAAGTGGAGGGCTGCTAGGGTCCGCCCAAAATGAGGGGCATCCATCTTCTTTTCTAGGAGGGACATGTGGGGGGTTGTGAGTGAGGGACAAGCATGGGGGACAAAGGAAAGTGGAGTGGGAACAAAGTGTGGGGGACAAAGAGTGGGGAATGAGTAGGAAAGTGGAGTGAGAAGTGAGGTATTGGTGAGATGAGTGGGAAAAATATAAGCATGGTAAAAAATTAGGTGCTCACATACATAATGAGAGAAAAGGAGAATATATATAAAATACGAAAGAGAAAGAAAATAATATCAAGTTATTACAGGCCAATGGTCTCAGAATGTACCAAATAAAATCAAATAAACTCCCCCCCCCCCCGCCCTAATAAAAATAATCATTTTCTCCAATGCTTAACAAAATAAGAGTAAAAGAGGGGAAAGAGTGAATAAAAACTCCCTAGAGCTCCTTAGACATCTCTGTGTCCACAGCAATGTCACCGCCCTTAGTCTCATCCACCTGGATCTGATCATCCTCAACTCTGGGAATGACTGGGTTGGTGAACATCTGATGCACTACCTCGGTAGTATCGGCAGCAGAGTCTGGCTCCTCAGATAGGCCAGCTGGTGCCACCGGTGCTGCAAGATCTGGGTCAGAAGGGTGTGGGTCGATCAAATGTCAAAAGGGATATCTCCAGCTGCAGCAAGCTTGGTCATCTACATCCGGAGCTTGTCCACTGACTTCTTATTGGCCTAGGACTTTCTCATCTTATTTACTTATTTGCCCAGCTCTTCGATCACTGACCCGTGCTATATCAAGGTACCTATGATGGTGTTCTAGTTCTCTAGGATTTTCAATGTCTCCTCAACTGTCGGGGGGGGACTGAGGTTCCTGAACAGTAGAGTATGCTGCAATAGCACTGGATAAGTCAGACAGCTTTCCACTTCCTCTCTGCATCCACTTCTCCAGGCTCGTCAATGTTTGGGAGACTCGCAGCGCAGAAAGTGGAGTAGTAAGCACGGGCACTGTCTTCAAAGCCAAAGTGGAAACTGTGGCAGGAGCTGCAGAAGGGGCTATGGATGATGGTGAAGGCATAGCTGAGGCACTGGAGGAAGGCTCGGCTGAAGTAGATGGGACATCAACTCCCTCCGCAACTACCACAGTTGGCTCATCAGACTGGCCTGTGGTGGTAGACGGCTAACCTTTTCTCTTCGGGTTGTTTGCATCCATAAGTGAGTACCATGAGAAAGGCTTCTTCAGCCTCACCTTTGTATCAAAATCCTTTGGTTCCACCTCTACATCTGTAAGATACTCTGTTATGGTTTTGGGGTACGGGTAGGAAGAGTCAACCTATCGGGCGATTACTGAGATGCTGGCCGACATCACGGCACCCACATTGATAGGGTACCCGTCCATAATAGAGGCAACTAAGACTACCCAAGGAATCGGCAAGTGAGTCTCATTTTGACTCGGGTCCAGTCTGCTATAGACAAATGATTGCCACCCTTTTTCTTGGAAGCTCAATGTGCTCCGGTGGATAGGAGCGGTGATCCATGGTGGTAGTGGTCCTGGTGCACCTAGAATCTTCGCTAACCAAGGACGAGCTGCATCCCCAAGTGCACACTTTTCCAAGTATGGGTTCAGTGTGTGCTGGTCAAATCGCACTTTGAGGTTTCACACTTTTGTCACCTTTGTCCCCTTTTTGATATGCACCACATTGGCATAGAATTCCCGGACAAGGTATTCCTTAGCATCCACCACACTCTGGGTAAACCACATCCACTCTTTGCGTTATCTAAACTGCCTCAACACAGCCGAGTTGTACCTTTCTAAATCTGTGAGTAAGACTGTCGCTCAAGTGTTAGCGACCTCGCCGGCCACCATGTGCGAAAACTAGTGAAAGCTGCTAGGCTGACGAATCGGTCCTCCCAAACCACTTTCTTCTTTGTTCTTTCAATCCCAGCAGTTGTAGCATCTCCCCCTCTACCATCATCGGGTATGTCCTGAACTAATGTATATGGTGCCTCAAGGACAAGTGTAATGGATGGTTCAAAAGCCTGACTAGCACTTTTCAAACGCTCAGTTGAAATCTCCCTGACGGCCTGGATTGCACTGCCGGTTGATCCTGAACAGAGGCTGAGTTGTCCTCTGATACGTCCCTAGATGGGGCGTATGAACTCGTCTCAGATAGATCTGCACCTCTCCCTCTACCGGTTGTTGTCTTTTTCTGATTTCTCGTTGTTGGGCACTAGGTAAGGCTCTCTTGCCTCGTCCCCGAGAAGGTTCACCCCTCCCTTTAGAAGTGTCACCTTTGCCTCTAGATCTAACCATTATCTGTATCAAATAGATCCAGTTGTTAGTTGCAATTCAATGTTCAATCAGACATAGGAGATATACAAGAAAACACCATAAAACATAATGTGGGTCACATACACAATGTCCTTAAAGGGAAGGATCTGTGGTACGCACAATTTTCTTGCAGCCACAGATGAAGCCTCGCAGACTGCCGAATTTAGCATTGTGGCCACAGAAGTGAAGTGCGGTCTGCACAATTTCAATTGTGGCCACAACTAAGAGACTCAAAATATGCCGACTCTCTAATGACAGAAAATTGGCTGACGTGCGGTCGTAGTATGTTTTCTGTGGTTCGCACAATTTGTCTTGCGGCCGCACATTTAAGTCACAAATTTGTGGACTCTATGATAACAGTACAATGATTATTTTGCAGCCGCAATAGAAATTCTGCGGTCCGCACAATTTTCTTGCGGCCGCAGAATTCAAAGAATACGAACAGTCCAGTATGATTAACTAGGTTTTGCTGTTTTTGTGAAAATTTTGACATGGCAACAACATAAAAGCATGAGTACACATTGGCCCAGTCCCCAATAAGCAAGTATTAGTTAACCTATAATAGATTTACCCCCACATGGTTGTACAATTGAGTTCTACTGATAAATGGCCTAAAATCACTTTAAAACTACAATTTAAACTAAAAAATGAAAAATTCTAACAAGGTATTTAAGCATACCAGATGTGAATGAGTGCAAGGGATGAGTGATCACAATTGTTGGGTGTGTGGGCAGATGATTTACCAAGAGATTTCAATATAGTGCAAATTTTTGTGCTCAGGGAGGGAAAAGTGTAACAGTAGCCCTAGCCCTCTATTTATATTGTTGATGTTCTTAAGGGAAAGAGGGGCGAGTGCGGCCACACAATTTGAGTTATGGTATGCACTCTGTTACCTAGGAGCTTAAGTTGACTTTTGATTACGGTCCGCAGAATTGTGTGTGTGGCAGTAGATTCCTTGATGCGGGCGCAAATTTCCTGGTGCGGCCGCAAATCGACCTTTTTTCTGACAGACCAACTTCAGAGAGTTGGTATATTCCAACTTCCACTTGTGTGGTTCGCAAGATAATTGTGAGGCCACAAAGCACTTTTGCTGCAACAACTATAGATGAGTGGTTTGCATAATTCAACTGCGATCCGCAAATCTTGCAACACTTAGCTAGATTTTTGTCCACCATTCCTGTAAGGCACACTCATCCCTGTAGCACACTTCAAATCAAGTTAGCACAAAAATAATACCTAAATGCAAAAGAAGAAAAGAAAAGAAAAAGAAACATGGGTTGCCTCCCAAGAAGGGCTTGATTTAACGTCGCAGCATGACGTAGAATACCATCAATTAAAATGAATGACTGCCACAACGTGGCCATCTCCAACTTTTCCCAAGTAGTGCTTCACCCGGTGACCATTGACTCGGAATATCTCATTATTTTTGTTCTTCAAGTCCAATGCACCAAAAGGTGTCACACCCACAATTTCAAAAGGACCACTCCATTTAGACTTTAACTTCCCGGGAAACATTCTCAACCTTGAGTTAAACAACAACACAAGCTCCCCTACCTTGAACTCTTTGTTCCAAATGTATTTATCATGAAAATATTTCATCTTTTCTTTGTACAAGGACGAACTTGCATAAGCATGGTATCAGAACTCAACCAATTCATTCAAATGTGCGACCCTCAAGTTAGCGGATACATCCCAATCAAGATTCAACTTCTTTAGAGCCCACATGGCCTTGTGCTCTAGTTCCACCGGAAGATGACAAGCTTTGCCGAACACCAACTGGTATGGCGACATTCCGATAGGTGTTTTGTAATCCGTCCAATAAGCCCATAATGCATCATCAAGCTTCTTGAACCAATCCGTCCGGTTAGCATCCATTGTTTTGGACAAAATACTCTTTATCTACCGGTTGGAGACTTCCACTTGAACACTAGCTTGTGGATGATAGGGAGTAGTGACTTTATGAGTAACATCATACTTGCTAAGTAAAGTGTCGAAAGACTTGTTGCAAAAACGTGACCCCCATCGCTTATAATAACCTGCGGAGTATCAAACCTTGTGAAAATATTCTTCTTCAAGAACTCCACCACACTTCTCGCTTCATTGTTGGGTAGAGCAACGGCATCCATCCATTTGGACACATAATCCACCGCGACCAAGATATAGGTGTTTCCACAAGAACTCACAAAAAGACCCATCAAGTCAATACCTCACACATCAAAAATATCAATCTCCAAAATGGTAGTGAGTGGCATTTCATTTTTCTTCGACATTCCACCGGCCCGTTGACATTCATCACATCTTTTCACTAGCTCACTAGCATCTTTGTAAAGAGTGGGCCAATAGAAACCGCAACTTAGCCCTTTTGCCGCCATTCTTGCTCCACCATGATGACCACCATATGGCAAAGAATGACAAACCCCAAAAATTTCATATTGCTCTTCTTCCGGTACACATCTTCTAATCACCCCATCCGTACAAATCCGGAAAAAGATATGGTTCATCCCAATAATAATCTTGACAATCACGTTTGAGCTTCTTCTTTTGGTTTGAAGAGAACTCATCCGGGATGATACCATACACAAGGAAATTTGCTAGATCCGCGAACCATGGAACCTCCTTCATTGAAATGGCCAAGAGTTGCTCATCGGGAAATGAGTCATTGATTTCAATGCCATCATATGGCCTCCCCTCCTCCTCCAAACGAGACAAGGGGTCCGCCACTTGATTTTTACTCCCTTTTCTATCTTGGATGTCAATATCAAACTCTTGAAATAAAAGCACACATCTAATCAACTGAGCTTTGGAATATTTCTTGCTCATAAGATAACGAAGTGCCGCATGATCCGTGTGGACAATAACTTTCTCACCCATCAAGTACGGCGGAACTTCTCAATTGCAAACACAATGGAAAGGAGATCTTTCTCCATAACGATATAGTTGACTTGGGCACCATTCATGGTATTACTAGCATAGTAGACCGGATGAAAAATCTTGTTGATCCATTACCCTAAAATAGCCCCAACTGCTACGTCACTTGCATCACACATAAGTTCAAATAGGAAACTCTAATTTGGAGTGGTGATGATGGGAGTAGTTGTCAACTTGAACTTTAACAATTCAAAATCTCTCATGCAGTCATCATTGAAGTTAAACTTAGCATCTTTCTCAAGGAGCTTGCACAACGAGTTCACCACCTTAGAGAAATCTTTGATGAAACACCGGTAAAACCCTGCGTGGCCTAAGAAATTCTGCACACCCTTCACCGAAGTTAGAGGTGAAAGTTTAGAAATTAACTCAATATTTGCCTTGTCAACTTGAATTCCATTCTTTGAGATTTTGTGGCCAAGGACAATGCCTATCTCGACCATGAAATGACACTTCTCCCAATTGAGCAACAAATTCATTTCTTCACATCTTGCTAACACTTTATCTAAATTTGCAAGACAGTCATCAAAATAATCCCCAAACACCGAGAAGTTATCCATGAAAACCATAAGGTAGTCCTCTACCATGTCCGTGAAGATAGTCATCATACACCTTTGAAAAGTCACCAGTGCATTGCATAAACCAAATGGCATCCGCTTGAAGGCGAAAGTACCATAGGGACATGTAGAGTTTATTTTCTCTTGGTCCTCCGGAGTAATAAGGATTTGGTTGTAGCCCAAATACTCATCAAGAAAGCAATAAAAAGCACGGTTGGCCAATCTATCAAGCATTTGATCTAAGAAAGGAATTGGGAAACGATCCTTCCTTATTACTTTGTTAAGCTTGCGATAGTCCATACACACTCTCCAACCGGTCTCAGTTCTTGTAGGAATAAACTCATTCTTGTCATTGGTGACCACCGTCATGCCCCCCTTCTTCGAAACACATTGAATCAGAGAAGTCCACGAAGTATCGAAAATGGGGTAGACAACCCCGGCATCCAACCACTTGATAATCTCCTTTTTGACAACTTCTTGCATCGCCTCATTGAGTCTCCTTTGATATTCAATAGATGGTTTGGCGCCTTCCTCCTAGTTGATCTTATGCATGCAAAATGCGGGGCTTATCCCCCGAATATCCGCCAATGACCCAATAGCCTTCTTCCTCTTATGTAGCACCGCCAATGTAGAATCTACCTGCATGTTAGTCAAACAAAAGGAAAGAATAACAGGTAAAGTATAACAAGGCCAAGAAATTCATACTAAAGATGTGGAGGCAATGGCTTCAACTCCAAGGTAGGAGGCTCTTCAATAGAAGGCTTTGTAGGAGGAGTTGTCCTATTTTCAAGATCCAAAGATAGTTTTCGGGGTGCATAATTGTACGACCTCATTCCTTGCAAAGAGTTCACATATTCCATGAAGACATCCATCTCTTCATCATCAAAGTTAAGCAAGACGTCCTCCAATATATCACCAACATTGATCGTGGCACTTGTATCATCAACAATAACATCGGTTACCAAGTCCACAAAAGAACACACCTCGTTGCTATTTGGCTGCCGCATGGATTTGCACACATGGAATATCACTTTTTCATCACCCACCCAGAAAGTGAGTTCTCCGTCTTCAATATCACAAAGAGTCTTCCCCATAAAAAGGAAAGGTCTTCCAAGAATAATCAGCACCTCATAATCAACTTCACAATCTAGAATGACAAAATTCGCCGGAAGAATGAATTTATTAACACAAACCAAGACATCTTCAATCACTCCCAAAGGTCTCTTCATGGTACGATCGGCCATTTGCAATCTCATAGAGGTGGGTCTTGGTTGCCTAATTTCCAAGGTCTTAAAAACCGAATAGGGCATCAAATTGATACTTGCCCCAAGATCACAAAGAGCTTTAGCAAACTCGGCACTTCTAATTGTACAAGGAATCGTGAAAGCACCAGGATCTTCCAACTTAGGAGCCGTTGAATGCACAATTGCACTCACTTGATGAGTGACTTTGATAGTTTCAAAATTCATTGACCTCTTCTTTGTCACAAGATCCTTCATAAACTTTGTATAACCAAGCATTTGTTCCAAAGCTTCAACTAATGGCACATTGATTGAGAGACGTTTCATCATTTGAATGAACCTTTTGAATTGATTCTCGCCATTTTGTTTGGCAAATATTTGAGGGTATGGAGGTGGAGGCTTAGGCAATGGTGCCTTAGCCTTTTGCACTACCGGCTACGATATGTCAATGATGTGATCCCTAGACGGGTTCACCTCCTCTTAAGTCTCTTCCACAATATCATCAATATCAATCTGAACTTCATCATTTGCTTGCACCACATTGTTCAGAATTTCTTCTTCTTGTTCCACTTGCTCATCGTCCACAAGTTGCTTTTGATATGAGGTGGATGCATTCCTACCTCTTCTACTTCTTGTAGTAACGACCATGGCATGCTCTGTGTTGTTTCCACCCTTTGGATTTACCACCGTGTCACTTGGTAGTACCCCATTAGGACGAGAATTTAGAGCTTGAGAGATTTGCCCCATTGAACTTCTAAGTTGCGGATCGATGTGTTGTGTGAGGCAAGTTGGACGTCCGAATCGTCATTATTTTCCATCATTTGCTTGAACATGTTCTCAATATACCCCATCTCATTGGTTGAAGAACTAGGACCATGGGAAGGATAAGGAGGTGGGTTGTTCGGTTGTTGATACATTAGAGGCCTTTGAAAATCCGAGCCCCGAATGCCTTGATTATGGTTCCATCCGCCTTGATTGTTACCCCTCCCCCCCCCCCCCAATTTCCTTGATTATTATCGTTCTAATTTCCTTGATTGTTGTTGTTATAACATTTCCCTTGATTGTTAGAATTCCAATTGCCTTGATTATTTTGAGGTCGCCATTGTTGTTGGTTTGGGCCTTGGAAGTTGTTTTGTTGCCTTTGAAAGTTGTTCACATATTGAACCTCCTCTTCTTGGTCATTGTAAGAATCATCTTGATCAAAACCACTATCCTCTTGCACAAAATTTTCCACTCGATATTGCACTTGTGGACCCTTGGTTCTCCTTTTGTTCACCATCATGTTCACTCCCTCCATGACATTGACTTGCTTAGGATTTTGAACTTGTTGAAGTTTAGCCTTTTCTAATTGATTCATGGTGGTAGTCAATTCGGCAATGGCTTGCCCATTGTCATGCAACTCTTTGTAAAGGTGGATCACATTGGGATCGCCTTGTGGAACATTAGCCCGGGATTGCCATGTCGATGATGTTTTCGCCATTTCATCTAAAATCTCACACGCCTCTGCATAAGGCATAGTCATGAAGTTCTCACCGACAAGTTGATTCACTACATATTGGTTGGTTGTGTTGATCCCACGATAGAAAGTTTGTTGAATCATATTCTCTGTCATATTGTTGTTGGGACATTCCTTAACCATTGTTCTATAGCGTTCCCGTATCTCGTGTAGTGGTTCATTTGGCTCTTGCTTGAATTCTAAAATCTCATCCCGAAGTGTAGCCATGTGCCCCGGAGAGAAGAACTTAGAAATAAACTTTTCCGCCGACTCATCCTAAGTGTGAATGGAATGGTTCGGCAAACGTTCCAACCAATCTAAAAAATTTTCCCGTAGAGAGAAGGGAAAAAGCCTTAGCCTCAATGCATCCTCGGAGACATTTGTTTGTTTGCTCCCCCAAGAAGTGTCCACAAACCCCTTCAAACATTTGTATGTATTTTGACTTGGAGTACCGGTGAAGAAACCTCGTTGCTCTAGCAAAGTGAGCATCACATTGTTGATTTGAAAGTTGCCGGCCATAATACGAGGATGGACTATTGTACTTGCATATCCTTCATTGGGTAACATCTGGTGTGGAGCCGCTCGTGATGGAGGTGGGGGTGGAACACAGACATTGTCATGAGGCACTCGGCCTCTTCTATTGGCTTGAGGTTCAAGAGGAACCTCATCAACTTGCTTATCCTTGATGTCCACATCCCCCAAAGCAATATTTCTGAGCTCATTGTTTGTCGTGGTTGTACCTACAATTTCTCAAACAAGTTAGTAACACAGAAGGAAAAGAAGATATTCTAAAAACACACCCCAAATATATAGCTAACACCGTTTTAACTCCCCGGTAACGGCGCCAAAAATTGATCACGTCCAAAGCACACCTTAAAAGAGGTATGAAATGGTCGTTTGCAATAATAGAAACCCAACTAAGAGTCGGGGTCGAATCTATATGGATCTAAAATGGGATTTAGGGGTATATATTTTAATGTGAGTGATTGGATTATCTAGATTTAACTTCCACAATAAGATTTGTTTTTTGTTTCTAATTTTACTCTATTGATTTCAAAATAAAGGAAGAAGACTAGAGAAAATTATTTTTAAACTTTTTCCAAATGGATAAAAAGCCTAGGGTTGTGACCATGACCTACGTGTTTGCCTAATGGGATAAAGACTTTAATGCTTGTTTCGTTGATTGGGGTGTATTATAGCTATCAACTCTAATTTACCCACTCAATACCTCTTGGTTAGAGAGTGGTTTTGTCCATATTGGCTTTCTTAAGCCCAAATGTGTATCACCCAAAACAGTTGATAAGATTTCAAGTCGTGTTATTACTATATCTAGGTTGAACCCTTTAATTGGTTTAATCAATCTCTCAATTGATCCAATTCCTTGTTAGCTAAGTTATCTTATACTAAGTCTCCCTTTCTCAAGTAGAGACTAAGTCAAATAGGCATGAACTAATGTTTGCAACCATTAATTCCATAATTAAAGCATGAACTAAGCTAAATAATAAACACCCAATAATAAACACGCACTAAATTAGATACCCATAAGGTTTACACACTAGGGTTGGGTCACAACCCTAGTATAAATATAGCTACTCATAATTGGGTTTGTAGAAAATAGAGAAGAAAGACTAATTAAACTCATAATGGAAACTAAAAATGATTAAATCTATTGTAAATACACCAAAGCAAAGTAAAAATTCCTAAAATAGCAAAGAAAAACGGCTACAGCAATTTCAGAGGTTTAAACTTGATCTAATTTTGTGAAACTCATTAATTTATACAAGGCTGAATTCTGCGGCCGCACAATTCCATGTGCGGTCCGCAGATTTCTTCATCTGGCAGGAGATAGAGTTCTGCGGCCGCACATTTCTGAACCGCAGCCGCAAGGCAACTTTTTCTGTGGTCCGCAGATTTAGAACTGCGGCCGCAAGGCATTCTTCTGCGGTCCGCAATATTAGGATTATGGCCGCAAGGCAATCTTCTGCGGTCGCACAAATCTTGTGCGGTCTGCAATTCACTGAGGGTCTGGACTTGGTCTTTTTACATACTCTCTGATCTTCGACCCTTAGCCCAGCTTTGCAGCCGCACACTTCATGTGTGGTCTGTAATTTGCACAAATGTCTACTAATTTTTCCTTCTTTATTTGCGGCAGCAGATGAAAATCTACGGTCCGCAATTTCTTCTGCGGACCGCATATTGTATGCTTTTGTACCCTTTATTGCCTTGTGTTTGGACTGCTTCTTTTTTAGTCGGATTTTATCATGGGAGCCCAACTTCCAACATTCCTGTAATTTTGCACAATTTTACTAGTTTCGGGAACATAATTCAATGCTCTTAGACTAAAACAAAAGCTAAAAAGCACTAATAAGTAGTCAAAATGCCCACTTATCAGTACATAAGAAGAAGAAGAAGAAGAAGAAGAAGAAGAAGAAGAAGAAGAAGAAGGAGGAGGAGGAGGATGGCACAAGAGAAAGATGGGTCGAACCGCGTGCATCAGAGACATATGTGAGATTCTAAATTCAATACTACCTTTATTCTTGGTTAAGTTTAATTTGTTTATATAATGTTATGTCAACAACATTTCAAGAAAGGTATCAAAGAAGAATGGAGGAGTGGCAACAAACTCAGCCCGACTCTCAACCAACGCCCGAAGATATGACTTCGATATGGACACAGGCAGCCGGTGGAGTAAATAAAGGTATAAAATATTTTAGTAATTTTTTAGATATGACTTCGTTTTAATATTATTTTGCACAAGTTGTATGTATCTTCTCTTGCTCATTTAAATATATTTTTTTATTTTTCATAAAAATAAATAAAGGTAAAGTCTACGGACTTGGAGTACAACCGTCATCTAGTCGTCCAACCGCATTATTTACTGGTGCTTCTGCTTCACCTGAAGAAATTGAGACTATGCGGACGCAAATCAATAAATTGTCTTAACAATGGAATAATTCTCAAGAAACAATAAGTATGATACGGACATTCATGGCAAACCATGGAAAACAACGTCATTCAATAGAAGAATCTAACAATGAGGAGAGTGAAACCGATGAGGATAGGTAGTAATTTAGATTGTGTAATAGAATATTTAGACTTGATTGGTTGTTACAAAACTCTGTTCGTTTTAGTCTTGGTGTAATGTGATTTTGGTTGATAGCTTTATATTTTTATGTGGTGTAATAGAATAGATGGTTTTATTATGTTTGAACAAGTTTGATACTTGTTGTTTTAGGTTCCATTGGTAGAATATTTGTGATATTGGCTGTTGTATATTGGTTATTTGATTTGACAAGGGTTGTGGCTTAAAATACAATAGGATTTTGCTGTATTTTATCAAATTTTGCGACTGATTTTCGACCAAAGTGGTCGCAAATTGGACCCAAAAATTCCCAAATTTGAGACTAAAGTGGTCAGCATTTTAATTAATTATTTTGTAATTTCTTAATTTCTGACCGATTCGGTCAGAAAGTTTAAATAAAATAAAAAATAATAATTAAATTACCGACCAAATCAATCAGAAAATTAAATATATAATTAATTTATATTAATAAAATACCGACCAAAGTGGTCGCAAGCTTTAATTCCATCCAGTCAACTACACAATTCTTGTTTGCGACCAAAATGGTCGAAAATTTGCGACCGATTCCGTCACAAATATTTTGCGACCATAATTTTTCCAACCACTTGAAATCCATCGGCGACTGATTTCCGAAAATTTTCGTGGTCGAAAATTTGGCAATTTCTAGTAGTGTGCGATTCTTCTTCGGACCCTGTGTAATGAATGCAGGATGCTTCATGCACCGAGCTATACCCTTTTTCATATATGCTTCTTGCTGCTAGAATAAAAATCTTTAAAAATGTAGCAAAGAAAAGCTATAGAAACATATCCTCAAATTTTTATTTCTTTTTCAATGATCAAATGCAAACATGAGGTAATTAAAAGTTTAGTGATATTTCTAGGAAAAAAGAGTGGCGGTGAAATGAGATGAAGTTTGCTTGGTATAATCCAACTTTCTACATCATTTGCTTTATTTCGATTATATTTCATATATTTATCACTTCCCTATATACTTTCTATTTTTTTAACATATAAAACTCGTCAAAAGACATACAAATTGAAGTAAAAGATCTACGACTGTTTTCTGGTCATTTGGCAAATAAAATTGTCCCACTACAATAGTCGTAAAGTTCCAACTAAAGTAGTGAGAGTAATTTTTGACCTACTATTTTCTTACAATCCCAAAGTGGTCGGAATATAATCCAAAAAGTGGATTTTCGACTACTTATAGGCTATTTTAGTAATCGAAAAACGATAATTATCTGGTAGTGAAAATTTTCCAGTAAACTAAACGAACGATAGTTGTGAAAATTCTCCATTCAACTCCTCTATTTCGTCTACAAAAAAAGCTAACTAAGTGACCTACACGAGGTAGATAGATCATACAATCAAAAGGCAAAAGCATTACCTGCGAAAATGTGAATCATCGTCACTGTGGAAGAGAACAAAAAATGTCGTGCAATGGAAGGAATCTTTGTCATGTCATTATATTCCTTCATTCCTTTTGTCGGCAGACATGACAGTGTCTGTGTGAAAGTTATGAAATCACATGTATATCATATGCAACTCTAGATATAAAGGAGCCCACTTATACTCTTTACATTCTTTTGATTTCTCACTTGTGTATGATATTCGCGTGTTTTGAGATCCGACTAAATTCAAATTCGTACCGAAAAAATCTTACATTAACAAAAATAACTTCATACCCAGAACTCATACCCGAAATATCTTATATTAATGATAAAATAATACTTACCATTTAGTTGGTTATAAAAAATAGAGAAGCTACATGTCTTCGTCCCCTCCTTGTTCATGGTGATGGTGAAACCTATTTTTAGCATTATTTTTATTGTTTTTGAGGAAATGGAAAAACTTATATATTAATACTAAAGTTGGTTAATAGTATTACATCCCATAAAAACGCCTCTTAGGGCATTTTGATTGCCAAGTTCCGCCAACATAATACAAATATTATTTATAATAAGTCTAATAAAATGTGTTCCTTCTTTATCGCCTTCTTCAATCGGAGCATTAAAACTTGCAATCACGAATAATAACGTCGTATGAAGGATAACCTTCTTGATTACTTCTAACGAGTCTGTCTCAATTTCTATTTGAATGAGCAGAAGTTTGTATGCCAAATGGAGGTTTGCTTTTAAAGAAAGTAGCTTAACTTGGATAGGAATGAGATGCTCCATAAGTATAGTCGTAGAACCCGGTCACCAAATCTCCTTCATTGTTTCTCATGACCCCAGATGATGCATAATAGCCTATAAAATATATATTTTTCATATATTAATGTATATAATATATATATATATATATATATATATTAAAAAAATCAGTGTATATTTAGTTAGTGGTGCAATTATTTTTGACCGACTCACTAATTATGGGATTTGCCCTTAATTTAAGGTATTGTTACATAAATAGCCGGCTAGATTCAATGTTTACTTTTTGTAGTCGGTATACATTGGTTATACATTAATTATATATAATTATACATATTTTATACATGAATACATATATTATACATCTTCCGACTATTTTTAATTTAAAATATTAGGTGGGCGGCTATTTGGGTTAATTCTTGAGAAAACTACCCTCTATAGCCCCTCAAAATTTTAATAACCCATGTTTTTGCACATTGACACAAAATGGACCTCCGGCTCAAACATATTACATCTAATAGCCCGAAATATCTATTTTGTATAGTGACAATCTATTTTATATATTTGTTGTATAGTGATAGTCTATTTTGTATAGTAACAGTCTAATTAATATATATTTTATATAGTGACAGTCTATTTTGTATATATTTTGTATAGCGACAGTATATTTAGTATAGTTTTATATAGTAACAGTCTATTTTATATATATTTTGTATAATGAGAGTCTATTTTTGTATATATTTTGTATAGTGACAGTCTATTGTACATAAATTGTGTAGTGATAATTTATTTTGTATAACTTTTGTATTGTGACAGTCTATTTTGTATATATTTTGTAATATACCAATATTCAAATCTATTTTCATTGAAAGAAATACATAAATATCCATGTAAATATATACTAATGGTGGGCCTAAAATTATGATTCCCATCAAAATCAACTAATGGCATATATGTGGAAATTTATTTGGTAAAAATTAAAGGATTTCCCCAGCAAAGAAAGTTAGCCCAGAAAAAAATGAAGCAATAACAGAAAGCTTGGGATTTTTATTCAAAGGGTGGTTGCCCCTCTCTGTTTAGCCAATGATTTTCCTTTTTCACTTTTAGAACAAAATCAACAACCCTTAAATTTCTGGAAATACATATTACTATACAGTCATTTCTTCAGCATCAATCAACAACAACAACCAGATCTCTCTTTCTCTATCTCCGTTTCTATGATTTTAGTTCCTCTTTTTTGGTACATAACAATTGAGGCAGTGATGATATTTTTTATGGATTTTGGGCTAACTAAACCAGGCATAAAGGATATCCGACTCGTATCTTGGCCTAGCAAATCACTGGACGGTCGACGATTCAAAGGTTTTTACTTTGCATGCAATCGATGATTTTGCAGCCATGGCGTGGTCACCTCTCTTTTTCGCGATCTTTGTTTGCAGATCTAAGCCTCTTAGTTAAGTACTTTTGGGCTAGCCACTAGAATTACTTTTGGGTAATAAAAAAAAAAAAAAATATATATATATATATATTATAATTTTGGGCTACCGGGTGTTAAAAGTTTTGCCCGAGTGGCTATAAATGAATTTTGTTCTTAATTCTTCTTAACTTAAAGCAAAGAGTTACACACAAGTACTTGGATTGGATCCAACAAGCAAGAGGACAGCCCACTAGTACATAGATTCGGCCCAAATATATTTTATCTGAGGTAGGCCCAAATTAGATTATCCAATCATCAAACCCTCCTCAATTTTGACTTTTCGTTTCTTTATTCTCAAAACAATCGTAGAAGGAGAAGATCTCTAATCGTTTCACAAATTGTTAGATTGGAGATAATCGAGCCTAAATCCATGATTTTCCTTTGATAGAAAACCCTAGATCGAATATTCTAAAGAGAAAAGACAGAGATGAAAATTCTGTGTGTATTGATAAAATATCTCTTGTACAACTTAACCATTATTCATCTATTTATACTAAATCAATAAAGAATGGCTATTTATTACATTTGTGATTATTTCTACAATAATATTACAAGACTTAATATTGTCAAGTATGTGGGCATGGATCTATTTCTTCTTCGGAAGCTTTTGGGCCTGTATGGTTTGGGCCAACGATTCTAACACCCCCCTCAAGTTGGAGGGTGAGAATACTCCCAGCTTGCACAAGAGAACCTGATATTGAATGCTTGTGAGAGGTTTAGTAAAAATGTCTGCCAGTTGAGACTCAGTAGAAATATAATGCAGAGAGATGAGACCACTAGTAAGCTTTTCCCAGAAAAACAATCAAGCTCAATATGCTTGGTCCTCTCATGAGAAACAATCAATCTCAATATGCTTGTGAGAGGTTTTTGGAAATGTTGATGGCTGATTTATTGTCACAATACAAAGGAATAGGAGCAGAGATAAAGAGACCCAAGTCTGCTAAAAGCCTAACAAGCCAAGTAAGCTCAGCAACAGTCTTCCTAAGGCCCCTGTATTCAGCTTCTGCAGATGACAATGATATTGTAGGTTGTTTCTTTGACTTCCATGTAACAGGACTTCCCCCAAGAGTAACAAAATAACCAGTCCCAGACTTCTTAGAGGAAGGACACCCTGCCCAGTCAGAGTCTAAATAGGCAAGAACAGAAAAATCCTGACTGTTGTTTAGTAGAAGGCCTCTAGCAGGGTCCTTAACCAAGTATCTCAAAACATGTAGACCTGCCTGGATATGAGCAGTTCATGGAGCATTAAGGAACTCACTAAGGTGTTGAATAGAGAATGAGATACCAGGATCGGTGTGTTGCAGAAAATTTATATTTGCCTATGAGCCTTCTATAAGGAGAAGGATCAGCCAAAGGATCACCAGAAGAAGGAGTGAGATTAATAGACATGTCCAATGGTGTAACAACATGAGAAGCAGAGTCACAATGAAACTCACTAAGGAGATCCTTGAGATATTTATGTTGATTAATTAGGAGACCTTGAGGTAGGTGGGAAACCTCAAGACCTAGAAAATAGTGAACAGATTCTAAATCTTTGATCTTGAATTGATTGTCTAAGAAAGATTTGATAGAGTCCAACTCAGAGACATCATTGTCAACTAACAATATGTCATCTACATATACAGCAATAAAAACAGTAGAAGAAGGAGTAATTTTAGTGAATAGTGAGTAGTAATTCAAACTGGAAGAATACCCCATAGAAGTGCGAGCAGTGGATAATTTGGTAAACCGTTGTCTTAATGCTTGCTTGAGACTATACAATGACTTCTTGAGTTTGCATACCAAAGGAGGGCCAGAAGAAGAGGAAGAGACAGTGAGACCAAGAGGAACTTTCATGTAAACTTCCTCAGATAGATTCCCATGCAAGAATGCATTGTTTATATCAAGCTGGTATACAGGCCAAGAGTGTTCGGCAGCTAAGGCAAGAAGACACTTAATAGTAGTGAACTTGATCACTGGTGAGAATATTTCAAAATAATCAACACCAACATGTTGAGTATCCCCCCTTATTACCAACCTAACCTTGTATCTCTCAATGCTACCATCTGATTTTTGCTTAATCATATACATCCATTTGCAAGGAATGGTCTTCTTGACAGGTGGTAAAGGAACAATATCACAGGTTTGATTAGACTCAAAAGCTTGGAATTCTTTCAACATTGCCCCTTGCCAGGCAGGATTGGAGGCATCTTGATGGTAGAAAGAAGGCTCAAGTAAAGGGGTAGGAGAGGAAGATTAAGAAGATGATGAAGAGATGGTAGAAGTAATTGGAGGTACAACATAACAGATGTAGTCCTAGAGGATCTTCTCAAAGAAAGAGGAGAGGAAGGAGAAGAAAGAGGAATTTGTGTTTGTGGTTCAATAGTTGGTGAAGAAACATGAGCATAATCAGGGGAAGAAACAGGATAATGATGGGGTGAAGAGGGAGCAGGATTAGAGGTGAAGTGATCAGAAAAGGAGGAAATAGAAGAAGGAAGGAAACCAAAAGGTGTAGAGGTAGAAGGAAAGATATGCTCAACAAAGGTGACATCCCTAGAATAGAATATAGATTTGGTTCCTAAGTTTAGTAACTTGTAACCCTTTTTACCAAAACCATAACCTAGAAACACAAAAGGGATAACTCTAGATTGTAGTTTATCCCTGGAAGGATGAGGAACAATGGCATATGCTAGGCATCCAAATGATCTGAGGTGATCATAGGTAGGAGGATGATCAAGTAATACTTCATAGAGTGTTTTGTTAGAAAGAGCAGTGGAAGAAAATCTATTGATGAGGTAGGTTGCAGTAAGTACACACTCCCCCTAGTATTTGGTAGGCAATTTGGATTGAAATAGAAGGGCCCTAGCAGTCTCTAACAAATGCTTATATTTCCTTTCTACTATGCAATTTTGTTGGGGTGTGTGTGGACCAGAAGTTTGGTGAGAAATACCAAAGGAAGTGAGATATGTAGCATGAGAATGAGCAGATCCCAATTCAAATGCATTATCAGTTCTGATTGTTTCAATTGAAGTATGAAATTGAGTAGACACCATGGCAATAAAGGATTTGATGATAGAGAAGGCATTGCCTTTACAGGAAAGAAGATGTGTCCAGGTAACCCTGCTGTAGTCATCTATAATGGTCAGAAAGTATCTGAAACCATTGTATGTGGCAGTGTGGTAAGGCCTCCAAAGGTCGATGTGGACAAGTTGAAAAGGTCTGTTAGAGTGTGATGAACTTGCAGGAAATGGAAGTCTTTGTTGTCTAGCCATTGGACATATAGTACATGTAAAAGATTGTCTAGAAGAAATTTTGCTGGATAGAAAAGGAATAGAAACCATTTTTACAAAAGGCATATGTCCCATTCTTTGATGCCAAAGTACATCATTTTTATTGATAGAACTAGAATTACAAGCAACTTGAATAATATTAGAAGTATCAAGTATAGAATTAGGAGCAGGAAAAATAGAGGTTGAAGTAGACTTAGGAAAAGAAGAAATTGGACAGTCATTGACTTGAGTATGATCAGTTGTAGCAATACCATGAGATGGCAATCTCAGAATGTACAGTCCATGCTCAACCTTACCAATTTCCAATGGCCCTTTCAGAGAAGGGCCATGTAACCAACAAGAAATATTAGTAAGAAGTGCATAGCATTTGAGTTGAGAAAGAAGTTAATGTATAGAAATTAAGTTGTAATGAAATAAAATTACCAATAGTACGTTAGTTAGAATGACACTGAAGGATAGAGAAAGACATCCAAAAGAAGTAACTTTTACTTTATAGCCATTTGGTAAAGTGACAAGAGAAAGAGAGAGTAAAGGTTGTATGTTATGAAGTAGGTGTTTATGAGGTGTCATGTGATTGGTTGCTCCTAAATCTTGGATCCAGTAGCTGAAATTGTTATGACTAGCATGACATACAAGATAACTATATAACCTACTAACATGATTATCATGCCAACCTGCAAAATTTACATATATTGGAGAGTCTTGGGAGGTAGACTGCTGATTTGAAAAAGACATTTACATATGATGGAATAGAGACATAAGATGAGCATATTGTTCCTTGGAAAACCCATGTGAAATGTCTTCAGTTTGAAGTGAATCAAGCTTGGGTGGAGTTTGATCTGTAGATTCAATTTGAACACAGGCAACAACTCTTTTTCCTTTGGTGAATTTAGAATCTGGTAGGAAGCCATGTAGCTTGTATCACTTGTCTACAGTGTGACCAGGCTTCTTGCAATACTTGCAACAGAGTGTGTATCTTCTGGGTTCAAAATTCACCCTTTGAGTAAAATTTCTAGTGGTGTTTGGTTGACTAGGACCAGAATTGGAGTTAGAGTTGGCTATGAAGGAAGTGAAATTAGAAGAAAAAGGTTGGGGACGAGAATTAATTTCTCTTTGCTTCTCATCTCTGATCAGAATAGCATATGCTTTTCCACACTTGGAACATGACTCATCATTAAAATATTACTCTTAATAGTTGAATAGGTTTCATTTAACCCTGATAGGAACTGAATAAGTTTATGTGCTTCACCGAATTCATGCATGGCACCACATGTACAAGGTCTCCCTAAAAAAATTGTATATAATTCATCCCAGTACCCCTTGAGTTTAGTATAATAGGTGGCAATATCAGATGAGCCTTAGGATGTAGAAGAAATGGATTGTTAAAGATTGTAATATTAAAAAATATTGGCAACACCATATCTTTCCACAAGGTTATTCCAGGCTTCTCTAGCAGTCTTATAGTAAAGGATTGTTTTAGCTATGTCCTTAAAAATGAATTAATTATCCATATTTTAACCATATTATTACATCGTTGCCAATGAGGATATAGGGAAGAGTTAGTTATAGGTTCAATTATAGATCCATCAATTAACTGGACTTTGTTCTTTGCGGACAGAGAAATTAGTATCCCTTCCTTCCAAATCCCCAAAACATATGCCAGGGAAGGATGTCACCACATGCGAAGAAGGATGTCACCGCATGCGAAGACTGATGATGACAGAAAACTCTAATTTCCAAGTTGATCTTCATGGCGCAATTGCTGTGAAATTGATCGATGAAAATGGTTCAGAATCTACACAGAAATTGTTCAACGAGACCTTTGAACGAAAAACCCAGCCGAAGGATCTGAATCAAATAAAAAAATGAAAATCCTCTAAACTCGTCGGAACCAGAGAACTCGAGAATTTCTGATAATTTCTCCGATGAACACTTAGATTAGAGTAGTATTCACTAGGATTCGCTCTGATACCATGTTAGATTGGAGATAATCGAGCCAAAATCCATGATTTTCCTTTGATAGAAAATCCTAGATCGAATATTCTAGAGAGAAAAGACAGAGATGAAAATTATGTGTGTATTGATAATATGTCTCTCTTGTACAACTTAACCATTATTTATCTATTTATACTAATCAATAAAGAATGGCTATCTATTACATTTGTGGCTATTTCTACAATAATATTACAAGAATCCATTTCTTCTTCAAGCTTTTGGGCCTATATGGTTTGGGCCAGCTATTCTAACACAAATGGCTCTGAAGCCCAAAGAAAAACCAAAGGCATCAGCTGCTACCATAGCTTTATCCATTGAAGATCTCTTCACTTCGCTCAATCGCCACATCCAACGATCCGAATATGAACAAGCCGTCAAAGTTTCTGATCAAAGTCAGTTCAATTTTAATTTCGATCCAATATAGCATTTAATGAAATTCATTGTTAATTTTTTTAATGGATTTGTTTGAAGTTATTGCGTCTGCGCCTGGAGATGAGGACGCGATACGGTGTAAAATGGTGGCTTTAGTGAAAGTCGATTGACTTCTAGTAATGGGAAATCTGAGAGAAGTCATCACTCCTGATCTTCTCTACTGGGATATTAGCCATTTCATAAGCTTATTTTCAGTGCCAAATGACTATAGTCAACAATGGAGGCAGTGAGTGATTTGTCAAATGAATTATTAATTTTATGTGAACTTATTTTCTTTTTAATCCGTGTCAAAAAAAATATTACCTTTCTTGTTTGGAAACAATTTAGCTTTATGCAATGATTTATAGTGACACAAAATATATGTGACTCATTTTTCACCACAAATTTAAAAAAAAATCTCTTTTCTTAAACTCCGTGCGCTAAGTCAAATTGATTCTGAATATAGCATTGATATTTTGAATAGTCTTTCTGCTATTTAAGTCAAGGAATGCAACTCCTGTTTTCAAAAGATTTATTGTTTATTTTGAGAAGAAGCAAAATCTTAATAAGAGGACTTAATATATATATTTATTATTTAATGAATATTATTTTTAAAAAAATTAGATAAGTGAGGATGTGGAATTAAAAAATGAGAATTTAGTTTTATAAAATACAGAAAATTAAATGAATTTAACGTTGATTGCATCACAACTGAAATGGGAGAACCCAGAAAACATAAGTGACTCATTTTTTTTTTTAGTAAGTCCCTTTTTATATTTGGTAACAATTCAACTTTAGATTTTTTTTTTTTTACCATTAATGAGATGATTTTTAGCCCAAAAACTTCTATGATTTATTTAAGATTACAAGTTTCAAAAGTCTTCCTTTATTTCATAAAATCCATGTCCATGCAAACACTTTCATATAAATTGGGACGGAGAGAGAATAATTTATGTAAGGAAAATAAATAATAAGTTAGATTATTAGATATAGTTACGTGACCAACTAATGAATAGAGAAATATAATTAAGTAAAAAAGTAAAATGAGATTGACAGAAAACTATTTTAGTTATATTAATTAGAGGAAGAAATCGAGTTATTAAAAATTAATATGACAATAAAGAAATAAATTTATCAATAATAAAAGATAATTATATAAATAATATACTACTATATATATAGAGAAATACTAGTAATTTTGGGGGCCTTAAATATTTGGAGCCTAAAGCAAGTGTTTCACTTGCTTTAGGGTTGGGCCGCCATGGGTAGCCGCCGAATAATGGTAAAGTTGTCTCCGTTTAACTTATAAGGTTACAGATTCGAGGCGTGGAAGCTGTCACTAATGATTGCATTAAGGTAAACTGTCTATATTACACCCCTTGGGATACGATCTTTTTTCGGACCCTACGTGAATGCAGAATATTTTGTGTGGGCTCTGTGTAAATACGAAATGCTTTGTGTATCCATTTTTTTTGGTGGCTTTTCTTTGTTTTTGTTTGAGAGAAACTGGAGTCCTCAGTGCCATTTGTTTATCTCTTGGTATATCTCTTGGTATAACATGAATGATAAATTAAGTGGTATGTCTATTCTTTCTTTTTCTTTTTAACCCTCAATGGCTCAATTGACACCTGGGGAATAAATATGAATTTTTGATTCCCTTATTACCTATGTTATTCAAAGTGGTATGACCTATTCAACTCAGCAAATAAAGCATTTTTCTTTTTATTAAATAGTATGTCACTTCTTAGGGTATGAAAAGATGCCACGTACAGGGCAAATCCAACCATGAGTTAGCGGTTTCGGCAAATTTGGTGTGTTGAATTCAAACTTTTTTTTGATTTTTCATTCGGGGTACGATATATGTAACGAGGCTCAACTAAGCTAGATGCTCTTCTTGTAAGGCTCATTTAAGGAAAAACTTTTGTTATCAAGATTTTCTCATACTTAGGGCTCGAATACAAGACCTCTAATTAGTCGACCCTCGGAGCTTTGATCTTATACATCATCGCAACCCGTGATAATAATTCGAACCTTATACATATGTATAAACAATAAGTATAAATAAAACTAAATACAAAGATAATTTTGGTCCACCACCTAAAGGAAATGAAGGAAAATAGATACAGAAGATAAAGAGAAAGCAACTTAGATGGGAGTTATAAGAGAATTTGGTTATATTTGAAAAAAGGTTTGAAAGTATAAGAACCATTAATATTGCTGGTTGGCAAAATCCCATTATCTTTGAAAGCAACTTTGACGTATTCTTGTGCTACATTAGATTCTCTTTCCTTTTCTTCTTTCGTTCTTTTTTTTTTCCCTCTTTAAAACGATAATAAGTAATATCATTAGTATTTCCTCCGCTTTTGTGGTATTTGATTCGATACAAAATTTAAGAAAGAAGGAAATTTTTTTAATATTTATGTCCTAAAACAAACAAAAAATATTTGTATGGCTATAATTTATCTCATTAAAGGCAAAGTAGGAACTTCAAAGTTAAATTATTTCTAAAAAACGAAGTATGATATTCTTTTTTAGACAGACTAAAAGTGAAAGCATGAGACATAAATTGAAATATATGGAGTAATAGAGTAAACTTCATTTAATCCCATTAATCTTTAGAGTTTAATAAATAATACCTTTTTCACCTATTAAATGAAACAATAAATTCCCTTTATTTAAAATTAAATTGTTATATGTATTTTCAAAATGTCAAAAATAACATTCAAGAGATAGGCTATTATACGTTTTTCTCAAAATAAAATTAACTAAGAAAAATACTCAATATTGTATAAAACTAACTAGATTTCATTTAATGATGCTAATATTATATAGCATAATATTTTTCCGGCTCTGATGACTACTTCCCTAACTGGCCATCTTGTCTGTTACTCAATGTTTTAATTCAATTTGTAGTCTCATGTAGTAGTAGTTGGCAACGATAAAAATTTATCTGCATCCAATTTTTATATAAGATAATTTTATTATATTATATATTAATCAGCTTATTGTAAACACCTCGTACAGATAAGTATGATAGAAATGACAATTGTGATTTTGTAGTATAGCGATAATTGATTTTGAGTTGACGTTGATTTTCGAAGGTATAGAATGATTAATACTTGATAGAGAGCTTTGAGTTTGGCTGCTTGTAAGAAACTTCATGTTTTTCTTTGTGTCTAAATTTTTTGGACGACTTGGTCAATGAATAATGAGAGTAAGGAATTATCAAGAATCGTGATGGAATGAATATGATTTCTCCATCTTTGCTCAAAGGTTTTAAGTTCGAATCCTTCAAAATTAAAAAAATTCTGATAGGTAACGCTGCCCCTTTAATAAGTCTTACATGACGCGAATCCGGATTAATTGGAGCGAGGAAATAACTAAAAAGAGAGGTCTTTGATTGTATTAAAATAAGAGATGCAAGATGTAATTGTAACCATTAGATACTATTTTTAGGTATGTTAGCATTTTTTTCGTTATTAACAAATATAATGATAACAAATATTTTTCTTAAGAAATCATATTAGCAAGATTATCAAATTATAACTAGAAGATAGAAATGAAAAAAAAGATAAATCAGTTCATCACAACTCTAAGCAACCAAAATTAAGAAATCGTCTTAAAGGTATTATCACATAAGACCCAATCGACAGACTAAGAAGGAAAACTTCAGATATTCGCCAAGTAAAAATTGACTTTGATATAATCTACCAATTAAGAAAAAAGGGACACCAATAATAAGGAAACTAATTGAAGAACACACTACAATGTTATATTTTTCTACTTAAAGAAGCATCATAACCACACAGAAAAAAAAAAAAAAAGAGAATTAGCGACAGACAGAATTTATAGCTAAACAAAAAAAATCCATTACTAATTCTATTTAGCGAAGAATTAATGATAAATTATTAAGAAATTCCGTTAGCGGCAAGCGATTTTGAACATATTAGCGACGAAATTCGATCCAACACATGTGTTAAAAATATTGCATTTGAGGTCATTGTTGTAAAATTCCGAACGCATAAAATTTAACTTTTGAATCCGACTTTGATAATATGGAATATCAATATAGAAGTCAAAGCTCGTCGCCTGACTTGACTAGTACGGTTTACATCTCCTATGTGCTTTGCGAGCTATTGCACTCCGAAGGATAGAGCCGGCGAATTTCCTTGGGAATTTTCCAAAAAAATATAGAAGTTGAACATAACCTTATATTTTAGCGAGAATTGAAGCCGAGGCCTCATGGTTGCAGAACTTAACCACCTTTGACTTTGTAGCTTGAAACATCAAAATAAATGAGAAACTAACTAATTAATAATCTAATAAAATTTTAATACCAAATTGTCTTTGTCAATTTTTCCTTAAAAATGATAAAATAATATTGTTGTATTGTCTATATGCATATGCATGCATACAATAAAAAAAATATTCAAAATTGATGAAAGGAAAATTCTTTATTTGGGCGGTGGACTTTGCCGAGAAAGTTGGCTTTTAGGTCAATGACAGGAGGATCCAGTTGGAGGATAATCTGTTCAATCTAATATCGGGAAAAATGTAGGGAAATTGTCATAAATACATAATTTATAAGAGTTAATTATATAAACTACAACTAATTTTGATATTACAAATTATGCAACTAAAAGCTCCAAAACAATAATTACTTACCCAAAAAGCTCCAAGACATAATAATTACTTACCTAATTATAAGTAGATTCCTTGTAATTGAGGATATCAAAAAGAGTAATTTTCAGAAACCACTATTGTTTAGTGGCTATTAACTTTCTATAGTTGTCATATATATAATTACTTCTTATAGCTACTATTCAGTTGTTACGGTAGTGTATTCACATGTATTCGCGCTGCAAAAAACGCCTAAAATCAGGGCAATCCAGTTGTACGCGCATGCATTCATATGTATTTGCACCATGTATTCATGAATACAACAGTAAAAAGCGCCTAAAATCAGGGCAGTCCAGTTGTATGCGCATGTATTCACATGTATTCGCGCCATGTATTCATGATTACAACAGAAAAAAATGCCTAAAATTAGGGCAGTCCAGCTATAGCGCATGTATTCGCGTTGCTGTATTCATGAATACAGTTGTACGTGCATGTATTCACATATATTCGCGTTATGTATTCATGAATACAGTAACGGCAATCCCTTAAAAATAGGTATGTTCAGTTGTCTAAGAGAGAGGAAAAACATAAATAACGTATTACATGCCTTATTTCATGCCTCAATGATAGTATGTACCATAAAATACTTTTTTTGCTATAAAATATAAAATGTAGCTATAGAAAATAATATTTTAAAATAATTTTAATTTATAATAAATAAGGTGTATACCTTTACCATAAGAGGTAAAATTTCCTATTAAAAATATAATAATGGACTCCATTTTGCAAGAAATTGGATCAGACAGAAGGAATTAACTGAAATGATGAATCAGCCCATATTTTGGATGGATTTCTCATAATATACTTATTGATTTCGACTCTGACAAGAACTTCAAAAGTTTTAATATTAGAGTTCATCCTTTATATAATATTATATTTACCAACAAGATCAGCTAAAAGATAATCACATGTAATTTTTTATAAAAAGTATACTAATATCCTGAAAAATAAGGCAAATAACCTACTACAATAAGTAATACATTATTAATGTAAAAAATTTTACACTGTCAACAAATAATTTAAATCGTAAAATGTATGTATTGTACACATTGTTACAAAGGAGTGATGGTACATTGATACTCTAGACTCATTGAAATCTTCTTTTAATTAATGATTCACTCTACTTGGCCATGTCGTCAAAATATTACAAATATAAAAATCTTTTCCCCAATTACTGAACTACAGTACTTTTTTACTATACTTGCACCTTGAATTCTATTTAGGAGTATGGACTTATGAATTAAATTGAAATCTTTAACACCAATTTCTTTAGAAACACAACTTCTTTCTGTTTTCGGGTCTTGGTCTGTTGAAATGTAAAAATGACGTCGATTTCAAACTGTAGAAACTTAACAGGTAATGAAATAATAAATGTAAGTGCATGGGTGAAAGTTGGAATTCCCAATGTTGGGAGGAGTTGAGTGTAAGTTTCTCAAATTGGTTTGGTGAAGAAGATGCCATTTTCTTCGGGTGGGAAATACAGCTCATAAATTCTAACGGCATTGCTTCTCCTTGTACTCATAAAATTCATAGTTAAATACTTCAATAAGTACTTGTGCTTAATTGGCATTCTTTAAGTTTTTTTTTTGGTAACTAATTTAATTGTATTAATCACCAATGTAAAGTATTTACAGAGCATGGCTAAGCCAACAAAGATAGGTATCTAAAATTGGAAACAAAAGAACTTTTCTACACAGTATTGTCACGTCCTTAGTCTTTGACTAAGTATACGTGCGGCACTTGACAACTCGCTCACGATTTTGCACAATTTGCTCACGTTCTTGCTATGCCAAGTCAACCTTACTACACTAAAAATCGCTAAGGGAATATTAGAACACATGAGAGTTGCCAAAAGAAACTTTTGTATTAGAGAGAACTTATTGTTTTGCTTGATGAGTTACAAATGAATAACCTCATTTATATACTAATTTCACAGGGGCTAGTGATAAATAATAATTATTACACAAGGCTCTTATTATTTACAAGTAAGTCCCTTCTCTAGAATATTCTACATAGTTAGAATCTTCTAAGGACTTTCCTAGCAATTCCATAGGTTTCTAAGGTCTTTCATGAAAAATCTTCATATTTCTCTATAACCTTCCCACATGTGATAGTCTATTTCATATGTAAGCTTCCATGTGACAAAAATATATGCCAAAGAGCACCTATGTGGCATGATGATGTGGCGGGTAAGCTTTCATGTGACAAAAATATATGCCAAAGAGCACCTATGTGGCATGATGATGTGGCGGGACATGACAGTATACTATCTACTCAGCTACAAAGATGTTTCAAAACAGACAATTCCTAAGTTTATGGACAATCCCAGAAGAGGCTCGTGAACAGCAGACATATGGCAATGTCCTCCCAGCACTTGCTTTTATGTTCAAATATCCTAATATTCCCCTCAATCCATATATGGTAACTCGTCTCTGCATACACCAATTTAAAGATTTGAGCCTTTTGAGATTTCCCTTTAGCACATTTGATGGTCCATCGGCTAAAGCCATCCCAGTTCATGGTATTCACCTCATGTATCCCTGTCCATTGCCACAATTTGTGCCAGATTCTCCTTGTATATTTCACATTGCACAAGTAAGTGGTATCGTGTCTCCTCTTGCATATGGCACAATGTACATTGTGTGTTGACATTCATACCCCATTTACTAAATCTTCAGCAGTTAAAACTCTTCCGTGCATCATCAACCACATTACAAACTTTGCTTTTGGGCGCGCTGCATTGTTGAACATACGTGTTACACCCTGTGCGTCCCAAGATGACGTAACGAATATGAGACTTGTTAATTATGATTTAAATAATTTTAAAGTCACAATGTGGCTATATATGATGTTTGGATAGAAAAAATGAAGTTTGGAAAAAATCGGATTAAAGTTGCGGAAAAACCAACTAAGAATTTGCCTTGTAACAGAGCTTTTTGAAAAATACATTTCGTGTGTTATATGAGGTATTTTTAGGACATATTATATACAAAATTGAAGGTCTTGGAATGTAGTTTATAACTCTCTTAATCGTACGTTCATACGACACCCGGATAAAAAGTTATAAGTATTGGAAGAAGGACCAATGCTAGGGTGCCAAGTAGCACCTTTTGACTTTTCAAACAAAATGGATATTTATATCCTTATCTCGTTTCTTTCTTCAATTTTCCAGAACACGCAACCAAATAAGACCTCTAACTTTACTCTTAAGCTCTCTGCAAGAGCTTCAAACAAGATTATCATCCCGGGCACGGAATCAAGAAACGATAACATTAAAATGATCCCTACGATGTAAGTATCGCTATATCGCCTCTTTTTTTGTAGTTTGAGTTTTGGAAGGTACTTTATAGTTAATAAAGCGTGTACTTTCTGTATTTAAGTGTTTAAATATCAAGGAAGGTTGATAAATTCGTTTCCTAATAGTTAGAACTCACGGAACGGTGATCAGAAGTCGTGAGTTCGAGTTATTCACTTATAGCGGATTGTTTTGTGGATTATTTTGTGTTGCTATTGGGCTGAATATTTTACTGTTGTTTTGTGGAGTTTTGGAGGAGTAAGGTTATGGAGAAACACCACATAAATACAGGGTGGTGGGCTGGTCGTTCGTCGTAATATTTTCGGGTCGTTTGACACTACTACGGTAGTCGTTTTGAGTATGAAGAGATTGGGGTGTGTTGGGATGCTTTGTAGTATTTTGTGGTGTATATAATGTTGGAAAATAATGTATACATGTTTATACTATTATTTTTGGTATTATCTTGAATTTGAAGAAAGTAAGGATTATAGGGGAGATGTTGCCAGTTTTAATACAAAATAAGCTTGTCGTTCGTTGTGCGATAGTTGTACCTTTCGTAACTTAATGATAGTATTATTGTTGTTGTTGTAGATTAAGGTACGAAGAGGAGAGTTCAACATGGTGATTGGAAAGATTGTGATAAGGTATGTTAAGGCTATCCCTTCTTTCCTTTTTGGCATGATCCATATGATGCAAGAAATGAGCAAGTATGCAACTTTCACAAATAATTCTATTCCTAGAAGTACTAGGGTTGCCTATGTTCTTGATTTCCCATATGTCCTACTATCATATCGTTTGTTCATGGGTCTTATGATATTCTGAGAGATCTTATTGACTTACTTCATTATGCATTGAATCTATTTATACATGTACATTGACCCATGACCAGATGGTGTTATATACGCGTATAGTATATGTATATGGGGTATGGGGAAAGGTTATGGCGTTATATACGCACCACCACCTGATCAGTTGGTATACGTTGATGATTTCGTCCACAGTGGCTGAGACGATATGATGGGATGCTCTCAGAGGCTTGTTGATGTTATGTACGCATATACCAATGCATGGTATGACATTTATACGCATATGCATGACATTATAAATTTTTCATGATTCACAGAGCTATTCAGAATTACAGGTTAAGTTCTTTATTCCATGTTTCTTTCATGTCTTTTATATACTACTTTCATGCCTTACATACTCGGTACTTTATTTGTACTGACGTCCCTTTTGACTGGGGACGCTGCGTTTCATGCCCGCAGGTCCCGATAGACAGGTTGAGAGTTCTCCTAGTAGGCTATCAGCTCAGCGGAAGGTGTTTGTGCACTCCACTTGTTCCGGAGTTGCCTATTTGGTCAGTATAATTTAAATATGTGTTTATTGGTATGGTGGGGCCTTGTCCCGACCTTTATGACGTGCATGTACTCTTAGAGGCTTGTAGACAAATGTCGCATATATGGATACTTGTATGATCTTATCGGCCTATGTTTTGACTATACGAATAATCATGTCGGCCTTATAGGCCCGTATGTCACATGTATGAGTTTTTATATCATGTTGGGTCGTCCTATGTCTAGTATTCCCTTATGTTTTATTTCCGTTATCTCATGACGGACCTTCTGGGCCACTTACCCATGACGGTATAATAAGAATGATATGTTACGTTGGTACTCGGTTGAGTTAGGCATCGGGTGCCCATCGCGACCCTACAGTTTGGGTCGTGACAATAAGACTCTTCCATTCAACTCTTGGGTAGACACCGAGCAGGTTAAAGTAAATATGCCTTATCAAACTCTTCTTTGCATTTTGTTCCCATTGCACATTCTCAATGTTTACTCTAGCTTCAAATATTTTCTTCACCATCCAGCATGCTTGTTGGGGTATTGGTGCACTAGCAAATTGTTGGCCTTTGATATAATATGTATGAATCTACCTGATCCACAATTTATCTTGTTTGTGAGCTAGGTCCCAGCATGTCTTGGCTATGGTTGCCTTGTTCCAAAGATGCATATTAGAGAGATTTAGTCCCCCCTGCTTTAGGTATACAGACCTTATCCCAAGCTAAGAGAGCCTTTCTTGTGATCACATTAGCTTTTGACTAAACATAGGATCGACATATGCTTTCAACTGTTTTAATCACCTTAGTAGGAATGATAAACAATTGTGCCCAGAAAGCTTGTATCCCAAAGAGCACACTTTGAACTAGTTGAATCCTTCCAGCATAAGAGAGTTTGTGTGAAGTCCATGATGAAATTCTTGTTGTCATTTTATCTATTAGGGGTTGCCACTGCATGATACTCATCTTCTTTGTAGTTAAGGGAACTCCAAGATATTTGAAAGGAAGATCACCACCACTGAAGCCTAATTAAAGTAGAATCTTTTGTTGTTCTGTTATTGTGACTACCCTAAAATATACTGCACTTTTGGTCAGATTTTCTTGCAATCCAGATACTATAGTGAACTGTGTAAATTTTTGATAGATTGCCTTCATTAATACTGCATCACCTCTAGCAAAGAGCAATAAGTCATCAGCAAAACACAGGTGTGTTATTCCTAGTTTAGAGCATCTAGGATGATATTTGAACTCCTTGTTTGTCCTAAGATCCTGTAAACTTATGCTCAGATACTCCATTACCACTGCAAATAGGAAGGGTGACATTGGATCACCCAATCTGAGTCCCTTGGCAGCATTGAAAGGTCTTGAGTGTTCACCATTAATTACAATAGGGTAATTCACAATCTGTATGCATTCCATAACCCAAGAAGTGAATAATTGAGGAAATCCCAAATCCTCTATAACTTGCTTTAAATAAGGCCACTCAACAGAATCATAAGCCTTCTAAAGATCAATCTTAATCATGCATCTGGGAAAGGTATGTTTCCTGGAATATGCTTTGACCAATTCATGTGCAAGGATGACATTGTCTGCAATCTTTCTTTCTAGGATAAATCTAGCATATGATCCACTTATAACAGTGGAGATAACAGCCTGCATTCTTTAAGTTTTCCTGGTACCACATGTACTCTTTTAAATTTAGAGCTCTCATCGGCGGCAACAGAGGAAAATCCAAAACTTGAAGTTAGTGAGTTTATAATAACGTGATCTTATTACATATATAGACTAGTGTACTTTCCTATCGTAGAAAAAAATAAGTCAACAGAAATTGTACAACACTGTTTTAGAGAGACCCGAAGAAAATATGTGACAATTGCAAAAATAATTTAAAAAAAAAAAAGAAAATAGTTCTATTTAAGTAGAATGAAAATATGACATGCAAAGAAATTTTGCTTAGCAAAATTCAGTTTTAAGAAGACTGAATTGGTCAAGGATTTTTTACAAGCGAGTTGCTTTGACTTTTTGTACACATTTGAATTCTATCAAAATAATTTCTTCTTCTATTTCGAAATTCAATGTAGACCATGAAACTAGATTTTAGTATATTTTAAGGATCTACCCAAATTACAATCCAGTTATTGATCATCTGTTATTTTCCCTTGATCAACTCAGCATTGCTTTGATACATTCCCAATTCACCCCCCCCCCCCCCACAACCCAACCAAACGTGGTTGCCCATAATCCTGACTCGCCAATAAACACTAGTTGTTATTATTTTAATTTCTATTACATAGGGATCAAAAAGACACTGGTGTAGTGAATCTTGCCTAGAAGGCCTGCTCCAATTATGTCGCCCGTATGATGTCTAGGCTCTTGGCCTCGGCATGTTGTGGCGCTTCTCGTCTTAGGATCATAATCCATGCGCACCCTGGGGGTTGTGTTGTCCATAGAGTTCCCTAACTGGTATGGATACCTAGCACACTCCTTTGAGTCATCCAGCCAGGCCCTTGAGGTTCTCCCTCTAGGTCGCTCATTTGATACGGCTTGGTGGCAACATGTATGGGGGAGGCAGGTTGAGCTTTCAACACCTATACCCCCCTTATATATGCTTAAAATTAAAAAGCCCAACTTCCCTGAGTAGACAGGTCTACGTTAGAGAATCAGAAGAGTCTTTTTCTCACCGGTTCCAAATGAAGTCACAACCTCAAAATGTGGGTTGTGACATCCTCCCACACCCATTCTGTCATCGTCCTCGATGACACATCAAGGCCTTCGACATCCCGGAGTCAGCCCCCTCAGGTATGTTCATCGCGGCTCCCTTTGTCATGTGGGTTAGACTTCCTTGAAGTCCTGCTCAAAAGGAGTCGTGCCTTATGCACTTCTCCCCTAAGTATCTTCCAAGCGTGCCTCTGCACTTCACCATATTTCGGTGTTCACTTGGAAAGTGCCTCCGCACTTGCACCATTTGGTGTCTAACTTTGTGGTTGGCCCATACTAGTCAACCACACCAAGACCCTTATGACCTTCATGTCCATCTGAAGCTTTTTCCTTAATGGTAAGCACATCAACGTGCTCTTTGGTGCAGCCCACGTAGAATTTTCACGCCCTCTGGCATAGCTCCTATAGTACAATTGCTACCATAGCCTTTTCCTTGCCATCATTACCTTTGAATATGTGTTTGCTTCTGCACTCACAATTACTTCCCAATGCCTCTACATAGGCGAACTCTCCCACACTCAATGTGGAGGATACTTCTTAGCACACACGTCCCACTTGGCATTTGGCCTGCTCTTGGGACGTACTTTTGGTGAGTACTACATTCTCAAAGTTATAGCATCGCCATATTCCCGAACAAAGCTCTTTGTTTTCCAACTGTCACTTCCTCAGCAAGTACCCAATATTCCCGGTAGTACGTCTGTACTCGCACTATAGTCAAGTACTCTTTTGGTCCTACTAGCACGACTTCCTAGTCCGGTTGTGCATCGCACTTGGACTTTCAACGGTCCCCGATCATTCGGCGCACTCCTTTCCAGAATGATGACATCTTCCAACTTGGAAATCTGCCCAATTCTGAAGCTTCACTATTTCTTCGAATTCGTCTCCTCACCTTGGCAATACCCTCAGGCAGTCTAAAAATCTATCCCGTAGGAAAGATACTCAACTTATGCGTTGCACGCCTCCGTGGCAAGATATTTGTTGTGATCATGCCCAAAGTTTATAGTCCATGGCTCCTACTCTTTGCAATATGGTTGCTCGTTCTGGCAAACATAGCCTTTTCTTGACCATCCGACTCATTGGCATATCACCACATTCAATAGAAGTCTAGACTTTCTTCGACCAGCAGTATCAGGTTCTCGATCTCTAGTGGCATATAAACATCAATCTCTGCTTTAACATGATCTCCGCACTGACATCCAAAATGCACTCGCCATCTTAACTCTTGCCTTGACATCATATCATGGCATAGTATGGCCTTAATCAGCTCTGATACTACGTCACATGACCGTTATCTGAGGGCTCTGTAAGGACAACAAGATTGCCTGACTACTACTCTTGTTGTAGTCCTAACCAATAAATAAGCACAATGTTGTGCTTGAACCAAGGCAATCACGCAAACTCAAAGGTTGGAAGATAATGAAATGAAAGACACACAAAGATTGGGAGGCCAAGGCCAATTTTCGGGTTTACTTCATATATAAAAGAAGGAAATACAAGTAAAGATATATGCCCTCTAACAAGGCATATATATGTCTATATATACAATGAATGTCCACAGGCAACTAGGTTGGCTGTGGACCCGTCCAAATGTGGTGCACTGCTTTATGTTGGCATCATGTGATCTCCATGAATGTGTTGGCAGCCCATGTGCCAATGGTCTTGTCCAGCTGATGTGCCCCAGTTCTTGCTGGCAGATAGTTGCCTCCATGATTGCCCAGACGGGCTATAGTCCTACACATCTATGCAGCACATGCCTTTGTTGGTAATGAGCTGCTTCCATGATTGTCCTGGCAGGATATAGTCCTGCCCAGTTGTGTTATATGTGACTTTGCTGGCAGAGTGTGGCCTCCATGTGGGGTCGGACAGCCTGTGGGATTGTTGCCTCCATGTTCTAAGACCTTCTGGTCTTTGGCAGCCAAGTTTGGCTCTGATTTCAGCCCTTTAGGCAGAAAATTTGGTCGGAAAATATGCGGGTCGGTGCACCCTCTCCCATTTCAAATGGCGACGACCGCGGTGCCACAATGGTTCAAGTAATCGTGAACTTGATCTTTGAACAGCCATAGCACCTCATATTTTTCCCACGATGCATCTTCTGGTGGTTGCCCCTTCAAACAGACAAGAAATTGGGCGCTTGAATTGCCCCAATCTACTCCTTGTACCACCTGATGGTTGATAATTGCCTCGACTTCCTTGTCGACGACTGAAGGAGTTACGAAAACATTTGGTCAGTTGAATTGCCTCCGGTCCATATCACCCTTGTCTCCACAAGGTGCCTCTGACGGATAGACATGCCCCGACCCAAGCAACTCTTCGGGTTGCTTCGTTGAATCCTCCAACTCTAGAGGTGCCATGTACGGACCCATGGCAGGTGGATTCACCATCGGTATGAAGTCCTTCTCCTTAAGGATTTGTTGTTCACAATGAGTCAAGGTTTCGTCCACCTTGACCTCCGTAGTCTCTATTCAGACTTCCAAAACCGTTGTTCCCTCTTCCTTGAAGCCTTTCACGATTTGCATCGTGGACAGTTGACTAACCACTTGCGACACCCGAATTGTCGGTACCACACATGGACCCCTCAGGTCATAAATGTAGATCTAGTTGAGATATGGGCAGATAAAGGCCTTCACTTCACCCCAATAGTCTAGCCCTAGTACCAGATCAAACACATCCAGGGAAGCGCCAAAGAAACTCACATTTCCCTGCCAATCTTCTAAGTTGAGCTGCACATTGCGGGTAACTCCTTTCACGTTGGTGGGTTTGGCGTTTACCGTCTTCAGTACGGAATTGCTAGAACCAAACGCAAGGCCAAGTGACTTAGCCTTTACTTCCGACACAAAGTTGTGTGTCGTGCCGGTGTCTACCATGATATGGACAGATTGTCCGTTCAATCTTGTATCCACGAACAAGTATCCTGGCTCTCTCGATCGGGGATCCTTTCCAATCACATTGTCACCCAACGAGTGAACTAGTTTGGCAATGTCATGCTTCCCTTGGGCAGCTGGCTTTAATATGAGCTATGCCCGACTGTTGTTGAACTACCTCTTCGTCCTGCTCGTCAGCTTGGATTTTCTTTTCCGTTAGCCTCCGCTCGGCTGCAATTAAGGCACCGAGTTTCTTCAAAGAAGGACAATCCTTGTAGCCATGACTAGGGTCCTTACAGATGTAACAACCATTGCGGGGACCAACTTCCTTCTTATTTTGGTTATACCGATCGCGCCAGTGAGACGCCTTGTTGCCTTCTTGTCTGGAATCGCGGTCTAGGGCAATAACTTGCTTGCCCTTGTCTCGATGTTCATGGTCTCCACTAGGTTGGAAGTTGGTGTCCCTTGCCTTTGTGGCTTCTATCCTATAATTATTTAAGGACTCAGCCACCGCGATAGCTTCATCGACGTCTTGGACTTGATGCCACTGCAATTCCTATTTGTCTAGTTCTGAAGGCCATCTATGAAAGTGAATAGCAAGTCATCGCTTGCCATGTTCGGAAATTGAAGGATGAGATTAGTGAATTCCTTCACATACTCACTAGTGGAAGTTGTTTGCTTGATCTCTCTCAACTTCCTACGTGCCTCATTGACAATATTTTGGGGGCAGAACTGGCGCTTAAGTTCGAACTTGAACTGTTCCCAGCTCTTGATGGAGCAAGTTCCCTTCTCCATGTCGGCTTTCTTCCTCCTCCACCAAAGTATAGCATTGTTGGCAAGATACATCGTTGCTGCCCAGATCTTGGCAGCCTCATCAACGATGCTAAGGTGCTCAAAGTAGTCTTCCATCTTCCAGATGAAGCTCTCTACATCTTGAGTATTTCGTTCACCCCTAAACTCCATCGGTTTTGGGCCCTCGATTTTGGTTTCACGCACTGTTACATGTTCAGTGCCACCGGATAGCCTTGCTGCCTACAGTTATTTCTTTAGGGCTTCAATTTCCCCGTGCAATACCGATACAGCCTCAGTCAGCTTAAGCTCAAGGTTGGTCAGTCCTTCCTTGTGCTCATCAATCACTTGATCTAATGTCTCTTTGACGTCTCCTAGACCATCTAGGGTAGTAGACTCAAGCGAGATAAAGTTGTGCTCAACAACTTGTATGTGCCGATTTAAAGCATCTAAACTAGCTTCGGTGAGATCCATTCTCATGCCTAAGAGATTTGAGGTAGAAGCCTCATAATCTTCACCACGGCCAACCTATTGTGGGGGTAGCTCAAGAACTGGTGCTTCACTTGTTATGGTTATGGCGGGATCTCGTGCTTTGCTCGTTCCTCTCTTCTTTGGTTTCGGTCTATTTGTTGGTGACTCATCTCTCCCACGAATGTTGTCTAAATTAACATTATCTCCATCAATTGTCATGGTCAATTAACCTCGCTTAGATACTAATTGTCACGGGATTTGGGATTCGGCCAGCTCTTGGGACGTACTCTTGGTAAGTACTATATTCGCAAAGTTATAGCATCGCCGTATTCCCGAACAAAGATCTTTGTTTTCCATCTGTCACTTCCTCAACAAGTACCCAATGTTCCCGGTAATACATTTGTACTCACCCTATAGTCACGTACTCTCTTGGTTCTGCTAGCACGGCTTCCCAGTCAGGTTGTGCATCGCACTTGGACTCACAACGGTCCCCGATCATTCGGCGTACTCTTTTCCAGAATGATAACTTCTTCCAACTTGGAAATCCGCCCAATTCTGAAGCTTCGTTATTTCTTCGAATTCGTCTCCTTACCTTGGCAATGCCCTCAGGCAGTCCAAAAGTCTATCCCGTAGGAAAGACACTCAACTGATGCGTTGCATGCATCCCTGGCAAGATATCTTTACTTGCATTTCCTTCTTTTATATATGAAGTAAACCCGAAAATTGGCCTTGGCCTCCCAATATTTGTGTGTCTTTCATTTCATTATCTTCCAACCTTTGAGTTTGCGTGATTGCCTTGGTTCAAGCACAACATTGTGCTTATTTATTGGTTAGGACTAAAGCAAGAGTAGTAGTCAAGCTATCTTGTTGTCCTCACGGAGCCCTCAGAAAATGGTCCCGTAACATAGTATCATAGCTGATTAAGGCCATACTATGCCATGACATGATGTCAAGTCAAGAGTTAATATGGAGAGTGCATTTTGGATGTCAGTGCGGAGATCATGTCAAAGTAGAGATTGATGTACATATGCCACTAGAGATCGATAACCTGATACTGCTGGTCGAAGAAAGTCTGGACTTCTATTGAATGTGGTGATATGCCGATGAGTCGGATGGTCAAGAAAAGGCTTTGTTTGCCAAAACGAGCAACCATATTGCAAAGAGTAGGAGACATGGACTATTAACTTTGGGCATGATCGCAGCAGAGATCTTGCTAAGGATGCATGCAACGCATAAGTTAAGTGTCTTTCCTACGGGATAGACTTTTGCACTGCCTCAGGGTATTACCAAGGTGAGGAGACTAATTCGAAGAAATAGCGAAGCTTCAGAATTGGGAGGATTTCCAAGTTGGAAGATGTCATCATTCTGGAATGGATTATGCCGAATTATCGGGGACTGTTGAGAGTCCAAGTGCAATGCACAACCGGACCGGAAAATCGTGCTAGCAAGACCAAGAGAGTACCTGACTATAGGGCGAGTACAAACGTACTACCAGGAACATTGGGTACTTGCTGAGGAAGTGACAATTGGAAAATAAAGAGCTTTGTTCGGGAATGCGGCAAGGCTGTAACTTTGAGAATGTAGTACTCACCAAGAGTACGTCCCAAGAGCTGGCCAAATGCCAAGTGGGACGTGTGTGCTAAGAAGTATCCTCCCCATTGAGTGTGGGAGGATCTGCCTATGTAGAGGCATTGGGGCGAAATTATGAGTCTGGAAGCAAACACATCTTCAAAGGTAATGAGGGTAAGGAAAAGACTATGGGAGCGATTATGCTACGGGAGCTATGCCAGAGGGCGTGAAAAGGCTATGGGGGCCGCGTGAAAGAGCACGTTGATGTGCTTACTATTGAGGTAAAAGCTTCAGACGAATATGAAGGCCGTGAGGGTCATGGTGTGGTTGACTAGTATGGGTCAACCACAAAGTTAGACACCAGAGGGTGCAAGAGCGGAGGCACTTTCCAAATGAACACCAAAAGGAGGTGAAGTGTAGAGGCACGCTTAGAAGATACTTGGGGGAGAAGTGCATGGGGCACGACTCCTTTTGAGCAGGACTCCGGGATGTCGTAGGCCTTGATGTGTCATCGAGGACGATGACATAATGAGTGTGGGAGGATGTCACAACCCGTATTTTGGGGTTGTGACTTCGTTCGGAACAAGTGAGAAAATGCTCTTCTGATTCTATGAACTTGGGCTTTTTAATTTTAAGCATATATAAGGGGGTATAGGTGTTGAAAGCTCAACCTGCCTCCCACATACGTGCTGCCACCAAGCCCTATCAAATGAGCGACCTTGAGGGGGAACCTCAAGGGCCTTCCTGGATGACTCAAAGGAGTGTCCTAGGTATCCATACAAGTTAGGGGATTCTATGGACGGCACGACGCCTTCGGGATAGCATTGGGAACTAAACGGGTGTCGGAGGCTTGATGTGTGGGACAGTATGCCCAGCGGGCTGCCGAAGTGTTGGATAGAGACCTACGTGCCGATTGGATACTTGATGCACCTATATTAGGGTCATCATGTGTCGACTTGTAAGCATGGCTTGGGTTCAGCCATACGAGCAAGGGTCTATTGGCCTAAACGTGCAGTTGTGGGGCTACACTGCACTATTCGGGATGGGAAGTGTGTCGCGAGGTCTATGTATGGGCATGCCACGAAAGACGCACATGACAATGGTCAAGGACTAAATTTTTCCTTACTCGGGCAAGGCACAAGCAGGGTGCGGTAGCACGAGGCAAGTGTCAATCTTGAGGATTGGGATGTGCACGCGAGAGCGATGCTTAGTTCTAGGCGAGGGACAAGACATGTCCTTAGCCAACCTCCAAGGCGCGCATGTATTATGATCCTAAGACAGAAGCGCCATAATATGTTGAGGCTAAGATCCTAGACATCATACGGGCAGCACAATTGGAGCAGGCCTTCTAGGCAAGCTTCACCACATGCACAAGATCGTGCTTGGAAAATCTGGGAAAGGAGATAGGCTGGCCTGCAGCGAAGGGAATTGTAGGCGTCGCACGGGCTATTCGGTGCCATTTCCGTCGGAACCCTCCAACATACAATATGTTGCTTTTCCCCTACTGATTCACCCTAATGCCCCTGCTCCGCAAATATTCCGCCACCAAATCGGAGGCCCCATGATTACTGAAAACACTCATCTTGGTGATAATCCACTAAAGTATGCACCTGTTATTGGAAGTGTCGTCAGTATTTCAAAGAAGAAGGTTCATTTCAAGCACAGACCATATGAAATTTTATCACGAAGGGCGGTGGTCAGTTTCACAAAAGAAGAACATAAGATTTTGGCAAAGACTTGTCGTCTAACTATTGTGAGAAAATTCTCTAGAACCAGACCAACCATTGAAAGAATTCGTTCTGAGTTTATTAGAACGATTCCGCTTAAAGGTGTTGTCAAAATAGGTGCGTATAATCTGAAGAATGTTTTCATTGATTTTGATTTTGAAGAGGATCACAAAAGTGTCTATGCTAGGGACTTCATCCGAATTGGTGGTATGCAAATGAAGCTACAAAAATAGAAAATCGATTTCAAGCCAGATATTGAAACTACTATGGCACCAGTTTGGATTAATCTTCCTGGTTTACAGTGGCATTTCTTTGAATGGGTAGCTCTTTGTCTAATTGTCGAACCAATTGGCATCCCAATTATTTGTGACAAGGCGACTATATAAAAAATGAGGCCTACCACTGCTAAATTCAAAGTCGAAATTGATATAACAAAGCCTTTTCTCAAGAAAGTATTGATTGATATCCTTAATGAATCAAGTCAAAAGGAGACTATAGTTCAGAAGGTGGAATATGAAACCATTCCAAAATACTGTAACCATTGCAAGATGCAGGGACATAGTGATCTCAAGTGTGGTATATTGCATCCTGAATTAAGACAATCTACTGGAAAAAAATAGAGAAAAAGTTAATATAAACTCTGTTGCTAATAACATTTCTATTGATGCTACAAGTGGAGGAAACATTGGTAAGTTGATAGTGGGTAGTAAGGCAGAAAGCGGTGAAATTAACAAGGAGCAAGATACCTCGACTATGGAGGTGGAGATCAAAGATGAAGAAGGATGGACCACTGTAGGCAAAAATAATGGGAGGAAGAAGTGCAGAAATAGTAACAAAAATCTTCTTCTTTCAAAGGAGCTAGAAGAAATTCAAAATCCTCCAAAAAAAATACATAATGGGTCATCTGAAAATAATGTTACTAATCCAGAATCCCAAGGGAAAGAACAAATTTCGACTACTGATATAATCATGCAACCCCGGGCACCTACGGAAGAAGTAATAAGCTCGAATGGTCAAATGAAATGCACTTCTACCAAGAAGGTCAGAAGGCATAGGAAGTCCTCCTTTGAGAAAGTGGTTCCTCCTTATGAGAAAAAGAAGAAGCAGTCTGGAAGTGAAAAGTACAAGAGTAAAATCAGTGGTTCAAAAAACTTGTCTATACAAGCTTCCTCCATGATTGTGAGGCCTCCAGAAGATCTGGATAGGAACCAAGGTGTACCTAATAACACGGAAGGTTACAATTCGACTGTTTTCATTGGTGATTCCTCTAGAATTAGAGCTGAGGAGCATTGTAAGTTTAATGATGTAAATATGGAGAATGCATGTATTAAGTTTGGTTCACATCTTGATGAAAATGAAGTAGATGAATACTCCCACTTTGAATCTGAATTGTAAGAAGAGGTGGAAGAGACTCAGTTCCAAAAGGTGCAAGCTTCCTTATCTAAAAATGAAGTCGATGTCATAGTCAAAAATTGCATGGAAGTAGATCCTGGAGCTGACTTGAATATAACTCAAGAGCATAACAGGATTGATGAGGTCAACAATCTATCTCTTAGGGGTCTAGAAAGAGGAAAGACTGGTTGGTCCAACTCTCAAAAGACTATCTCTATCAAAACTCAAAACATAGTTCCCTGCACAAATGTTTCCAATGATTGACACTCTTTTGTGGAATATAAGGAGTATTAGAACTCAAAGTGCCTTTGAGCGACTCAAAACTCTCAAAGACCAATATAAAATCTCCCTCACTTGCCTGCAAGAACCTAAAGGGAGAGTGGGTTATATGAACTATTACATGAGACAACTCAATATGAATGGATACTACTCAAATGTTAACAATAAAATTTGGGTCTTTTGGTCTAGTGATTTTGTTGTTGATATTGTTAAAGACACTGATCAACTAGTGATTTGCAAAATATCTCATATTTGTACAAATACTCAATTCCACTGTTCATTTGTTTATGCTAAATGTAGGACAAATTTGAGGAAGGATCTTTGGACTAGCCTTCTCAATCTATCCAACACTCTTACAGGTCCTTGGGCTATGATGGGTGATTTTAATGTTATCACAGCTCCATAGGAAAAAATAGGAGGCAATTATTATAGGATCGACAAGAGTTTTGACTTCCTAGAATGCCTAAGGGAATGTGGTATGCAGGATGCATGGTATCTTGGCAATGTGATTACATGGTGTAATAACGGGGGAGCTCCCAATACTATATGGAAGAGATTGGATAGGATGGTTTATAACTCACAATGGTATGAATTGTATGGTAGGACTAATGTTACCCACCTTGCTAATGCATGTTCTGATCATATGCCATTTCTTATCCAATTAAGCTATATTGAAGAGGTTAATGTAAGGTACTTTAAATTTCTCACTTTCTGGACGGATCATGAGGATTTCTCTAATGTCGTCAAAAGTATATGGGAAGAGGATATCCAAGGTAATCCTCTCTGGTCCTTACACCAGAAGCTTAAAAAGACTGCCTCCAAACTCAGTTCCTGATAAAGAGAAGCTTATGGAGACATTCATGAAGAACCTATAAGACTCAAGCGAAAAATTTCTATCCTTGAAATGGTTCTAATGAATGATAACAACGAGAGCAATAGAACCAAGTTGTACAAATCAAAGGCTGAATATATTAGTTATCTCAAAATTCAGGATTTTATCTTGAGACAGAAAGCTAGAGTAAATGACTCTCTGAAGGTGATTCTAATACTTCTTACTTTCACAGTGTGATCAAGGATAAAAGAAGGTAACTGGGCATCAACAAGATTCAGAATGAACATTTCCGATGGGTGGAAGGAACTAAAGAAGTCTCTGAAGGTGCATCGAGATATTTCCAGGGAATGTTTAGTTAGAAACCTGAGTATAATGACTACTCTGAATTGAATATTATTGACCCAGTTGTTTCAGAGGATATTAATAAAAAATTGATTGTTTTTCCCACGGAGGAAGAGCTGAAAACAAGTGTTTTCTCTATGGACTTAGATAGTTCTCCTGGCCCTGATGGATTCACTACTAAATTCTTCTTATCTTGTTGGTCTATTATTTCCCATGATATTATCTAGTATTCTGAATCTATTTTTTGTGGTGCTAACATTCCTAAGTGATTTACTCATACTTGCATAGTTATGCTTCCTAAAGTACCTTCTTCCCAATATTTTAATGATATTAGAACTATTAGTCTTTGCAATGTGATAAGTACGATTTTTGCTAAACTCCTTAACTCTAGACTAAGTTTCATTTTACCTCACTTGATAAGTTGTAATCAAAGTAATTTTGTAAAGGGCAGATCTATCGGTGAAATTATCTTACTCGTCCAGGAAATCATTCAAGATATAGGGAAGCCAAATAAGGAAGGAAATGTTGCTTTAAAATTAGATATGGCCAAGGCATATGATAGGGTGTCATGGCCATATCTTTGTATCCTTATGAGAAAACTTGGATTCTGTGAAATTCGGATTGACATAATCTTTATACACATTTCGAGTAATTGGTATTCCCTTATTGTCAATGGTACTAGACAAGCCTTCTTCAAGTCTGAAAGAGGGTTAAGACAAGGAGACCCTATCTCCCCTTCTCTTTTTGTTATTTGTGCTGAATTTCTTTAAATATATATATATATATATATATATATATATATATATATATATATATATATATATATATATATATACAACTACTCTTGAGGAGTTCAAAAGCCTTCACATGAACAGAAATGGTCCTTTAATAAATCATCGTGCCTTTGCTGATGATGTCATTCTTTTTTCTAGTGGTTGCAGGAACTCTTTGCTGATGTTGATGGAAGCATTATCAGTGTATCAAAAGGTCTCAGGACAACTAGTCAACAAGTCAAAGTCTTGCTTTATTCTAGCCCCTAATGTACAGGTGGGGGAAATTTCAAGGGTGAAAAATATTACTGAGATGGAACACAAAAGTCTTCCTATCAAATACCTGGGTTGCCCTTTGTATGTTGGAAGGAAGAAGAATTCTATTTTCTCTGAGATTATCACCAGGATCCTGAATCAGATCTCAGGGTGGCATTCCAAGTTTTTGTCCTCTGGGGTAGAGCGGCATTAAGTAGACATGTCTTAATAGCATTGCCTACATATCTACTAGATATTTTTAATCTTCCGAAGGGTGTTCTCAACCAAATAGAGACGATGATTACCAGGTTTTTTGGGGGAGGGTCGGCTGAGAAGAAAAGAAATCATTGGGCTTCCTGGGATAACCTGTGTTTTCCATATGAGGAATGGGTGCCAAATTCAGGAAACTTAATGACATATGCAATGCATTCACTGCAAAGCAGTGGTTGAACTTTAGAACCGGTCAATCATTATGGAATAGGTTCCTAATGGCCAAATATTGTCAGAGAGTTCATCCACTTATAAAACAATGGTACTCTGGGAAATCACAATCATGGAATGCAATGTGCAAAATTAAAAAGCTTGTGGATAAGCAAATTCTATGGAAAACTAGCTGTGGAAATATTGCTTTCTGGTTTGACAATTAGTCTGAGTTAGGTCCATTATACAACTTTCTTCCGGAAGGTTACAAACCTAAGAATATTACTCTCTCTAGTATATTGCTTAGTAATCACATAAACTGGAGAGAATTAGATCTTTTGCTTCCGCAACATGTGGTGGATAAAGTGAATACTTTTTCGATATCATTAAAATTCACAATTCTTGATAGTCCAGTTTGGACAACGGATAATAGTGGTTCTTCTTGAGTTGCTTCAGCTTGGCAATTATTTAGAAAGAAGTAGCATAAGTCATGAATTTATACTATGAATTGGCAGAAATGTGTCCCATTCAAGATGAGTTTTATTGTATGGAGAGCTCTGAGAGATAAGATTTCCACATATGCTAAAGTAGCTAAGATGGGCATCCCTACTTCCTCCAGCTGTTGTTGTTATAGATTTTCAAGTTTAGAAACTATTGACCATCTTTTCTGCAGTGGCCTCTTTGCGCGGGAGCTATGGAGAATCTTGTGTGTTCCATTTGGCATTGCATATTCAAACATCTCTTTCCGACAACTTATGATCAACTGGTGGAGATGTAAAGTCACAAATCATGTCCATGCATTCATTGTTAAATGCCTGCCTATTATCACATCTTGGGAGATTTGGAGAGCTAGATGTAGCATCAAGTATGACTCTACCACGACTAATGTGAGAATAACAATTTCTCTGATTGTTTTCTCAATGTCCCAACTTGTCAATCTTCAATTCCAGCAAATTCAGTTGGTTCCCAACTGGAAGGAGATCAGTCAGCTTTTGAGAAGTACTATCCATTTTGAGAAATCCATTATTGTTAAATGGATTAAACCGAAGTCATCATATGTTATATTAAATTCTGATGGTAGTTGCAAAGAGGGAAAGTGTGGAGCTGGAGGTGTGATAAGGGATAAAGAGAGTTGCCTTGTCTTTGCCTACTCTTTAGTACTTGGTTCAGGAACTAGCAACTGGGCAGAAGCAGTTGCTCTTCACTACATCATTAAATGGTGTCTATTTAATGGTTATCATCTTTTTTTAAAACTCCTCCCAAATTAGGAGGATCTATAGTGTTTCCACACTTCTCCTCCAGCGTGACTCGAACTCAGGACCTAACGGTCGTGGGTGGAGGTGTTTTTACCAACTGAGCAAGCCTCACTTGTCTAATGATTATCATTTTATTAGTGCTGAAAGCGACTCTAAATTATTAATGGATTGTGTTAATGGTCGTAATACAATTCCCTGGAATATTGCAAGGAGGTAGAAGAACTTAAAAAGTTCATGGATTAGTCGAGATTCTCTCTTAATCACTGTTATAGAGAGGGAAATCAAGTTGCAGACAAGCTTGCATTCATCAGTCACTCTATCCCTCATTCCCAACTGTTTCGAGTGTTTTCTGACGTTCCCCCTCAAGTCAAGGGCCTCATGAACATGGATAGATGGGACTTGCCGGTATTTCGAAGGACTAGACTAAACTGCATTACCTTTGATCCTCCTTGACCATGCAGTCTTTAACAATAGGGATAGACTTCATGGTAGTACTTTTTTTGCATAGGCTGGATCTACTTCTTCCAGGCACATAACTTGTGTTATATTTCTCATATGTATTTACTTCTCATTTGTAAAAGTTGGCATCTGCTGTCATACAATGGTGATCTAGGGAGTTAGCTAGTTTATTTATACTCCCTCAACTCAATGTATCTTTTTTGGAGATGAATAAAATGCGAAGTTTATTTTTAAAAAGCAGGATTATTATCGAGGAGATTCAAAAATAAAAAAATGGCCACATGAAAGTCAAGAGAATTTAATATCTAATATATATACATAAAAAATATTTAACCCTACATGTACAGTATAACATTCTAGCGAAAGAACTTCGAATGTATTCTCTTTTGCCCCTCCCCGCCCGTAGGAAGGGAAAGGGAAAATAAGGTCATGTCAACTAAACCTACGGTTATTGAAAGTCTTTCACCTCGGAATACTGATGTGGCAAAGAGTGTGGACACACTTCCTTTTAGGTAGGGATTATAATTATTTTTTTTTGAAATATTAAAAAAGGAAAAGGAAACAAAGAAATAAATTTGCATGCAGTTTGTAAGTTATACATGGCACGTTATAAGAATTCTTTTGCAAATTGAAACAATTCCCCGTAATAATACTCACCAAACTGACTGAATCTGAATAATGCACTTTAAAAAACTTTGGCAGGAACAGTAATAACTTTAGTTTAGGAATCTAAAAGCTTCCAACAAATAGATAAAGACACAATCTTTATATACTTGTGCAGATAAATCTTCCATTGGACAAGAAAGTGCATTCACTCGGTATACTTTGATTATACAGCTTATGAATGTATATCCTATAATAAGAGGTGCAGCCCAGTCCCAAGCCTCCAAGTAATTTATATGAAAGAGCAGGTAAGAGGGATTGGTTCCCGAGTATTTATCTTTGTAGAGGTTCTCAAAACTGTATAAGCAAGATCAATTTGGTTTTAATGTATAATAAGCTCCCAATGTATTAGTATTTCCACGCCACAACCTTCTTCCTTTGTAAAATTTCACATGCTGCTGATATCCACTCGGCTTTTATGGAGTTGAAAAGCAGGGGTAATCCAGCTTCCGCAACTGCACTGAATACCTGACCAATTGAAGTAACCCAAGCGAGCTTCACAGTGCGCACATAAAAGCTTGCCCTCCAGGGCACCTTCTTCAACTGCAGGCGACATTTTCGAGGCAGATCAGAAAAAGGTGCAATGCAGATATCCAACATTGTACAAATATATGACCAAGAAAGAGGGATTGTTTGTAAGCAATATAATCTGTCAAATAATAACCAGGTAATGTTCTCATGTTGAACCATGTGTACAATAATTTACAGGGGCAACATATGAAGGATGAGAAACTCAGGGTCCAAGTGGTTACCCTTATGTCCTATGGACAAATGTGTTGCATATAGAAGATTCACCTAACTACAAATATATTGCCCATAAAGTTAATGAACAGGATTCCATCACATCAAATGTGTGCTCATATGTATCTAGTTTAAGTCCTCCATGACTCAGGAAAGAGTATAGTATTTATTTATTTTTTCCAAAAAAAGGAAAGAGTATATCTAAGTCGAGGGTTCTTAAGACATATTAACGTATGAGCTGAATTAATCCCATCTTTTCTGACACACCGTTCGGGTTATTTTACATATTGCATTTAATTCTTGCTCCATGAACTGAGCCAACCATATCTAGGTAATGTTGGCCTAGAAATAAAGGGGTGAACTAGTGCGCAATACCTGTTCTCATCCATTTTAAAGGCTCAACAAAGACAGATGAACACTCGTCATCAGGTTTGTTAAAAGGATTGCCACTTCTCCTTTTATGCCACTGAAATGCTGTTTCACCCTCTCCTGGAACATGATCTACAACGTTACCCTGAAGTGCCACAACTCTCCGGCATTTCTTGCAGCGATAAACTCGGGCAGGAGCTGTTTCCTTGGTCAAGGACACATCCACATCTGAGGGAATGCTTTCCGTTGCCGAGCCTGGATCAGCCCCAAACTTAGAGGTGTCTATTCTTTCTCCACGATTATAACTATCACCTGATACATTAAAAAAATATATTTATTTCAAGGATGGAAATATAAAATATAATTTTGTAAGGCAACATATATTTATGCAAAGAGTTCAAGATGTTGCAATTCCCCCCCCCCCCCAATAGTTTTTACACTGTTGATGGTGGAAGGTTTATTTCATGCTCATCTTTCTCACGCAGGGCAATATAATGTATTTATTATCATGGTTCTAGTCAAGTTTCTCAATTTGTGGCCTACTAAGACAGCAACTTAGTTTTTTTATCAATAAAATTTTATAATCTGGAAGTCCAAATAAGATGCTATTGACTTGTAATTCTTTCCTTCCATCCTCCACAACAATGAACCTTGCATAAAGTTTCTAATCAGCTAAAGCAATGATACAAGCTAGTAATAATTTTACCAAGTAATTCAAGAAGTTGTTACATTAAAAAAATGAAGAGCCTTAATCAAGTTCTATTCCCTTGAACACAAACAAGCTAAAAGGTTTTTGGGGAAAAACTCGTAGACAGTGATTTATTGATAGATAAAACTGCAGCAAAACTTGAAAAATTAAATTGGTACATATGAAACTAGGGGAAAATAGAAATATCTCTAAAGAGGGATAACCCTTAAAACAATAGGAGTACTTCACAAGTCAAATCTTGTCAATCAACTATACCATAATGTCAAACTAGTTGGGATAGGCAGTACAAATCATCTATGTCTGCTCCGCTCTATTTGGACAATTTTGTTCCAATATTTAAATAATATGCTTTTAAGGCTAGTTAAGGGGTTCTCTAAAACTATTGAGATTTCGTAAATTTGCACTAATTTGCACACTGGCATACAACTAGTTATTACCTTTATGGATCATTTATTGCCCTTATGTTTCGCTTTTAGCTCACTCTGTATTAAATCTGAGAGAGAAATCTTTTACGACAACTTCTCTCCATGACTTTAAGTCTATCAAATAACCTTTTAGCACATTCAATCATCATAATGTTACAGCTACAGAACGGAGCTTTTAGAGGTCTACGTAAAGACTTGACAAGCTATCTAAGTAATTTTCTTCTCGTTTTATCCTCTAAGTGTTCTTTTTTTATTGGTAAATGTAATTAATTGATATTTAGCAACAAGTGCCATCAAATATTTAAAAGGGTTTTATCCTGTAAGTGTAATACTTGCAACTTTTGCCAGACTATTGATTTCTAATCTTGTTTCGTCGTACATCCATCTTAACATATGCTTTTTCTACAACACTTATATTCTATGTGTGTTAGCCTAATAGACTGAACATTCACTACCATTTAACATCGTTGATCTCACCGTCGTTCTATATAATTATCCTTCCATTTATCTTCCTATTGCATTCTATCACATAGAGCTCCTCCATTTTTGCCATCCCATTTTAATTTTATGAGCATGCCTCTTTATCTATTATGCAACTTTACTAAAAAGCTATATCTTAATTGACTCCATTTTTGCCCTCTTCTATTGATTTATAAAAAAATTTCTGCTGAAGCATCCACCATAGAACTTCTCTTGGTGTTCTATCATATGATTTCTCTATGTTAATGAATATCATGTGTAGCTCCTTTTGTAATAAATTTCCACCAACCTTCTTAACAAAAATAGCCACTATCTTATATCCACTACCAAGCTTAAATCCAAAACAGTTTTATGCCCTTGTAATGTGCCTAAGTCTATTCTCTATCTCTCATTTCAAAAAATTTATTGTATGACTCGTAAGTTTATACCAAGAAAGTTCGCACTAATTTGAATATCCTTGGACTTATATATCGACACGAAGGTACTCTTTGTCCACTCATTTTGCATCTTTCTATCCCTCCCTATAACATTGAATAGCTGGTTACTCGTACAAATCCAACCTCTCCCAGACACTTCCAAACCTCTATAGGATACTATTTGGATCATAGTCTTTTCTAATCCAAATATTTTGAATTGCTCTTTTACTTCACAACTAGTGGTATAAGATAGATAGAACGTCAATTTTTCATAAAACAGTTTGCTATGATAATTCTTGGAGGTCTCCCATTTCACGTATATCATATGTTGGACCACCAGCTCCTGGGCAATGTGCCTCTTGAGGAACCAGAAGAGGGAAAAAATGGGCAATGAAATTGGGTAAGCCCTATATATTCATGATCAACAAATTAACTAGCACAAGATATCACGTGCAATTTCATACTAGAAGTATATCTCTCCTCCAACGCTTGAGATTTTTAATAAATCACAACAATTCACCTTTAGAAGGTGAATGAGGACAGAAGATGAAATAATTGAATATTCAAGCAATCTAGTATTAAGAGCTAAATCTTGGTACATGGATTGTTAGATTAGTCCATCAATACAAATCCTAAAGACAATTCATATGGTAAAAAGCAATATCGAGGCTCCCACAGATTTGAAAGTCCTCATTAGAATATTGTATATTTCCCATATTCTTCAGTCAATTCGCTATTCTAGATTTGTATAGATTATTGGATGGGTCATTTTGACATAAAGCTACTTCATGTACCTTTGCATATGCAGGAGTTTCCCATTTTTCTTCTTTTAACAATTTAGTTAAAAAATAGTAATAGTAATCTCAAGATAAGCAATAGAAAGTGAAAAAGGGACCTAGGACTTTTAGGTGGAAGCGTTTGTAAATGGGGCTAGCATTATCAACTTTGAAACCCATCTCTTCAAACATTTTCAACTGCAGAAAAAAGAAAAAAAATCACTCAGAATCCAGTCAGGTAGTGGACAAAGCAGGAAACTAATTTCAGTAATCATCATAAACCGTTGCTTACAAATCAATTCTTACTGCCTATTTCACCTGATCTAGGAAACCATCATTTGGGCAGACAAATTCACAGCTTTGACGTAAAGATTCAATTGCATCTGTAGAAAAAAGACAGAAGAAATTTCAAACAATAATAAGAAAAAAGCATCAAGCTTCAAGATCACAAGATGTGTAAAACCAGAAGAATAATCTCTAATTCTTAGCAAATTGTGTAATATTTCCAGGCAGCTCAAAAGGAAATTACCAACATTTCCTATTATATGCTGAAATATGCTCTCAATAAAGGGAAGAATAAGTTTTCGATAGTGAAGGTCCACATGTAGAAACGGAAAAAAATCGAACCTTCCTGAGATAGTTGTTCAGTTTTCATCAGGTAAGCTGCAATGATGGCTGCACTGCAACCAAAAGAGCAAAATGAGGGTGTCAATTGGTAAAGTTAGCAGGAGATTGTAAGCAGTAGAACTTGTACCAAGAAGAATGTAGGCTGCTTGGTCTCCATAAGAGAGCCATACACAGAGAAGTATCTCCCGTCATTCTTACATTCAAGTGGAAAAGTACATAATAACCACACCAGTAGAAAAGAATATTATCGGAGATAATTTAATGACCATTCCTTTAAATAAACACAGAAGTACCGTGATACACACGGAACTGCGCCATAAAAATATGAAGAGTCTAAGAAGTACGTGAAACATTAGGCAATCAAACACAATTTAACTCAAAATGAAATGAGCAAGAGGCCAACACTTTATCACCAAATTTCCATTTAGCTTTGTTTAGAACAAATATATTAGGAAACCCAATTCAGTGTGACATAACCAGAGTTTATAATGAAGCCAAATAATAACTCTAGAAAGAAACTTGCCAATTTACGCTGGTGACTAATCATATTGGCCGCGAAGGGCATAACTACTATAAGTCAATTTGATAGACATGGGAGAGGAGCTTTGCATCTAAGCAAAAAGATTAAATCATGATAGAGTTCGGCCTAGGGGGCAGGGCCCTCCCCCCTCCCCCCAACCACCAAAAAGAAAAGAAAGAATAAGAAGTATAAGCCAATGAAAATATTAAGTTTTGACCAATTTCGTCTTTGCCAAGCAAGCATCATAATTTCAGACCCCATTTTTATGCTTGTCATATGGATATATACATCAAGAAAGTAACATAATGTCTTCAACCAAAAAGAAAAAGAAAATATTGTACAATATAATGGTTCGATACAGTAGCTTGTTACCAAAGTTACTGTTTCAACATTGAAAGCAGCATATTATTTCTTAATGGTAACCTTATCGAACCATTTGCATCTTTACGTTGCAACAAAACTCAATTCGTATTTTACTAGTTTGGCAAGTTATTGATAAAGCAGTATCCACCCTATCTCATTTTCCAAAACTTGACAACTAAAATTAATGGATGAGTTTCATCTTAACAAAAGAAAGAAAAAACGCGAGGATAAGGTCCAGCTCTTGATGCATGTAACTGCTTAAACTAGTAATTACTAAGCCTTGATGTATTATTTTCATTTTTATAGCTTAACTGTAGCACAGCCTAAGCAGTAAATTAACTCAAGTGTTCATGAAGAAAAGCAAAAGAAGCCATTGTATGAATTTGAATCCTCTACAAAAGGTATGTAATAAAAGGTAGATGTCCATATCTGACACATCTTTTTCGTTGAATCAGTTAGGACATATTCATTCCATGAGGTATTGTACCACTTTAACCGGTGAATAGACTTGCCAGTTCAGCTAAGGCAACTTAAAACAGTTCTTTCGTACATCAAATAACATCATGTAGAATATCAGCAGGGGGAAAGAAAAAAACACTGAGCGTTTCTTATCAATTGAGAATTTAGAACATCAAGAATCAGTAAGTATCCATATTAATCTGTTTAATCCACAATTATGTTGGACAAAAACTGAATATCTTGCTTTTTCATGTGGACTGAAAAGAAGCTACAGCTTCTTATAAAATAATACTACTTTGTAAGAGCTTTTCCCTTTTCTGATATGTAGTATAAGCTTCCTCAATTGAAAATGGTTTTGTAATATCCATATTATATCTCTGATTAACTTTGGTCAAGTCAAAGATTCACACTATTCTTCAAACCCGGTCAATCTAATAGGGTGGAGGTCCATCGGGACTTAAAAGAACGTCCCATCTAATTTACAGCATCCAGAAATTGGGATATAATTGACCCAAAAACTAGCCGTGTAGAAGTTATACCTTCTTGATACACCAGCAAAGCAATGCACCAACACAGACCCCTCTTTTCTACTTTGTTCGATAAAATCCAAACAAGCATCCAAAGAATCCAGCAAATTCTCATTCTCCATGTCTCTCAAGGGCGCAGCCATCCTTACAAACTTTAAATCTTTACCTGCATGCTCTAACGAGTAGAGGAGTTTCTTAGGTGATGATGAGCTCTTATTCTCATCAGTTATAGCATCGGCACTTCCTGAATCCCCAACATATTCCTTCCGAATCTCTTTCGTTGGTATTGAAAGACTAGAACGCCATTCTGAGAAAAAGGATATTGAAGCTGAGCTAAGGACGGACAAGATATGCGTAATTTCATCACTACCATGCTCAAGAACTTCTGCTGCATCGCCTATGTTGCCAATGAATAGATGCTCACGAACCAGATACGGCATATCGCACGAGCAGATTAATTAACTGCAGATATATCTTCATAGTTAAAATTGCCCACAGTTTGTAACAACCAAATTTCTTTTCAAAAGTAAAATAACTTCCAATCACAACATTGAAACCAATACTAACTTTCGATTTGCCAAAAGGAAATTGCAATATCAAATGAACATTTTGTTTGATCTCCTGTATCCATATTCCATTAGAAATGTGTAACATTTTCCCCTTTACTTTCAAAAATTGTTTATATCTTCCCTCCATTTGAGCATTCAAATGTATATAACCTTATCGTGTACCGTTACACTTTTGAACAAAAATACCCCTCATCCATTAAAAGACCCGGACCCAATACCACAATAGACATGTGGGCGGCCATTAGAAATATGTAACATTTTCGCCTTTACTTTCAAAAATTGTTTATATCTTCCCTCTATTTAAGCATTCGACTATATATACCCTTATTGTATACTGTTACACTTTTGAACAAAAATACTCCTCAACCATTAAAAACCCCGGACCAAATACTACAATAGACGAGGACAGCCATTAGACATTTTAAAATACCCTATTCGTTTACCCAAAAACATTATCCGAGCCATTAGGTGTCAAGAACTCTTTCTTCCTCTTCATCAGCTGAATTATCCACCACCCTAAACCCTAAAGGCCTAAACCTCTCTCTCTCACACACACACACAAGCATCTTTTCTTTCCAGTTTCAAGTTTGCTTTTTTTTTCCTTTTTCTTCTACCTTCCTTAGTGTGAATTTATTGCAAGACCTCAAAATTAAATAATCCAGCTTTGAATTTATCTAGGTTCTACACTTGCAAATCCTTTTTTCCCATATCATTTCCGTTAGTGGTATAAATACAGGAATCCAAATAGATAGGTTTTCAATTCTGCTCTTCATTTTGTAAAATATTCCTAGCTGGAAGAATATGATAAAGTAAACACGAAAAATCCCCCCCCCCCCCCCCCCCCCCCAAAAAAAAAAACAGAGAAAAAAGTAGATATGCTATTCATCGAATGAGAAGTGTAAAATAGTTGGTTAATGAAAAGAACCTGAAGAGCGCGAAGTTGGAAGGGGCAGACGAAATGCGGCGTCAGTAGACTGTTGGACAGTGTGGTGAACAATTGAGCTAATGAAGAAGAAAGAGTTCTGAGACACCTAATGGGTCGGATAATGGGTTTGGGTAAACGAACCGGGTATTTTAAAATGTTTATTGTGATTTTTTCGTATAGATATAAAATTAGAAAAATATTTACCCAGTTTAGAAAAATATGTTTAATGAATTTTGAAAGAATCGTTTGATTCAAGAAACTATTAGGCATGAGAAAGAGAGAGAGGGACAGAAAATGTGAAAGATTTTAGTCTAATATATTATTTTATATATATATATATATATATATATATGAAAATATAATTCAATGATAACTTCTCTGTACATAAATTTATAATATAATATAGAAAGGTAAAAATATCAAAATTTATAAGCCGTCCACGTGTCTATTTTATTGTTGGTCCGAATCTCTTTAACATATGAGGGTATATTTGTTCAAAAATGCAACCGTAGGGATATGTATATTTGGATACTCAAATGGACGAGAAATATGATTATTTGTTTAAAATAATAGGACAAATATGACTCTTATTCGTTATATCTATTATTTAATACCAGTATTTTAAAAGGCTTTTTTGGGACTCGCATCGGGGCTCGCTCTCGGGGCGGGGCACTATCAAAACGCCTTGAGACTCATGTGTGAGACTAAGTTCTATGAGGCTTACGCTCTAAGCGCCGACTGTACGCCATAAACATGCCTAACGCTCAAAGCTCGGGACTCGCCTAACAGTTCTTATGCAAATCATGTGTTGAATTCACTAATTAGCACTATTGACTCTCAATATTCTTTAACAAAAAAATTATTAAAGTTCTTTTTATCTATTAGAATATGAAAATTGTGAATAACTCAAATAACGAACCATAATATTGCATATTTACTAATTGAGAATATCGAGAGAGTGAATATCATTTGAATATTTCTTCTAAAAATATATAACCAAAATTTATATCTTTACTTGATAGATTTTCATGTCTTAGTTCTATGTCTCTTAAAATTATCATACATTTATTATTTTACTATTTAAAAATAACTTTATATTTACTCATGAAGGAGTAATATTTTAAATTACAGTGTTGATAAAATTTATTGAGTTTTTAAAGAGGTAAAATATGCAGTTTGATAATATTTTTTAAGAAATTATAATTTTTAATTGCTTGAAAGTTAAGACGTTGTAGTTAATTTATATTTCATAGTAAATTTAACAATATTGCATTATTTATACTTGTAAAACATGCTAGATATTTTATTTTGTATGAGTTTCTTTAAAAAAAATAGTTTTCTTGAACTTTTAATATATCTTTTATATTTTTTTCTGTTATAGTGCTATATTATTAATTCATAAATTTTAAAAAGTAAAGATTTGTGGGGCTTACGTCCCGTGTCTCGAGACTTTTGCCTCGCCCTGTATTACGTGTAACGCCCCACCTCAAGTCCTTACTTTTTAAAAACACTATTTAGTACCACTCTCTCTTTAAGAATATTAGGGATGCTTATTTGGGCGGATCAGGCGGATAATTATGCTTAACGGTTCGGCTTAACGGTTCGGCTTATCGGTTATCGAATTATAAATATTGTAATCTCCTAGCCATCCAATAAGACAATGGGCAGATTGGTATCAAATTAACGATTATCGGACGGTTTATCGGCTAAACCAAATAGATTTTTTTCCGTATAATATTGAAATGGATTCTTTTTTATTAATGGTTTTATTGACTGACTTCCTGTATGCATCCTAACAAACTTGATAAGCCGGATAGAATTAGAAATTCGGGTGGAAAAGTTATAAATTGGAATGGATATCGAGTCTTAGGAGTTTTTGCTACTTCAAGATCCATAGGAAGATCTAAATATAAAAATTCTTAACGGGTTAACGGTTTATCCGATAAGAAAATTGAGTAATCCGTCATCAAACCGTTAAGCCGTTAATTATAAAATCTCAATCCGTTCACCATCCATTACCCCAATAATTCGATACCAATAAACCAATAAGCGATGATTAATGGCTAGAGGTTGATAAGTTGGAACTTATTTGGGATATCTATGTAAGATATCCAATAACAAATACACAAATATGTAAGTCAATTTGACCGTGGGGAGTGCCTCGAATTTTCGGGGTGCGTGCAGGTAATTAACAATCTGGGGGCATACAAGGGTCGTTAAGTTTTTTCGGTGCAACATTTATGTCCTAACCCCGCAGATTAGTATATTAATAGCCGGTCTGTTTGACCAAACTTCTAAAATAAACTTGTTTTGGGAAGTGTTTTTTCTCTAAAACACATCTCTCAAAAAGATATTTTTTGTGAGAAGCAGTATGTGTTTGACTAATTAATTTGAAAATCACTTCTCAGCATCAATTACTATTTGGCTCTGTTTTTTAAAAAGTGGTTCTAAGTGTATTTTTCTCAAAAATGCTTTTCAAAAAAGTTCATTTTTGGGAAAAGCTATTTTTTTCCGCTTCTCCAAAATTGCTTCTCCTTATACTCAATAGCACTTTTCCCTTCTAAAACCTTGGCCAAATAATTCAACTTTGATAAAAAATGCTTTTAAGGAGGGAAAACCCTGGCCAAACAGACTATATGTCGATAAAATACAAAACTTTGATCAACCCTTTTCTTCTCCTTTTTTAGATAGTTACATTCCAATTGTTATGAACGACTACCATGTGCGATTGGACAAAAAAATTGTAAATTTTCAAAAAAAATGGAAAAAAATTCAAGTAAAAATGATATTTGAAAGTTTGAGTTGTGTTCGGACAAAAATATAATTTTGGGCTATTTTTCAATTTTTGTGAGTGATTTGAAGTGAAAATTTTGGAAAAACAGTCTTTTGAAGTTTTTCAAATTTTCAAAAACTTCCGAAATTCATCTTCAAGTGATAATTGAAATTTTTATGGCCAAACGTTGATTTTGAAAAAAGTAAAAATTTTATGAAAAAATTTGTATAGCCAAACGGACCCTTAAATGTGTTGCCTAACAAGGCGATGCGCCTGCCTTAAGCTATCACAACTAACCTCTAATAACACTATATAAGAAAAAAATACAATATTTGAATTATACTTATGAAATGCACTTTACTAGGTATTCAATATAGGAAATTAAAAGTAACGCTAACTTTTCTAAATAATAGCTACAGGAAAGATAAAAATATTATAATAAGATAAATTTAACCGACAACCAGATCAATTCAGAAAAATCCAAGATTCAGTAACATCAAACGTGTCTTCCTTTAAATTTGATTATGTATTAAATATTCAATCTTATATATTTATAATACTGACAGAAATTGATCGATATTGTAAAATGCAAATATTTAGTAGTATAATGTAGCATTCTTCTCGAGAATTTTTTTAATTTCATTATCGTCTTGTTAGCCATGTTTTTCTTCTCTCATTTTGCTAGAGGAGATTTATATAATTAGGAAAGAACTTACTCATGATATTTATACTAAGTTAATAAATGCAAGACATATACTTTATATACACACAAATTATTACTTACGCATGCATGGTTAACTAATTTGTATTCTCACTATAACCATGTATGCGTAAGTAATAATTTGTGTGTATATAAAGTAACAATTTAACAATTATTACTTACGCATGCATGATATCGAGATGGACTCGTGATAATTGTAAAAAAAAAATGTTATATGAGTAGAGAATATGGTGAAATTGTAATCCTTAAACTACAATTAATCCCAATACAGTTTCCTTAACAAGTGTGAAGTATTCTACTTTAGCTTCCTTTTCTTTGGTCTTCTAGTTCTTTTTCTTCTTCCTCTTCTTTTTTCTTTTTCCCATATTTTTTTCTCCTGTTTTAAAATAAAAATGCAATACTTGAAATTGTCTTAACTTGGAAAAAGGAATATAATGGGGTCATCCATCACATATACAAACTCCAAAGAAGTGAAAGACACGTAGAGTTAAGATTTCAATTTTATAGATTTTAAATTGTAGAACATCGTTTTTAAGTATTTATAAGTGAATTCTGAATTTAATTTTTGCACATATTCTATGAATTTTTACAAAAATACTTTTTTTGAGCAAATATTATTAGATTGGCTGAATTCGTAACCGGACTCCTAGCTCTGCCCTAACTGTAGGGATAGACATTGGAGTAGTTGTTGGTGTAGAAGAAGGAAAAAAGCTTCCTTAATCCTTACCCTTAACTTTTCTCAAACATAAAGCTATCCATTATTTCCTATACTTGTTTGACTCTTACCTTAATTTATTGTTTAATTAATAACCTTAATCGTGATATCAACTACGTACTCCCCAACCACCCCCACGTCGAATTATTGGTGACAAAAAAAACTCATTTAATTGTCCATTTATTAAAATATTAATACGGTATAATGAGGAATATATTAATAATGCTCATGCAATAGCACTAGCCCTCTAAATTTGTTGGCAAACGCATTTAATCAATTCATTTGGCAAAACAACCAATTATTTCCTAAATTTTGCTCATTAATGAACTCGCATTTTGTTATTTAATTTATTCATTTTTCATTGTTAATTGAATAAGCTCGACGAATTAAATGTTAAAGCTCGTACTTATTTCAATTGAAGTGAAAGATTAGTTAGCTGACAGAACAACACATGCTATAGGTATATACTCCCTTCGTCCCAATTTATATGATATTTTTTTAATTTTTTGAGATTCAAACTTATTAATTTTGACTGTGTATATGAACATAGAATCTCTAAGTTTTTCGAAATAAAATTTATATATTAGGAAACTACGTAAAAAGTACTATAAGTCACTAATTAATAGTTCAAAATATCTAAACGACATATAAAAAATTACGGTTAAAGAATTATTTGTTTGACTCTCGAAATTCAACACCATCACATAAATTGAGATGGAAAAAGTAACTAATTTATAAGTATGGTGGATTATTATTCTAGTATTAAATTTCGTTGTAGATCAACTAATTAATAAATTATAAAAGGATTTGAGTTATAGATTTGTCAATGTAAGTTGACCACCTATAGCAAATTTCTTTTTATTTATTTTAGATTATCGATCAATATTTATTAAATAGTTATCCATAATTATCTTTTAATTAACCTTATTATATAAATAGTTTTTACGTTATTTGTATATAACTTAAACTCATTATAAAAGCAGAAGCATAGAAACGAAAATTTAAATGTCAACCCCACAAATGACAAATGAATTGTGCGTGTCACGACTATTAATATTTGGAACTTCCAAATCCTAAAAAGAGTTAAGACTTAAAATGTCGACGCCTGAAATTTAGACTTCTCGAAGTTAAAGAAATTAGCAGCTGAAAATAAGACAGAATAAATAACACCTTTTCTGAATGGTGAGCACTAATTTTCCATTTCCTATTTATGCCATTATAAAACAGGATTGAAAACAGCCCTATAAACGAGCAAACAAGGAACACTTTGAAATAACTCTTGTGGTTTCCTTCCACTAACAAGAGTACCATCAATACTCTCTTCTCTCATTTGTTTCTATATTTTTTTGACTAATATTAGTAAAGTATTGTTATAAAGAATATATATTATAACATAACATAAAAAATGGTTTTAAAGAAAAGTTGTTACAGTGAAGTGTTGTTATAGATGATGATTGTTATAGAGATGTCTAACTGGTTAGTTTTTGCGCACTCAAGTTTACCAAAAATATAAGTCTCCGCAAAATCATAAGATGATATGGGGGTCCGAAACCTGCTCAGTGCCAGAAAGTTAAGAAAGTTGGTAACATGATGACAGTGGAACCAACAATTGTAGCCCTAGTGAACGATAATAGTAACTATAACCGTCATAAGGTAGAAAAATTTCTCGTATGTTAAGTTACAACTGAACGCAAGCGATCATTCAACTCTATGGTGAAACTGTAGAGAATATATTTTAATTTGACTAAGAAAGAGTGTAACTTAATGGTCAGAAAGTGAGTAAAAATCATGAAAGTCCACAACTAAAATTCTAACATAAACAAAAATGTTACTACAGTACTAGCAATCTTTTTTCATCTAAGTTACTACCAGTACTGATGGAAGATAACATATACAGTGTACCAATAAAATAATTGAAGTGTGTACAAATTGAAACTAACGCAATTATTATTTAAGGATAAAAAACAGTTAGTTTTCTTATTTTCTAGAAGTGGAAGAACAAAGTAGTTTTAAACAGATAGAAGGTGAGAAAGACATGCATCCAATCACCAATTCTCAAATCAGTTTCTTGCAGAAAATCCCATTTCACCAAATCTCATTAAAAAACAAAATTTTATAACAGGAAAAAAAAAATTAATACTCCATATAATATATTTGTTTCACTCTTTTCTTTCCCTATAATTACTACTTATATTCTTACCTGCATTTTTTCCCCCTATCTCAGCTTACTCAACTCCTAATTCTCATGCATTTACTCCAACTCAAAGAAAATGCCACTCTTCTTCTCCTCCAACTTATTCAACATGAAACAATTTAGCTGCAGCAGTAGCAGAAAACTCAACAATCTGCCAATATGCATAATAGTTTTCTCCTTATTCATTTTTGGGCTTTTCATGTACAGTGAAGATGTTAAGTCCATTGCTCAATTCCAATTCTCAAGACCTAATAAAATTCAAGAAAATGGGGTTCAAGAATCTTCAAATAAGGAAAATGGGGTTCTAGAAAATTCCACAATCTTGAAGTCAAGTGATGATATGAAGATTGAAATGGCCAATCAAGAAGAAGAGGAGAAAATTGAATTGCCACCTGAAAAATGTGATCTTTTTAAAGGGCAATGGGTTTATGATAATGTTACTCATCCAATTTATAAAGAATATGAATGCAAGTTTCTTACACAACAGGTTACTTGCATGAAAAATGGAAGAAAAGATTCTTTGTATCAGAATTGGAGGTGGCAACCCAGAGATTGTTCTTTACCTAAGTAAGTTAAAAAATCATTCTTGAATTCTACCGTACCGGGTTGTTTAGGGCTAGTCTGTTAGTATCTTATCGTTGCTCTTAGATTGCTAGTATTATGGCTGGTTTCTTACTATCTATTTTTCTGGTTCTTACATTGTTGGTATCATTTTTCTGGCCTTTGTTGTTCCTATTTGATTGTTTTCTATTCATCTTTCGAGCCGAGAGTCTTTCGAAAACATCCTCTCTAACTCCAAGGTTAGGGGTAAGGTCCGCGTATATACTAACTTGCCATGACCTGACTTGTAGATTCCACAGGGTTTTTTGTTGTTGTTGTTGTATTCTTGAATTTTCAAAAATAAAGGCAGCCCGGTGCATAAAGCATATCGCGTTCGCGTAAGGTTCGAAAAAGAGCTGCACCCCAAGGGGTGTGACATAGGCACCCTACCCTGATGTAAGTATATTCCACGGTGTGAACTCGTGACCTATAGGTTCATAGAGAGACATCTTGACCTTAAGGCTCCCATTCAAAAAGATTACATTTTTATGGCCTTCTTCTCTGTTTTCTCAGTTTTTTTTTTGTTTTTCTGAACACCATTTTTGTATCATTAAATTTTCAGGTTTAGACCAAGATTGCTACTTGAAAAGCTGAGGAATAAGAGACTAATGTTTGTGGGAGATTCACTGAATAGGAACCAATGGGAATCTATGATTTGTTTGCTTCAGTCTGGGGTTCCTTTCAGCTGGAACAAATTCAAAAAGATTGACTCTTTGAATATTTTCAGCATTGAGGTATATATCTATATTTCTCTTTTCCTCTATTTGAGTAATAACATAAACTTTTCAAATGATATTTTTTTTTTTTAATCATTCGGTATTAGAAACTCACTAGCGGACTAATCAGATTCGTATCGAGTAGGAATTACTTTTTTGCATCAAAATGAATATGTTCTGGTATATTAGGAATTCTCCTTTTTTGGGATGATAAGAGTCTATTGATACTTTATAAATTCATAGGTGGAACTAGGATTTAAAGTTTACGGGTTCTAGATTTTAGTCATTTTAAGTTATTGAGTTTAAAATTAATAATTTATATATATTCAATAAATATTTTAGGACAAATACAGGATTTTGACTAAAGTTGTTGGATTCGGCCAAACCCGTAACTTATACACCGGATCTGCCCCCGTATAAATTACTCCTGATTAATCAGCAGGGCTGGTAGTTTTGACTTTTGATTACATGTCAAAATAATGATTTACCTTCACTTAATTGGATAACATTAATTTAAGTAAACAGGGAATGATTGATTGCTTAAGACCATTTGCACCTAATACTAATTGTGAGTTGCTTATCTCTATTGCAAGTTTCCTTTAGTAGTTGAACTAATGTCACTACCCTAAAAAAAATTTCTATTTAACTTTGGAGGTAAATATTGCTGCCATGTGACCAGGAGGTCACGGGTTCAAGCCATAAAACCATGCTCTTGTAGAAATGCAGGGTAAGATTACATATAATCGACCTTTGTGGTCCGGCCCTTCCCCGACCACGGGCATATCAGGAGCTTAGTGCACCGGGCTACTCTTTTTAACTTTGGAGGTAAATTTTGCAGGAGTATAATGCCACATTAGAATTTTACTGGGCTCCATATCTTGTGGAGTCAAATTCAGATGATCCAGCACTACACAGCGTTTCGACCCGATTCATTATGCCTGAATCAATTGAAAAACATGGCAATAACTGGAAAAATGTGGACTATCTCATCTTCAATACTTATGTTTGGTGGATGGGTGGTGGCAAAATGAAAGTTCTGTAAGTAAACATCTTTAGCAGAAAGAAAATACCGACTTCATTTTCTTATCTGCAATGTTCAACATTTAAGTTTCTAACTCATTTTTCATACAGACGAGGTTCATTTGATGAAGGATCGACAGAGTACGATGAGATTGATAGGACGATAGCTTATCGACGAGTGTTGACAACGTGGTCTCAATGGATCGAAAACAATGTGGATCCTAATCGTACACAAGTCTTTTTCATGAGCATGTCGCCTATGCATATCAAGTAATGATCCCTTTGTTCTTATGTGCCAGCTGTTGTTTCCCTTAGCGCTTATAATTTATGAGTATAGTTTCTATACACTGACAGTCAGATCCTGAAATGATCATTATATATATATGAAATCGTCTATAAAAAGTGAGATCAATAACCTAGAAAATAAGGTACGTTACTAGCTACGATAGGTTGGTAATGCAAAATTCTGTGTATATAGTAAAATCTATACACTTTACAAGAAAACAGTTCCTTTGAATAACAGTAAATCTACTAAGTAAACTAATGGTTGTATGGAAATGTATGAAACAGGAGTATGGACTGGAACAATCCGAATGGGATAAAATGCGCGAAAGAGACGACACCAGTACTGAACATGTCAAGGCCACTTAATGTTGGGACTGATAAGAGGCTATTTGCAATAGCATCAGATGTAACTCAATCGATGAAAGTCGTTCCAGTATACTTCATGAATATCACATCTCTATCAGAGTATAGGAAAGACGCACACACTTCACTCTACACTATTCGACAAGGCAAAATGCTTACTCCCGAGCAGCAAGCTGATCCAGCCATTTATGCTGATTGTATACATTGGTGCCTCCCCGGATTGCCTGACACTTGGAATGAGTTTCTATATACGCGTATAATGTCCCGTTCTTGATATTTTGCAGATGTGGGAAAGGGAAAGGGTAATCTAATGCGAACACACACTTATAGTGTGAGGCTTCCGCGGATACCACTAGGCTATAAGTTTTGGTGGTTATTCCTCATTTTGATTTTGATATGCTGATTAGTATTTTTTGTGCTCTTTTGGGCCTTTACATTCTGCTTATAAGACTATTGAAGAGTCTGCAAATTGGAGGAAAACTTAGGACGAACAGAATTGTACAATGAAATTGTCTAAAGGAAATAAATAATAGATGCAGATTGTATGCACATTGATTAGGGCATTTGCTCATCCCATTTTTACTTTTATTTTTTTCTTCCTTTTTTCGTGAGAAAAGAAATTGCAGTACTTATAACTGAACAATAATACAAGAAGCTGCTGTTTATATCCACAAAATTCTTAAGCGGGGAAGAAAACTGGAGCTGAAGTTTTTTCGACTATATCAGGTGAACGTCATCTGCAAAAGAACTCATCACAATGCTCTTGATATGGGTTAATTTCACTGATGGTTGAACTATCTTTCAATTTACTAAAGTCATATAACTATTTTTTGTCACTTAAAAGTAACTAAACTTTATCATTGTCACTTAAAAGTCATTTTGCCTCAAACCCGTACCATAAATATGACATGACATTAAATTTTATGATAAAAATCCAAAAATAAATGCCACATAAGCTAATATGGGTCATACCCATTTTAGATTCATTTATCCTTTAATGTGATTTGATCCATAATCCAAATGAGTTTCGATAAAAAAAAAATATTAATTCCATATTAGTTTAAAATGATTATCCTATACTACAAAGTTTTGCCTTTTCTGTCACAACACATTCATAATTATTCCATAATAAAATAATCTATGCTAGAAAATTCTTATCTTGTTTGGATGCCCCATCTGAGTCATTTTATAACTCTACTGAAGCTAAAATAACTATTGTATACAATAGTATTTTAAAATGACTCGTGAGAAAAGAAATTGCAGTACTTACAACTGAACAATAATACAAGAAGCTGCTGTTTATTTCCACAAAATTCTTAAGCGAGGAAGAAAACTGGAGCTGAAGTTTTATGCACTAACAGTATATCAGGTGAACGTTATCTGCAAAAGAACTCATCAGAGTGCTCTTGATATGGTAATATGAAAAATAGAGTAATAACTTAATATAACCGGGTTTTTTTAATTTTCTTTTAAATATAATCCCGCGCAGTTGCATTCAAACATTTTGTGAAATTTACATTCAACAATTAGAAACTCATTATCAGCATATGCAGAAGGATTGTCTATGCCCACCAACTGACAATCAAATGGGATCTTAAACGTCTTCAGGTTGCAAGAATTATGCTCAAAAGTTAAGAAAGTCCATTGTTTGTGGGGAAGTATACAATTTGTAGAATTGACACTAGTTAGTCACTCTAAAAGATTGTTATTTAGGAATTAGCCAATATGTCTCGAACTTCAGTTTTTCAGTTCAATTTTTTGGGACACAAATGTCTTGAATTTCCCTGAAATTAAGATTTTTAGTTCAATTTTTCAGGACAAAATAAGTACTGGTTAATCAGTAAATAACTGCCCTAAGAATGGTTGTTTGTGTACTTCCCCTATACATTTTGATTAGCCCATGGCCGGGATATTGGGCTCTCGATATCCTATACAGTGACATTGTCCTTGTTGAGTTGCTGGAGAGCAAGTTACTTATTTAGTTGGTCGATAAAAAATAATTACATTCACTTGCCACATATATAAAACAGGTATGTTATATGTATATTATAGATTGATATCCAAAAAATATATATTTTACCGACTACTATTATTTTTGGGAGCGGCTATACTGTAAAATTTTCCTTTATTTTATAATGTTTGACAGTTTAGATGAATTTCTGGTTTGTTGTTTAAAAAAAAATAAAGCAAATTAACTGTACTTGGATTGTTTTTGGTTTGTTGTTTTTGATTCTTAGTAAGCTCTGGAGTGTAAATATGGACATGACGGGCTAGAATCTTTATTGTGTTGAATATTCAGATACTAATATATAAGATTTTCTACCCCTTGCATAACTGTTGAAATTTTCATTTATTTTCGAACAAAATTGATACTACATCTACTGTATTATTATATCAACTCGAAGGTCTAAAGCGAGTTTCGAAGGGAGTTGCTACAAAGTACAAACTGATGCATCAATGATGCTAAACAGGGAGTAATTTAGTTTTTTTTTTTTTTTTTTCTACTTTTAGCCCGCGCCAGAAACTATTTACATTCTATAGCCGAAAGGTGTATAAAATTTGAATATAACATACATACATACATACATACATACATATATATATACAATATATATATATATTTCGACAATTATTTTAAAAACAACTATACAATATCATTTTCTCATAATTTATTGGGACAGGTAATTAAAATCGGTCATTGGACAATGGATAAATGGGTTGAGAAAATGAGTAATAGGTGAGTAAGATTTTTCAAATAATTTGTGTATAGATTTTCATAAGAGAAAATGTTGGGTTATGCTTTGTACCGTTATATAAAGGCAGAGTTTTGGTATATTCTAGTTGCAAAATAATAATTTAGGTAATCCAGTGCACTAAATATTTAGACTTGGTTTTAGTAATCTAACCAACTGTTGAGTAGAAATACTTATTCGTACTCATTGTTTACGTCAAACCACTAAATGCATAATATGTGTTTGGCGTATAAACTTTAAACGCTTAATCATGGTTAATTATATGCATTTTAACATCATTAAATCGCCTAGCTATAGTAAGTTAACATGGTTTGGTATAAACACCGGGTGCGTTAAGTTTTTACCTGTAAATACATCTTCATCCTTAATAAAAGGTTTCGGGTTTGAGTCTTGAGACTTGAAGTAACTTTTAGTAGGGAGCGTTTTACCCACCAAAATAGGACTTGCTATGCGAATTAGAATTAGTCCAATTCCAAAAGCATATACCAGACATGAGTTAAAAATAAAAATATAAATCGAAGTCAAAACCTAAATTATAAGCATTAGATTCAAACATCTCAAATGGTGAAAACACTTTGCCCATATGTATGGTTTCTTTTTTAGGTTCACATGGGTAGCAATTTTACTAGTGGTGTTGTCTAGAGAAGTTTTCAGAAATGATTTTCCAAAATCTTAAAATAATAATTTTAATAACATTATTTTCCGAAAAACTCTTCGGAAAACATTTATGCTGGACCTAAAACTTTATTAAATCTCCAAAAATATTTTATCAAAAGGTAATCTATCTACGCAATCCAATCTGTTTATTTTTAAACTTTTTCAAAACGTATAAGCGTGTAGCTAGATTTTCTTGTCTTTTCTCTTTTCCCCTAAAATTAGATTATAGAGTAGGAAAAACTTGTAGACGGCTGATATTTACGCCAAACTACTAAATACTTGGCACATGATGTTGTTATTTGTTTGCTTAATTTCTTATCACGTTATCATAATTAAATTTATTTTTAAATATAATGTTAATTAGTATTTGTAAAACTAATATTTTAAAATCTTATTTATTGTTTAAGTTTTATACTCCAAATTAAAGTAAATATAGTAGTATCATGTGTCTTTTATAAAATTCAAACAGCAGCTTCAAATATTAGAACTTAAACTAGTATTAACTCATAATCAAGAAGGGAATAAGAAAACAACTCATAGTTGCATTGATTTTTATGTTCCTCCTAGAGTTAAACAAAATAACTTTAATCTGATATAAATCACAAGCAGAATCTTTTTTGAAATTGTCAGTGCCTGAATCATTACTAAAAAAACATGAATTAGCTACGAACAAATTTTGTAGCTAAACAAAAAATTTATTGCTAACCCTGTTTAGCAACGGATTAATAACAAATTATCAAAAAATTTTGTTAGCCTAAATTCTCTCCATTTTTACATCAACTACTTTCTATAGTTAAAAAAGGACAAACAATAATATATCTCTTTTAATTTTAGTTTGTCTTAAATAATGCCAATTTTGAATGAGAATTATAGTAAATGCTTCAACTGAGTTGAGCTGTTAAATATATATACTCTCCATATTTACAAGCTTGTCATGCAAGAGCCAGCTAAAACCATATAAGGGACAACTTACAAACCAATTCCAAAGAAATTAAATCAAAACTTCCTCTTGTAAATTTTATAATCATGTCTTCAACAAGTCATTTTGTGACTGGATTTTACCTTGTGATTTTATTAGGAAATGCAGTTGCTTCAATAGACTATGGAATAGCCCTTACAAAATCTTTACTGTATTTTGAAGCTCAAAGATCAGGAAAATTGCCCCCTAACCAGCTTGTTCAATGGCGTGGAGATTCAGCACTTCAAGATGGCAAAGACGCAGGGGTATATATATCAAGCTCTCTAAAACTTTTCTCATTTTATAGGGATAATGATAGGATATGTTATTGAGAGAGAGACTTGGAGTAACGGTTAAGTTGTATCCGTGTGACCTATAGGTCACGGGTTCGGGCCGTGGAAGCTCCACTAATGCTTGCATTAGGATAGACTGTCTACGTCACACCTCTTGGGATGTGACTTTTCCCCGAATCTTGTGTGAATGTGGGATGCTTTGTGTGCTGGGTTGCATTTTAACGATAGGGTATGTCATTCACCTCGTACAAATTGAGACGAATCTAGGATTTAAATTTAGTGAGTAAAGAATATTTATGTATAAGCTATAATTCTATAAAGCAATAATTCAAACAATTGAAACTGAGTTTAATCATTCCTAGCTAGATACTCCTCTGCGTAGAAAGTAAGAGATTAGGCAACATGTCCCTCCTATATCTTTTTTTTTTTTTCCTTTAATCTTAAATTTCGAGTTCTATTCCCATATGTTTTTTTCCCTTTTGATCTTAATATTGAAATCTATCTAATCCCCTGCCAGTATTAATGACTTTTAGTTTTTAAAAAGTTTTCTATATATCATTATTTTTCCATTATTGTTTTGATCCGTTAAAAGAAATGATGGTCTCCACAAAAAGCAAAGGTTTTGGTGACAACTCAAAAAGATCGCTAAAAAGTAGTAGTGTTAGTGGCAACCCTTGTAGTCGCAACAAAAAGTAACATTTTAGTATGTACTAAATTTTAGTGGCGAAATATAACTATCAACCGGGGCGGAGAGTAGCAAGAAGGAGGGTTCAGCCGACCCTTTTGCCGAAAGTTACACGGTGTATATAAGGTCAATTTTTTTCGTTGTATATATATTAGATGTTGAATCCACTTAGCTTCTTTGTGCGTTTACTTTTTTATTTTTTTGAATCCTCTTAACTTCTTCACGTGTTTATCCTTTTTATTTTTTGAATTCCCTGATAAAATTTTTGCTTCTGCCGCTTCTTATCAATGGTTGCCACTAAAGGTCTTACACTTTTTTCTTTTTCTTTTGCCATTAGATTGACTTAACAGGAGGATATTATGATGCTGGAGACAATGTCAAATTTGGATTTCCAATGGCATTTACAGTGACAATGCTAGCATGGAGCGTAGTTGAATTTGGCGAAGAATTAGAAGCCAAGAAAGAATTAACAAATGCTCTAAATGCAATCAAATGGGGAACTGATTATTTCATTAAAGCACATACACAACCTCATGTTTTTTATGGTGAAGTTGGAGATGGCAATTCTGATCACCAATGTTGGGAAAGACCAGAAGATATGACAACGCCGAGGAATTCTTACAAAGTTGATGAACAACATCCTGGTTCTGATCTTGTTGGAGAAACTGCTGCTGCTTTTGCTGCTGCTGCCATTGCTTTTAACAAGTCGGATTCGAATTATTCTTCTCAACTTCTCATCCATGCTAAAGAGGTGACAACTAAGCTCTTAATTATCTATGTTAGAACTTTCCAAAATATTATCACACCCGTACAGATTCTCTAAAAATACATTAATTTTGGAGGATCCGATCAGGACTGACTCTAACTTTATACTACCTAATAAGGCTCGTGTCTTAAGCTCCCAAATTTGAGGCCCCCATTTTTTTTAGAAATAATAAGTTAATAGGTATTTTAAAAAAAATTAACAACTTTGCATCACAAAAAATTAGAAGAATAGACTTCAAATATATATATATATATATATATATAATATTTTTTTAATGCCTCACATTAATTTTTAGCTTTAGGCTACACATGTGCTTGAGCCACTCCTGGATCCGACATATCCTCGACGATATTTTCAGAGAGGCCGAAAACATAGTTAATTATTATTACTCTCTTCGTTTTAATTTATGTTAACCTATTTGACTAGACGTGGAGTTTAATAAAGAAATAAATACTTTTAGAATTTGTGGTTTAAAATGTACCATAATATTTCTGTGGCTATGAGAGTTTTAAAATTAGTGTTTTTTTCTAGCATGCCATAGCATTTGTATGATTATAAAAAAATTTCATCAAGAGTAAAATGATAGTTAAAGTTAAATTATTTTTAAATTTACAAAAGAGTCATTCTTTTTAAACAGACTAAAAACGAAATAGGTTAATATAAATTAAAATGGAGGAAGTAATTGATATTTAATCTAAGTGCAGTTATAAGAATTTTTATAGGAATCCTTATCAGTTACCACACTCGGTATTTACATCAAACTAATGATTACCGACGCGTGTCCTCTACACCCAGTTAAAAAGGAGAGATTTTTTTTTATGAGTCCGATACTCAAATCTAGATTCTTGTAATTGCGATTCAAGTGAAAAAAAATGATTGGCAAAAGATATTGGCTAGTTCTAATTATTTAATTAAGAAATTCAATTGTTGGTCATTAAAGAATTCACTTAACTAAAATAAATTAATATGCCTTTTCATGTGAATTTGCATTAAATCACGGTAGATTTCAATTGTTCTGTTATAAATATTGGAGGTAGAGATTTACATAAATTTATATTATGTTTTAATTTGTTATAGCTGATTAGTTATCATGTAGCCTAAGTAATTTGAATAAAGGGTGTTATGTCTTACAGATTTTGACCCAAAAATAAGGATTGCTTTTTGGTAGTTTGTTTATGCCTGTGGAGTTGATTAGGTAACAAATATTAACGAAAAAACTGTTTTAGTAAAAAACAGCTCAGCAAATTTTTGAATTTTCTCTTTTTTTCTTTTCGAAAAACAAAACAACCAAAAGCCTATTTAAAAAAAGAATTTCTCCGAGACATATTTTTTTCAAAATAAAAGAATAACATAGAAATTGTTTTCAAGAAACAAATACCTGACCAATTCAAACAATTTTCTAATTCACCTTAGATTTTCCGGGTGGAGAAATTTGGGAACTTAATACGATAGATAAATACTATAACTCCTACCATATTAATTAGAACTAGGGGTGTCAAATGGGCAGATTTGACCAATTTTGGGCATATCAAAATGGGTTGAGTCAATAATTGCGCGGATTATTTGACCCACCTAATTATTACTTGGGCGGATCATTTGACCCGCCCAATTATTACTTGGGCTAAGAAGGGCTAAAATTTGGGTCATAGCCCAATACGCCAAACTCTTATCAAGCTTTACATTATATGTATTGTATTCTTATTAATTGTATAATTACTAAATAAAATATTTTTTCTTTTGTTATAGTCATATATAACATATCAAACAAAAAAAAAATATTTCTAGGATATTTTGGTAAAGTTACTCATAGATCAATTGGGCTAAAAATCAGTCATATTTTAAATGGATTGAGATAAGTTGGGTAAAGATAGGCTGAGTTCAATAAATGAGCGGGTCAATAACCAGCCCAACCTTGGACGGGTCATTTGCGCTTGGGCCAAATTTGACAGCCCTAATTAGAGCTGAGTTTGTTGTGTGAATGTATTAATGTGATCTTAGTGAGAGTCAAATAATACTCATCCATTGTTTGCATTATTTTGCAGTTATTTGATTTTGCTAAAAAGTTCCAAGGCAAGTACCAAACTAGCATTTCAGTGGCAGGTCAATTCTACAGTAGCACCGGCTATGAGGTAAAACAGATGCATATTATAATTTCTCTAATTTTTTAAGTCATCTTTTAGGAAAGCTTATGGGATGTCTATATATGTTTTTCACTTCTCATTTGGCTTATCACAGGATGAACTCTTGTGGGCTTCTACTTGGTTGCTAAAAGCCACACAAGACCAAACATACCTAGATTACATCAATGATCAAGCCACTAGTTCAGGTGGCACTAGATCCATGTTTTCTTGGGACGACAAGTATGTCGGCGCACAAGTTCTAATCGCCAAGGTAATTAACTGTTACAAATATTTTACGTTGTCAGTATTTATAAAGTTAAATTCTTCCCATAATGGTCGATAAAAACACATTTATACTCGTTTGATTCTACTATTCGTGTCACGAACAGAATCTGCTAGAGAAGAAATTTCCAGGAAACGAAAGTTCATTGAGTCAATACAAGAAAAATGCTGAGGAATTCATATGCAACTGCATACAAAAAGGGAACAACAACATAAAGAAGACTAATGGAGGACTTCTATGGTGGCAACCTTGGAATAATCTTCAATATGTTACAGCTGCAACATTTGTTATAACCAGTTATGCAGATACACTATTTGCTACTAAAAATTCTCTCCAATGTGCTACTGGAACAGTGGAATCTTCGAACCTAATCACGTTCGTTAAATCTCAGGTACACACATGTACATACATATATTATCCCAAAACTCAATTTTACCGAAATAATTTCGATTTGAAAAGGTACAAATATTAAAACACATGTAGGTACAGTGACTTTACAGTATGTGTTTGGCATGAATTCATTTCTCCTGGAAAAAATTAATTTGGAAATTGTTCGAAAAGATATCCCTAGGAAATATTTTTTGATGTTTGATTAGTGAGTGAAAAATATTTCTTGAAAGAAAATATATTAAAAATTAATAATAATAATATAGCAAATGGGTTAATGTTTTTGACAATTTTATTTTTAGTATTAAAGATTAGTAATAGTGTCTAAGTATTAGTAAGAGTAAATAATCTGAAGTCAAGAGATAAGATGATGTGAGGAAAATGATTCCCGTCCATAAGTGAGAAAAAATCATTTTTCCTCTTTTAATAAAAAATGTTCTCTTTGGATACGTTTTTGGGTGACCAAATAACTTTCTCGTGAAGCAGCCACTAATGCTTGCAATAGGGCAGACTGTCTACATTATATCCCTTGAGGTGCGGCCTTCCCTAGATTTTGCGTGAATGCAAGATGCTTTATACACCGGGTTGCCCTTTAAATAACTTTCTCATGAGAACTATTATCTTGAAAAATAATTTTGGACGTATCATCGTAGTATCGGACACATGTAATATATTTCTATAACCATATTGATGACAGCCAAAAGATAAAAAGGACCCAACATAAGTACATAACATACTCTTTACTAAGAATTTTCTAACTTTTATCATATGATCAGGTGGATTATATACTTGGCGAAAACCCGAAAAAAATGAGTTACATGGTAGGGTTTGGGACAAATTACCCACAAAAGATTCATCATAGAGGAGCATCAATTGTGTCAATCAAGAAAGACAGGACTACCGTGAGTTGCAGTGAAGGTTTCAGTTTATGGTTTTATAAAAATGCAGCAAATCCAAATGTTTTAGATGGGGCAATAGTTGGAGGACCTGATCTTAGTGATAACTATAACGATTCCAGAAGTAATTTTCAGCAAGCTGAAGCAGCTACATCTAATACAGCTCCATTAGTTGGAGTTTTAGCCCGACTAACTGAATAAATGTTTTTATATATATTAATTATATTATTGTTTTATTTTAATGTCTTGTTCTATACCTATATATTATTGTTGGTAGTAGGTTTTTATGGCTAACCGTTGGTTTCTTTCATTGTTGATCACCTTACTATCTTGTTGTTTTATTCTGTTTTTATATGGTTTTTGGTACTCACCCTTCTTGTCTTTATTTTCATTAATGTGGTGTTTATACTTTCGTGAGCCGAGGGTCTATTGAAAACAACCTCTATATCCTCACAAGATAGAGGTAAAGTCTGCGTATACACTACCTTCCCCAGACCCTACAGTGTGGGATAATACTGGCTATGTTATTGTTGTAGTTCAATATGTCCATTCATATCACATATATTCAGGAGGTAAGGTTACATATGCCCTTCTAAATATTTGATCTTATATAGAGTATTATATACAGGAAAAGAGCCACCTAAGATCAGAGGTGGATCCAAGATTTAAAAATGACGGGAGCATCATTATCGAATAAAATTTTGAGCAAATACTAGATTCAGATTCGAACTCAGGCAGAGTACTAAAAGTCAAGTTGCGCTCTCTAAATCGACCAATGTAATTGCCTAAAATTTGAATCTTAAGGTGCCAATAAAACTAAAAACTTGTCATTTAAGACATATATACATATATATACATATATTTTTTCGAAGTTACAAGGG